>NC_136907.1:2288330-2332241 GCF_949606895.1 Notothenia rossii
AAGTCCAAAGAGACACAAACAAGGCTCCTGAAACCAGGGGAAGTTGGATATTGTTGTTGCCACAGTTTTCACACATGAACTCAAATACAGGCTGACCGAATAAAAAATGAAAGATTGCGTGTCTGTGGAGAGTTTTTTGAACATTTTGTCATCTGTTCCTCTCACGCCAAGTCTGTGGAGAGCTTGTTTTGAATCATTCAACAGCTGCTTAATAAATTGATATTGGTCCAATGGCTACGGTTTTATTGTATTATTAATAAATCATCAAGTGTTCCAGATACATGAATCAGCGCATGGATTCAGACAAGTAAGAAATGTATTGAGATTAAACTTCAGATGTTAAAAATGTCTTCAAACTTAAAGTGATGTGTTATCCGTGTAATCAGAAGAAGTGTCAGGAAAAATCAAATTTTCTGAGATTCAGAAGTTCTGCAAGATAGAAATGTTAATTCTGTCCGGGAGCTGAGATCCATGGAGATGTGCGAGTCTGGATTATTCTGACAGGCTTTTAAAGACCAGGACATTTTTACAGAGTCTTTAGAAACCGACACAGAAATGTAAATATGTCTACATTTGGATATTTATAGAAATGTAAATCACAACTGTCTTCTTTGCAATATGGAGATGTTTTCTATAAGTCGATATACCTCTCTTTTCTTTACGTAATGATCAGAAAAAAGGGAGGTCTTTTACTAAAGTACGACCGAATAGAGTAATAAAACAAAGGAAAGAAAATGAAATGAATTTACATAATATAGGTTTTGTCTAAAATGGATAACTGGAGCGTGCTCCCTTTTACCAAAATGCAGATTTTCCCCATAAAATTGAAGTGATGCCAGAAAACAATATTTCTGTTCGTCAAAACTTTATAATTACTCTCTGAAAATGGTGTCAAATAGAGCGTCAGACTATAAGAATAGAATTAAATCCAAGTCGGCAACAGCTTCCTTATTAGGGCTGCGTAATTAATAAAAAATTATATAAAAATATGGACTTGTGATATATCGAAAATGCAGGAAGAACAATATTTGTTAAATGCTAAACTTGTGTTAATATTATTCTGAATATTGTGGTGCTGCAGGAACAAACAGTACTGTTCAGACATGATAACACAATTATTGTTTAGTACAGATCCTCGTTTAATATAATCGTCAAAGATTTAAATATCGTTTTAAAAAATAGTAATATCCTGTAATATTTCTAATGCAAAATAATCAAAATATGATAAAAAAAATCCCCCAAAATCGGGCAGCTCTTAAACTTGACTAAAAATCAAAAACATGCTGCGATGCTAATGCCTGTTTGTTTCCTGACACTGAAGAGGCAAAATAAAAAGGATTCTCGCTCTCTCACAAACACACACACACACACACACACACACACACACACACACACACACACACACACACACACACACACACACACACACACACACACACACACACACACACACACACACACACACACACACACACACACACACACACACACACACACACACACACACACACACACACACACACACACACACCCTCTCTCACACAAACCCTCTCTCACACACCCTCTCCCTCTCTCACACACACACAACACTCTCTCTCACACCCTCTCACTCTCTCTCTCTCCTCTTGACTTCTTCCAGTTTTTCCGTCTGCATGACTGACATCGGCACAGACCAAAACATAATCTGCGTGACCCAGTTTCCATGGCGATGCACGCTGGCTGCTTGCTGCACAGAAGGAGGTTAGTCCATCCACAGCAGCTCCAATAAATCCTGAGGCCTCGCATCCCATAAACCACCGCCACGAAACATACAGCGCCGGCTTACACCAGATCGCCAAGAGAGGAGCGGAGAAACCACGGCAAGATACAGAGACCTACATCTGGATATCAGTTCTTATAATCACCTTCAATATTGCCTTATTTGGTGTTTCCTGTTACAGCCTAATTGCTAGGCATAGATTGCCCAGCTTTGTCAACCTTTACCAAAGACACATTGCCTTACATGTCAAATCTGTCTTTGTTTTCCCGGTATATTCTGAAAAGTGTTCACCCCCCTAGTTAGGTCTGTTTTGACTTCCTGTCCCTGTGTTTCCCTGTGTGTTTACCTGATGGTGTTTACCTGGTGCCCCTTTGTTTTTTTGTGATTAGTCTTGTTGGTATTTAAGTTCTGTTTGTCTTTCAGTTTTTGTCAGATCCTTGTTTTTTGTTTTCTTGGCCTTGCTTTGCTGAAAGTAAATGTTGAACAAATTACCTTGTGCTGCTCTCGGGTCTCGAGGCGAAGTCCCTCCCCTTCCGGTGGAGCTGCATGGGACCTTATTTCGGAAAAATTATGTATTGAAGTCAATGGAGAGAGAAAGATTATCTTTCGATCCCGTTTGAATTGTGCCACGAATTACACATATGATGTTTGTCAATTTAAAAGATAATTTTACAAGTCAAAAAAATAAAAAAAATGTTTTTGTGTGAAACCGCTCAATGAACTACATCTCCCATCTCGCACCACACACCGAGACGGCCGTCACGTTGGCACATTTCACTTCTTTCTTTCAGAATGAGGTGAAAAGTATTAAAAGAGGTGAAAATCACTCCGAGTCTGGGCATGTTGAGAGCTGTACACACACACAAGGGGAGTTAGTCGGTTCATTAGAGCCAGCATGCGGGACCGGGACTCTGGGATTTGTAGTCTTTCTAGTTGCGTATTTTTCATAGTGTTATATTTCAACAGTTTTACGACAAACTGTGATTTTTTTTTACATGGAAATTATTTTTTTAATTGACAAACATCACATGTGTAATTCATGGCACAATTCAAATGGGTTTGAAAGATAATCTTTCTCTCCATTGACTTCAATACATACTTTTTCCGAAATAAGGTCCCATGGGTCGGAAGTAGAAGGGCGGGACTTCGCCTCTCTATTGTTAGACGCTTTTACCTGAAGCGACTCACTCAAGACTGTGGGCAGTTTGGGGGTGATGGGTCTTGCCCAGGGACACAGTGGCATAATGACTGAAGTGGGAATGGAACCTGTGCCCCCCTGATCCGTAGATCACAACGCAGCCACAATGAACTGTTATTAAGTTATAAAACATTTATGTGATTAGTTTATCCACTGAACACTTATTTGGGAGTTTACGGCGATCATTGGAGTGCAGGAGCTGAAGTCCGAAAAAAAAAAAAATGTCAACAATGTTTTTATAATTACTATCACGTTCAGAACGATTGACTCCAAATTGCAAGTTTAACCCTAGGGTGTCAAATAATTACAAAAATGTAAATTATGAGAGCAACCAATTGGGTCATAGCTCGATAGGTAGCTAAAATCTGCTAGCGAGCCTGTTAGCTAGGTAACAAAAGATAGCTTACTAGTTAGATAGCTAACGTCAGCTAGCTAGCTTTTCAAGTGGATAGTAGATAAATAGGAGTGGATAGATAGATAGCTAACGTTTATTAGCTAAAGAGCAAAAGAAAGAGTGTGTCCCAACTAGTCCCAAGATACCTAAGCCCAAATTGCTCGTGATGTTTAACGGTGTGTGAGTGTGTGTGATGTTAGTCTCCCTGAACAGGTGGCTAGTTGAGCTCATTTACCATAGACTTGCAAAAACAACACATTTGAGTGAGAGAAAGTTAGTGTATCAAAACTACTCTCAAAAACAATCTTTGGATATAACTTACCCATCCCTACTGTTGGGGAAATGTTTTCCTAGGCCCATAACTTTGACCCAGTTTATCCGTTTGCCTCCTTATTCCTGCCTGTTGGCGTCAGCTGATAGAAGTTATAGTGCTTCATCTTGTTTGCCCAATGTTGATTATGCTCTCAGAAGCAGCTAAATACATGGGTCTGGGGTAGAGATCTTCAGAATTGGTTTGGCAACAACATGTCTTGTCAGTTCTCTGGCCGTTAACTTCATAATAAACCATCAGTGTTTTCTATCAAAGTTCCTGCTCCCTCCGTGTCCCTCTGAGTTTCGTCTCCATTTCTTCAGAAGTTTCTCACACCTACCTCAGACCATAGATATCTACCAGGTTTTAACCAGCTGAACCTCTATTATAACTCACCCGAGGCCTCTTCCAGACCACACGTCCGATCCTGTTGCCCTGGTAGAAGAGCGAGTCGTCGTAGGCGGGGAATCTGGGGTCCTCGAAGAGAAGTCCGCTCTGCAGGCACTGCCTCTTCAGGGTCGAGTACTGCTGCCCCTCGAAGGCCTTCACAGAAGTAAACATGCTGCAGCCCTGAAGGAAACAACAAGAAGACAACGTAAGGTAAGGTACGTTTATTGCCTCAGACCCCGAGGCAATTCAAAGTGCTTTACACCAGCATTAACACTTAATAGGAAGACAGAAACTCAATAGGAAGAGGAGGGGTCCCTGTCAGAGACACAGATGCAATAAGGAAGGGATGCAGAGAGGTGGTCATTACTGAAGAACCAAGACTGTTTACTTCCTGTCTGTCTCCTTCTGATGTTCCCTTTAGTGTTTACATCTAAAAATATGCTTCCACCCACACACACACACACACACACACACACACACACACACACACACACACACACACACACACACACACACACACACACACACACACACACACACACACACACACACACACACACACACACACACACACACACACACACACACACACACACATACACACACACACACACACACACACACACACACACACACACACCTGACTGTAATACCTTAACAGTGAGAACCCTCAGTGGAAATAAGGAGTCGATGTTTGAGCTCAGCCTGAAGTCAGTGGGTCAAAATGATTAATCTGTCGATGCTCTTTTATCCTCCGGGGTCTAATTATCACTGCTTTACATCGAAGGAGCCGCATACAGGCTTCTGAGAGGATAGTCCATACTGAAACACAGACGTTGTCTATTGTTTAAACTACACTTTATTGTCTTACTATAGGGCCTCTTCAGTATACAGGATTGAACCCTTCTTCTGGTCATCTATTTGCATACTTCCTCCTCTACTCGTGTCATTTCATTTCATAATCAATACAAAGCAGCCAGAAGTATTGACAGTAAAGGGCGGTGGCGGTGGTGGTGAAGTCGATAGGGAGTTGGCTTGGCAACTGGAAGGTCACCAGTTCAAGTCCTGGCAAGACCAAGTGCACCGTACCCTACACTGCTCCCCGCGCGCCGTTCAAAATGGCAGCACACTGCTCCTAACACTAGGATGGGTCAAATGCAGAGAAACAATTTCCCCACGAGGGATTAAAAAAAGTCCATCTTATCTTAAACCAGAGATTTATTACAGGGTTTCAAAGACTCTTATCTCGGGTCGTCCTCGTGACGATGAGGCTCAATCAGACAAAGTGTGAGAACCTCTTCTGGTTGTTATGTTGAAAAACCATCCACCGAATAAATAAAAGCAGGAACAGATAAACATCAGCAGGAGAGAACTCTTTAAAGTAGAGACACTACATACTGATATACACCTGAACATCAGCAGGAGAGGACTCTTTAAAGTAGAGACACTACATACTGATATACACCTGGACATCAGCAGGAGAGGACTCTTTAAAGTAGAGACACTACATACTGATATACACCTGAACATCAGCAGGAGAGGACTCTTTAAAGTAGAGACACTACATACTGATATACACCTGAACATCAGCAGGAGAGGACTCTTTAAAGTAGAGACACTACATACTGATATACACCTGAACACCAGCAGGAGAGGACTCTTTAAAGTAGAGACACTACATACTGATATACACCTGAACATCAGCAGGAGAGGACTCTTTAAAGTAGAGACACTACATACTGATATACACCTGAACATCAGCAGGAGAGGACTCTTTAAAGTAGAGACACTACATACTGATATACACCTGAACATCAGCAGGAGAGGACTCTTTAAAGTAGAGACACTACATACTGATATACACCTGAACATCAGCAGGAGAGGACTCTTTAAAGTAGAGACACTACATACTGATATACACCTGAACATCAGCAGGAGAGGACTCTTTAAAGTAGAGACACTACATACTGATATACACCTGAACATCAGCAGGAGAGGACTCTTTAAAGTAGAGACACTACATACTGATATACACCTGAACATCAGCAGGAGAGGACTCTTTAAAGTAGAGACACTACATACTGATATGCACCTGAACATCAGCAGGAGAGGACTCTTTAAAGTAGAGACACTACATACTGATATACACCTGAATATCATCAGGAGAGGACTCTTTAAAGTAGAGACACTACATACTGATATACACCTGAACATCAGCAGGAGAGGACTCTTTAAAGTAGAGACACTACATACTGATATACACCTGAACATCAGCAGGAGAGGACTCTTTAAGAAGCGTTTAGAGGACTCCACTTGGTCCTTATTTGAACCTCACACAGTGAATCTCTGACTTTAACATGAGCTGACTGTCACAACAGTGTCAGGGTTTGTGATATCATGAAGTTTCCTAAGTGAATGTATAATTAACCAGGTGGACATGAGGACAGTTGAGGTCTCCTCTGTAAATGTTAAGCAGTGTTAGAGGTCGGGGTTTGACAGATTCACTTCTACATGCAGATCAATGCCGGCCTGCTGTCCTCAAGGTTAATTAGCTCATTGCTAATATGTCAATACAAACATGAGGAGAAATTAAAGAGCAGAAATGTTTGTCATTCATCTAGAAAATGACCTTCATGGTACATGTATTTAATTTCAAATGAAAGAAAGTAAATAATGTAAATATATGATAGGTGGTGTAAAGAAAATATAAATATCTTCTTCCTTTTAAACCTAAACACAATATTTTCTTAACTTTGACAAAACAGTCTTAGAGTAATTAGTTGAATTAAATCTTATGAATTGTATATATTTTACTGTTTTGTTTATTTTCCATTTTTATTCATTTTCATTTAAAGGTGGGGTAGGTAAGTTTGAGAAACCGGCTCGAGATACACTTTTTGTTATATTCCATGGAATGCTCTTAACATCCTGATAGCAATGAATATCTGAAGTGCTTTGACAACAAAAATCCATAAAAAAATATCATCTGTGGAAGCCGTGGTACTTTAAAAAGCACGACCAATCATCTGAGCCGGCCCGGCTAAAGTAACTGGATGGCCTACCTGCCTGTCAGCCTTCCATCTGTGCACAAACTGATCTCGATCCCTCATTGGTCATGTGTGCGTTCCTGTGTGTTGGAGGAGGGGCTCTGTAAGGAAGTCTGAAGGAAGTGGAAGATTTTTTTCCAAGCAGTGTATTTTCAAATTCTCGCGCACTCGAGCTGGTTTCTCTAACCCACCTTTAATGTTCAATGACTTGTCTAAATGCTGCTTTGATGAAACAATATCCCAAATTGGGATCAATAGAGTAAATCTAATCTCATTAAGTAATAATAATAAGTAAAAGAAACAATGTATCTTTTATAAATGCCAATTTTAAAGGCTACTATATAAATGGAAGAGAAAGCATAAACAAAAGGTACATGTAGTGAATCATTCCCATACAGTTTGACAGTGGAGGATTTAGGATTGTAGGACATCCGGGGCTTAGCCCAGGAGTTGTTGGGGGGTGCAGGGGTAAAGTGCTATTTTTTTACAAGTGGGGGGTCATCACTTCCTTTAGGGGGGTCCGGGGGCATGCTCCCCCGGGAAGATTTTTTTTTAAATATTGAAGCTAAAAGCATCAATCTGGTGCACTTTGAGAGCAACATTAACCATACCTTAATAATACCGTAAAGCGGACAAAAGGCACTGGAGAACACTTCTTCATTAACACCCTTTAATGAAGCAAACTAAAGCCTTAACTCACTCAAATACAGTCGTTTACTTATTTCGGTGAAACGAATGTGCGTAGAGTTTTAAAGGATGCGGATAGTCTCACCTTGATTCTGGCGCATTGCTTATCGTTTTATAGATCTATTCTCATCCACCATCTTTGTTTGTGACGTAAAGAGTGTAAGAGTCACGTTTCTGAATCGGACACTCTGAGTGGATGCAGTCACAGCCAATCGGAGTCTGATTCAGAGGGTGACCTGTCAGTTCCGTTGCTATGGTTCCGTTGTTAAGTGTACTGAAACGAGAGCTGGTATAATACCAAAACAATATAAAAATTGGAATACGTTATTTTAGTGTCTTAAAGGTAGACTGAGGTATGAAGGGTTAACGTTACATCTTAGGATAATTTTTAGTCATGTTCTGTATACATACTAACATATAAGGGTATACTTAGTGTGGTTACTCCATGTTTACTAGCTATAAGATTAACATTACATCACTCTTTTTCACTTCTTACTCAGTCAGCCAGACTGCAGATATCTCCATTAGATTCACAAACCTGAAACATCATCCATTTCTTCACTGCTGGTGATGACATTGTTGTCAGCTGCTGATACTACTGCTGCTGCTGCTTCTGCAGCTTGTGGCCCCTTTTTCAATGAAAATAACTTTTTAATATCCATAACTTTATAGGCTATTAGCTTAAAACTCGTCGGGCACTAGCAGAGCCATATGGCGCTGGGCACTAGGAAGGATCACTTTTTCTTCAGGGAAGGCTACGCAGTACGCAGGCTACTGTCCCGCAGAGGCTGCCTCTCTGGTGGACTCCGGTACTGCACATTACTCCGGAGACGTTTAAAAAAAAAAAGAAAAAAAAGAAGATTATTTTTTTTTTAAATTTTTTTTAAAGGAAACATCCGGGGCTTTTCAGAAAACATCCGGGGCTTGAGCCCAAGTAGCCACCCCCTAGCGCCGCCACTGCAGTTTGAGCTGTAATTCATCATCCGTTCCAACTGGCACTTTGGAGTAAAGTAATAAAACCAAATTCAGAAGAAGTGTCTTTAAGCTGAATTACTACCAAGCAGCAGCGTTATTATATAACGTTTTTTTTTAAATTGGGCCGAGTTCACCTCGCAGCGTTGCTCAATGACTCCTAATACCTGGGGAAATTAAGTGAGTAGAAAATGGCCGGACGCCAAAAATGAAAAGGACAACAGGAGAAATCTGAACACTGAACCTTTACATTCAATAAAGGCTTTAAAGAGGGTCTATCATGCTTTTTGGGGGGTTTCTCTCAGACACACTCCAAGTAGAGACACTACATACTGACATACACCTGAACATCAGCAGGAGAGGACTCTTTAAAGTAGAGACACTACATACTGATATACACCTGAACATCAGCAGGAGAGGACTCTTTAAAGTAGAGACACTACATACTGATATACACCTGAACATCAGCAGGAGAGGACTCTTTAAAGTAGAGACACTACACACTGATATACACCTGGACATCAGCAGGAGAGGACTCTTTAAAGTAGAGACACTACATACTGATATACACCTGAACATCAGCAGGAGAGAACTCTTTAAAGTAGAGACACTACATACTGATATACACCTGAACATCAGCAGGAGAGGACTCTTTAAAGTAGAGACACTACATACTGATATACACCTGAATATCAGCAGGAGAGTACTCTTTAAAGTAGAGACACTACATACTGATATACACCTGAACATCAGCAGGAGAGGACTCTTTAAAGTAGAGACACTACATACTGATATACACCTGAAAATGACCAGAAAGTCAGTTTTAAGTCAAGCCTCCAGTCTCAGACTTTAAAATGAAAGATAAATATCCTGTAACTTGAATTCTCAGGCAGTAATGAGTGAGCTAGTAATCCAGGGGGAGTGAGGAGGTCGCAGTTGGAAGTGAAATCTGACAGATGGCCGGGTGTCTTGGCTCGTGACTGCTATGGGGAAACCGTGCTGTCATGTGACCTCGGAGGACGGCCAACAGCATCACCTGCAGAGAGGCTGAACATGCAGGGCTCTGAATTACTGCGGAGTAAACACTGTGTGAACTGAAGCCGCACAGTTAATCCAAATGTTATTACAATACGGACTAGTGCTGTATTCAAACAATGCAAAGTGTTTGTTAGAGGCTAAAATATAATTCTGAATGAAGTGTGTTGTGGATCTGCACAGAAGTCCAAGTTTACAAATTGTATTCTGCAGACTTCGCAATTCCTTGTAAATATCACACAATGATATATTTTGTATTATTATTCTATGACAATGTAGACATTAGCAATGCCTCTCATATATGGTGATTGCAATATCAAAATAACCACAATTAGTTATTTCACCAAGCCACATTATGTGGATAAATATGACTGCATATAATCCCTTGATCCCCCTTAGCAACAGTCTGTTCTCCTTAGCAACGGTCTGTTCTCCTTAGCAACGGTCTGCTAGCAGAAAATAAAAGTCCTCTGGAATGTCCAAATTGACCAATCAGAATCAAGTATTCAACTAGGCCGTGTAATCATTTTTGCTGAACATTTTCTTTTTTAAAACAACTACCTACTGCTGCTGGAAAGGACAAAACCAAAACCATTAGATAAAATACTTGTAATACTTCTTGTTCACACAACTGAATGCAAATGTTGAATAGTAATGAAATATTAGGTCAGTAATCAATGATATGGCTTTATGTGTTGTACTATGATGTGCAAGTTTTCACTTTATTTGATCTTTTATTGGACAATTTACTTCGGTTTTTATAAATATTTGTATCCTATTTTTTTGTTATTGTTTATTTTATGCCATAATGGAGCAACTGTCCAGTTTTCCCTGAGATAAATGAAGTGTTCTGATGATTCTGATATCACTTTGATAATATAATCACCACAGAAAACCTCCCTCAGTGATACAAGTGGGCACAGACGCTTCAGAGTGGAAGGAATGGTGTTGGACGGCAGCCAGATGTTTGGAGGACGTGATCTGAGATGATATAAGACTTCTCCTACAAGTGGGGACGCCAAACAGATGGAAATCAAGAAGGTGAAATTAGAGATGCACTGATTAAAATGTTCTCCGTTGATTCAGATTCATTTACAGTCCGACCTGCTAGAGTTATTTCTTTCTAGGAACTATAATTGACGGACCATTTTGTGGCTTTTCAGGAATGGAACATCCAGTTGTACATTCATAAATTAGAAATGATCACTAGTGTGGAAGTCAATGGTTTCCTGAATGTTTTTTTGGTTGTTAGCCTGAAATAAGGTCTGTGGTTAACACAAGCTGATGAGATTCTAATTATACGACATGAACTACGTCAGTAAATAAATACCCCACCGGTGAATAAAAAAGAAGGTTACTAACAAGAGCCTAAATGAGACGACTGAACATCATCACACCCAGCATTAGCCTCCTTTAGCTTAGCGGTGGTGACGTGAAGTCATGTGACCGTGCTGTAGTTCCTTTATAGCCCAACATTAGCCACCTTTAGCTTGGCGGTGGTAACGTGAAGTCATGTGACCGTGCTGTAGTTCCTTTATAGCCCAACATTAGCCACCTTTAGCTTGGCGGTGGTGACGTGAAGTCATGTGACCGTGCTGTAGTTCCTTTATAGCCCAACATTAGCCACCTTTAGCTTAGCGGTGGTGACGTGAAGTCATGTGACCGTGCTGTAGTTCCTTTATAGCCCAACATTAGCCTCCTTTAGCTTAGCGGTGGTGACGTGAAGTCATGTGACCGTGCTGTAGTTCCTTTATAGCCCAACATTAGCCACCTTTAGCTTAGCGGTGGTGATGTGAAGTCATGTGACCGTGCTGTAGTTCCTTTATAACCCAACATTAGCCACCTTTAGCTTAGCGGTGGTGACGTGAAGTCATGTGACCGTGCTGTAGTTCCTTTATAACCCAACATTAGCCACCTTTAGCTTAGCGGTGGTGATGTGAAGTCATGTGACCGTGCTGTAGTTCCTTTATAACCCAACATTAGCCACCTTTAGCTTAGCGGTGGTGATGTGAAGTCATGTGACCGTGCTGTAGTTCCTTTATAGCCCAACATTAGCCACCTTTAGCTTAGCGGTGGTGACGTGAAGTCATGTGACCATGCTGTAGTTCCTTTATAGCCTAACTTTGTTTGCCACAGATATTATTTTCTGCAATAACCCAAAATCACATGGAGAAATCCCATTGGACCAGGGAGATGCTGCCTTCAAAAGTACATCATAACTGCACCACTTTACTGACAAAATGTAACAGGTGTGTGTACTTGATTACTCTGAGCATCATGCATGGGAATGAATTACAAATAAATGAATTACACAGTGTGTGTGGTTGGCTGTCTTGTGTTTCAACGATGGGAATCTGCTTTGTCTGAGACTGATAGGAATCTGCCGATCGATCGATGCATCTCCAGTGAAAATACATTAAAAAGTGTCCGAACCACCAGAACAATGTGACTGCAGAAACCACAGGAGACTGGGAGGAATCTACTGGTCATAAAGTGGATACAAGTGGCTCGTTTGTTTATGACATTTCCGAGAATAATGGGCAACAAAGACGGAGACAAGACGGCTGGAGAAGTGTGGATGTTCCCATCATTCATCTCGCAGAGTTATTTGATCAACAAATGTAAGTAAACAAGTGGCAGCAGCACTTTAATGTCTGGTATTTAAACTCTCAATTACACATCACAACTGTTCCTGGCAGATTGTGTTTGAGGAAAGTGAAATTAAATGAAGCCTGAATTTAGAAACATGCTCAAATATGACCAAAAAGGAGGACAACTCCCCGAGACTATTGGCAGAGATGGAAGACCTACTCAGATCCTTAACTTTAGTATAAGTAACATTATATCAAAAATTATCAAAATACAAAGTAAAAGTCCTACGTTTATTATCTCACTTTAGTAAAAGTACAGAAGAATTTTCAGCAAAATGTACTGTTGATCAGCAAGAGAGAACTCTTTAAAGTAGAGACACTATATACTGATATACACCTGAACATCAGCAGGAGGGGACTTTTTAAAGTAGAGACACTACATACTGATATACACCTGAACATCAGCAGGAGAGGACTCTTTAAAGTAGAGACACTACATACTGATATACACCTGAACATCAGCAGGAGAAGACTCTTTAAAGTAGAGACACTACATACTGATATGATCTGAGAACATTAGCAGGAGAGGACTCTTTAAAGTAGAGACACTAAATACTGATATACACCTGAACATCAGCAGGAGAGGACTCTTTAAAGTGGAGACACTACATACTGATATACATCTGAATATCAGCAGGAGAGGACTCTTTAAAGTAGAGACACGCCAGCTAGCGGGGAACGTTCTCACAACTTTGGCAAACATTACCTACAGGTTCTAATAATGTTTTAAAGAAACGTTTTAGGATGTTTATTATTAGAATCTTATAGAATATAATATTCAAATAATGTTCCTATAAGGTTTAAGGTTAACTAAGACATAACGTTTTAACTGCAACATTCAGAGGATGTTTTGAAGATGTTATTGAGGCCTGAGATGACAGAACGTTTTTTTATAAAACGTCCCTTAAATTAATGTGATATGTTAATAAAGGTGGAACGTTTTGCCTGCAACATTCTAAGGATGTGTTTTGGACGTTGTTGGGTAACACATTAAAGATGTTCTTTAGAAAACGTTCCCTCAATGTTACATGATAACAAAAGAGCAACATTCTGAAAATGTTTTCAGGATGTTATTCTTTTTTTATAAAACGTTCCTGTGATGGCAAATATTAACACGGTCATGGTCAACGTCAGATTTATTTCTAGAGCGCTTTAAAAAACAAACTTGTTGCATTTGTTTGAAAAGGATGTTTTAAAAAATCTGATGTCAACATATTTTCCTTTAAAAAACAAACAAGCATGTAATTCATGATAAGCTGAAAGCAGATATTGCATGTTTGCGGTGGCATGTGTGAGGTCCCAGCTAGAAACATTTGTTACCATTCCTTCTTCCAGGAATGTTTTCAGCGGGACGTTTTATTTTGGTTCCCAGAATGTTCTTCTGAAAGGTAGGATAACCTTCTTTAAAAACATTCTTGAAATGTTTGGTGATAACTTTCTTAAGGTGTTTGAGCGCATTAAGACAATGAATAGGGCGTATAAAAACGAATGTGCACGCCAATATTCCCTCACATGCACTTATAACCACACTAAGGTAGGTAGGCCAACAGTATTCATAACATCATGTGTAAAATATCAGAAAATAATCACACTTTTTTCTGACTATAAAGGTTGTGTCTCGTATGTAGGTTCTAACTGTTGGATAAGCTATCTGGCCGTGTGTGGTTTGTGAGGGCTGCGTATAAACAGTGTCCGCTGTTTATGCATCGTGGATACAAATCGTTATTGCACCCTTTAGATTTGAGACCGACAGACATATAGAGGAACGGACCGACTGTCACTACCCGTCCCTGAAACCCCTGTTAGTGTTTGTATGTGTTTGTTTCGACTGTGTGTCTCTCTCTCTGCCTGCTGGTCTGCTCTACACGGCTGGGAGCAATCTCCAATCAACCACAGCTGCAACCTGCTCGTCAGCCACACTATGAAAACCTGCAGCCTGCACTCATTCCCTGCCGGATTGTTGCCGTGAACGGTTTGTTGCGTGCCGCTCTAGCTTTTAACCAGCATATTCTTTGACAACTTTGCCTGCTTCAGCCTCACACTCATTTTGATGTCTCTCCCAGGAGGAATCCAAGGCCTTCCACACTCCCGAGACCAGCCAGGCCTCTCCACCCACCCTGGAACAACTGTTTCCCACTGCTGCCATAACCAACCTCCACTCCCAGCTCCCCTTTTCTAATAAACAAATGTTACTTTCACCAGCTGATTCCGAGTCTGACTCTGGGTCCCCTCCAGTACCTGTGACACCGAGAGTGACTTGTATTAGCTGCTGGTCGTATTTAAAAGAATAAAATAATACTTCTGATAAATCGGAACGATAAAGAACGTTATCCTACTGTAAAATAATAACATTTTGGCAACATAAAAAAATCTAACTTGCAGCTGAAAACGTTTTAAGAACAGTAGGGCACAATGTTCTAACAATGTTAGCAAAAACATTTAAAAAAGGTTATTACCAAGCAGTTTAATAATGTTTTAGAGAAAGTTATCCTATCTTTCAGAAGAACATTCTGGGAACCAAAATAAAACGTCCCGCTGAAAACGTTTTAAGAACAGTAGGGCATAATGCAGGGGAGGACTCTTTAAAGTAGAGTCCCTAATAAACGTCCTTAGTTACTTCTCTGCTCTGCAATGGAGTCACGAATCAGACAGAAGCCGTTCAATCGATGATCAATACTGCTCGGAGCGACTGGAAGGAAACAAAGTGCTGCTGCTCACATTATAATACAGAGCGTCGCACTGTTTCTATCCCAGTGTATTAATCATCGCTACACTTGTTGATCCAGGATAACAAATAATTCATAGAGCTGACTCTCTTGTTTACAGAGCCGTGAGAGAAGCCTGGGCTTTAATAAACAACTATGTGCTGGAATTAAACCTCACACAGGATTGTTTCCATCTATTTGTATTAGCTTAATGTATTACTATCATTATTATTAAAATGTTAATGGGATTGTGCTGAGTTGAAATAAAACATATATCATCATAATTATCTTTATTGTGTTGTATTATTCCGTTTTTTGTCTTGCTTTGTAAATGGTCTTGTACCTGTACACAGTATGAGACACTGTTTCTGTCTAACCTGTAATTACATAATCCTTCAATAACGTTAAATAAAGAACCTCACACAGGAACACGAGTCCTGATATGAGCTGCAGACTGCAGAGTGCTGTATCTCCAGAGAGCGCAGAGAGTACCTGCTGGTCAGCAGATGTCAACATTAATCTCGTGCTGCTGCTGTCGAATGCTAATTCTCAGCTGGCAAATGGACCGTGGCACCACAGGTCCCATGGAGCAAAACACCGCCATTAAACTGACGGAGGGCGAACAAGAACACCTCTCTCTGAAAAAAATGCATATGGTGGGTTTTGGTGTGGGAGGACTTGGAGAAATCACTGATGTTTAATGTTAAAAAATCACACTGCACTTCAAGAGGTGACGGAAAAAGAGCCTAAAGTATGGATACAGCTAAAGTAAATATATATATCTTTCTTTTCAACACAAACTGTGAACATAACAGCACCTTAAGTTGACATGTACGACCATCTGAATATTAGCACACTAAGAAGTAACGTAAAAACACAGGTGTTCCTTTAGAGCCGTGTTTAAAGCCACTCAAAAACAAATCCAATGTTAAATCTTATTATGACACGGATTAGTTGAATGCTAGACTCCGATTGGTCAATTTGGATACTCCAGAGGTCTGTTATGTTTTGTTAACAGACCGTGGCTAAGGAGAGCAGACCTCAAAATGTTGTATTCATGATGGCTAAACTGAGAGAGAAAACAAGTGAACGGAACAGTAGAAGAATACAGACAGGAAGTAAACACTAAAGGGAACAGCAGAAGAAGACAGGCAGGAAGTAAACAATAGAGGGAACAGCAGAAGAAGACAGGCAGGAAGTAAACACTAAAGGGAACAACATAAGAAGACAGACAGGAAGTAAACACTAAAGGGAACAGCAGAAGAAGACAGGCAGGAAGTAAACACTAAAGGGAACAACATAAGAAGACAGACAGGAAGTAAACACTAAAGGGAACAGCAGAAGAAGACAGGCAGGAAGTAAACACTAAAGGGAACAACATAAGAAGACAGACAGGAAGTAAACACTAAAGGGAACAGCAGAAGAAGACAGGCAGGAAGTAAACAATAGAGGGAACCGCAGAATAAGACAAGCAAGAAGTAAACACTAAAGGGAACAACATAAGAAGACAGACAGGAAGTAAACACTAAAGGGAACAGCAGAAGAAGACAGGCAGGAAGTAAACACTAAAGGGAACAGCAGAAGAAGACAGGCAGGAAGTAAACACTAAAGGGAACAACATAAGAAGACAGACAGGAAGTAAACACTAAAGGGAACAGGCAGAAGAAGACAGACAGGAAGTAAACACTAAAGGGAACAGCAGCAGAAGACAGACAGGAAGCAAACACTAAAGGGAACAGCAGAAGAAGACAGGCAGGAAGTAAACACTAAAGGGAACAACATAAGAAGACAGACAGGAAGTAAACACTAAAGGGAACAGCAGAAGAAGACAGGCAGGAAGTAAACAATAGAGGGAACAGCAGAAGAAGACAGGCAGGAAGTAAACACTAAAGGGAACAACATAAGAAGACAGACAGGAAGTAAACACTAAAGGGAACAGCAGAAGAAGACAGGCAGGAAGTAAACACTAAAGGGAACAACATAAGAAGACAGACAGGAAGTAAACAGTAAAGGGAACAGGCAGAAGAAGACAGACAGGAAGTAAACACTAAAGGGAACAGCAGCAGAAGACAGACAGGAAGCAAACACTAAAGGGAACAGCAGAAGAAGACAGACAGGAAGTCAACTCTAGTGGGAACAGCAGAAGAAGACAGACAGGAGGTTTGTTTTTGATCTATAACCAACATCTGAGTAACATATCTGGCTCTTCAGCTGCTACATCCACTAACAGCGCTGAGTCCTTTCAGCACCACGGACAGCTCCTGAGTTTCAGCACTGAAAGGAACCCGCAGAGGCTTCGGTTAGGGTTAGGGGTTAACCCCCTTATGGTTAGGGTTAACCCTAACCCTAACCCGCAGAGGCTGCGGTCACATTGTGCATTTAAAAAGGTTGCTAACGGAGGGAAACACCATAATAGGAGCTGGTATTATGGCATTTCCAGAGTCTGGGTGATAGGAAAGTAGACTCAATGCTTCCTTGAATATGTTCTTTTGCTCAGGGTACACTATATAAACACAATAGGCAAGGGTTTCCAGCCTATTGCTCTAATAATGATAACATGGTGTATGTTTCCGTCAAGAACATTGAGATATACTTCGTTAGCGCCCAGCTCAAATAGCAGAGGCTGATAATGATTCCAGCGACTTGTTGTTTCCTGATTCTGAAACAGTGAGCATCGTTAACGATACGATACGATAATACTTTAATGGTCAGAGTCTGAAATGCTCCTTGCATCACAGCAGCTCCATGTGTGACATCAACAGACAAACATCCAGACACAACACATGAGAAACAAACAACCACGAGGATCACAGCAGAGTTCTGGCCAGAGATCAGTCCTGAGTCTGCTGCTGACACACTGATTAAGACTCAGAGAGGGAGCAGTAATGCACCAGCAGGGAGGAAGGGAGGAGGGGAGGAAGGGAGGAAGGGAGGAAGGGAGGAAGGGAGTGCACCAAACCATCCCTCCCTCCTTCATCAGGGAGGAGGAGGGATATCCCGGCCTCCCTTCCTCCAGCATCGTGATCTCCTCTCTGCAGTGTCTCCTCCACTCACTCTCACTCCTACAATAACAATAATAACAATAATGCATCTTTTCCCCCGAGCTCAAACACATTGAAAGCAACACTGAGTTTTCAGGGCTTTTATCTGCGTGATTATTTTACATTTAACCAACGATGCTTTCGCCCAGTTATCTGCAATGTGCCGACACTGGTTAGTTTCTGTTAGGGGCGGCTTTGACAGAGAAATAACAGAAATGTGTTTAAGGCTAACAGATATCATTGTCCTGATAACAGTGATTGGTAGAGAAGTGTTTTTTGATCTAACGCCAAATAGGCAGAACATTCGGATGAGATCTTTAGAATTTGATATTTGAAAAAAGCCCACTAGGTTGACAAGCCTTTCAATTGAGACACATTTGGACTAATTTGTTAAAAAAATAAGGGTACAAATATATTACTGCTGATATTTTTAGTATGAAATCGCACCGTCAGCCAATCTACAGTGCTATGTGGAGATAGACGTATACACTGGTATGAGGGAAATCAGCAGATCGGAGAGTCTCCAGTGATTCCTGTTGAATCCTCACTTTATGGACCTTTTCTTGATTTGGCCAGCAGCCCAAAGCGGAGCTGACACTCTGAGTGCTCTGCTCAACAATACACTCCTTTACAATTATTAATGTATCCCTGCTCATGCAGAGGAACACAGCAGCGGAGAAGCAGGCATTACAACTCACACAGCCCGCAACTGTTTAATGACAATACTGCTTTATTCCTTGGTTAGACCATCTGTAACACAAACCTGTATGTAACTCGTGTTACTGCTGTTATCTTCCACACTTCATTCTACATGATACTTATTTCATTTTATAAATACTGCTGCTTCTTATCTACCTGAATGTGTACTTCTGTACTTTTTTCATTTTAAATATGTTGTTCTCGTCTCTTTTGCTGTAAAATGTTCCCTCTGTTTGAAGAATAAAGGAAATGTAACGTCTTGTTTCCAAATGAAGGAGATCTAGCTGCTCCTGAATGCCCCACTGTTGTTATTATGGGATATCGCTCCCTCATAGCTTCATGGCAACTGTGGCTTTATTTTTGCGGTGCATTGCTATAATGAAAACAAGATTAAAATGTAATGTAATATAAGGAAAGCTCCACCTAGCCATGCAACTTGACTGCATATGTAATCTAGAGAAGATGACAACAAAGCTGAGCAGCTCAGCTACAAACAGATGCAGCACAGCAGCTCTGAGATCAGATTTATGCCGCAATATGTGCGCAAAAAACCCCACATTTCACCACGCGTTTCGCTGCTTTGGTAGATGTTTCCTCCACAGTCTGACTGTCGGACCCACAGAGGCCACATAAGGCCACATCAGCGGTAAGTAAGTAATAGGATCTGGGATCTCCAGAGATTTCTGCAAACCGCCGCCTCTCCATCTCCAGCAGCCCGAGAAAAGCACCTGCCTTCCCCGGGAAAAGACGCGTGATTGTCGGTTACCTGGTGTGAGGCCTCTCTCCCCTGGAAACGCGGTTCTCTGTGGGTGTTCCTCCGGGGGTCCAGCCGGGCCGGGGCTCTCTCTCCTGGGGCTGCAGGGACTCCTCTCCTCGCGCTCTCTCTCTCTCTCTCTCTCTCTCTCTCTCTCCTGGAGCTCCACTCTCTCCTCTCTGCACCCCGGGGAGAGTCAAGCTGAGGCCACAACAGGAAGCTCGGTGCTCAGGATTTTCAAAATAAAACTTGTTTTTTTTCTCAGAGGTGGGGGAAGTACTCAGATCCTGTATTTGAGTAAAAGTAGAAGTACTAACATCTTGTAATACAAGTAGAAGTACTCAGATCTTGTAGTAAAAGTAGAAGTACTCAGATATTGTACTGTAGTAAAAGTAGAAGTAGGCTACTCAGACCTTGCACTTGAGTAAAAGTTGAAGTACTCAGACCTTGTACTTGAGTAAAAGTAGAAGTACTCAGACCTTGTACTTGAGTAAAAGTAGAAGTACTCTGATCTTCTTCTTGAGTAAAAGTAGAAGTACTCAGATCTTGTACTTGAGTAAAAGTAGAAGTACCAGAGTGTAGGAATACTCTGTTACAGTAAAATTCCTGCATTCAAAATGTTCCTCAAGTGAAAGTAGAAAAGTATTCTCATCAAAATATAGTGAAAGTAGCGACAGTAAAAGTATTCATTGTGCAGATTGGTCCATTTCAGAATAATATATATGATATGTTTTATAATGATTGATCATTAAAGTGTCCTAAAAGCTGGTAAAGGTGCAGCTAGTTTGAATGACTTTGTCGTTTGTTATTTTTTAAACATATTTTATTTTGAAGGTGTAGACAGGAAGTATAGAGTTCCAATCAGAACAGGAGCTCAGGAGGGATGCATGCTGCGGAATGCGCATGCGCAGAGCTGAAGGCCTGCTGTAATCCCCTTGGTAACACATAAGAGGAGGCTGCAATTAAAAATATAATAATATCCACCTAATAATTACAGATTAGTTTCAACACGGCCTGTGACCGTAACACCTGACACGGTGTAATGACATTTTAATTGATATATCTGTTTAAGAAATAACAAAGCTTTTGGAGACAAAAACACATTTTCTCATCCCATTCTCGTCTTAAAGGTTAAAAAACATGTACATTATTTCAGTTGACTCAGTGTTGACTGACAGACAAATATATACTTTTGTACTGTTAATATTTCCGAGTCAATCCAACAACAATCAATTATAGTTTATAAGAAGTAGACATTTTAAAATCACAGAAGACTATTTTTTTTTTAATTAGTATCGCCCTTTAATTGCTTTATATTAAAAAAATTATATATACACATTTTCTTTTTTAATATTGTTTTTATTGATGTATTATTTTATTGTATTTATTTATTTGTTCATATGTGGGTTATCTGTTACATGTTTTTATTTATAGATTAATCCTCTTGCCTTTTCTACCTCCTTGCTCTCCAGATATCTTATATATCATGTTCATATCCTGCATGTGTTAAAAGACGTTTGACATAAATTGATTCCTTATTTTGTGTTTACATTGTGTTGTTAAAGCCCTTTGAGCTGCATCGCATGTATGACAAATGCTAAAAAACATACTTACCTGGTGGTGTATTCCACAATTTAATAAAATATAAGAGTAGAGACAGTAAGAGCTATGTAGCTTGACTTTACCTGTAAAGGTAGGGACACACCAAGCTGACACCAAAGAGCTGACACAGACGGACCGACTGTTGTGTCGCTTCGCCAACTGAATCAAACCTGCTCATTACTTCTTCAAAACTAATATTTCCTGAAACTCTGGCGCCATCTACTGGTCACCATTAAACATTCCTCAGGTCTCCAAGAGGAGGACGATAACAGTCAAAAATGTATCTTTAATAAGGCTTTCATCACACAAAATCAAGTGTCTATATAATCTCGAGCTATGAAATATATTACATAATACAAATCATACTCAGACATACTTCAGAAGTTCATAAAAGACACGTTTTGGTTTGTGGTCTTCTTCTGATTCAGACCCGGCAACACACTACGGAAATGTTGTGCTCCAATTAACACATTGTACGCGATTGGCTAAGGGGGCGGGACATCTCTAAGTGGTTGACCAATCACAACAGAGGTGGCCAGGCCAGCTAACCAATCAGAGCAGACTGGGCTCTTAAAGCATGGAGACATGTCCCAGTAGAGACACTACATACTGATATACACCTGAACATCAGCAGGAGAGGACTCTTTAAAGTAGAGACACTACATACTGATATACACCTGAACATCAGCAGGAGAGGACTCTTTAAAGTAGAGACACTACATACTGATATACACCTGAACATCATCAGGAGAGGACTCTTTAAAGTAGAGACACTACATACTGATATACACCTGAACATCAGCAGGAGAGGACTCTTTAAAGTAGAGACACTACATACTGATATACACCTGAACATCAGCAGGAGAGGACTCTTTAAAGTCGAGACACTACATACTGATATACACCTGAACATCAGCAGGAGAGGACTCTTTAAAGTAGAGACACTACATACTGATATACACCTGAACATCAGCAGGAGAGGACTCTTTAAAGTAGAGACACTACATACTGATATACACCTGAACATCGGCAGGAGAGGACTCTTTAAAGTAGAGACACTACATACTGATATACACCTGAACATCAGTAGGAGAGGACTCTTTAAAGTAGAGACACTACATACTGATATACACCTGAACATCAGCAGGAGAGGACTCTTTAAAGTAGAGACACTACATACTGATATACACCTGAACATCAGCAGGAGAGGACTCTTTAAAGTAGAGACACTACATACTGATATACACCTGAACATCAGCAGGAGAGGACTCTTTAAAGTAGAGACAGCTGGGATAAATGACACGCCTGCACGTTTTTATAATAAGGTGCTGTTTTATTTAATCATTTTATTATTCACATCTCATGGTTCACGCTCCTAAAGCTTTGTACTGTAGTATTGTGTAACACTGACCTCCGCCTCCTTTTCCCGGGATACCTGTAGAAAGAAAAGAGAGAGCCAGTCGCACAAACACGAGGTCCCGTTTCCCCTTTTACTGATTTCATAATTTCTTTTCTACCCGGCAACAGAAGCAGGAGTTATGATTCGTTGCTATTCTGTTCTGCAACCTGTGAGGTGTTTACGTGGCTCTGTACACACTTAACGTCGGGATTATCTGCAGAAAGCACGGAGAGGAGTTCAGGGTTCAGGTGTTCTGCAGGTATTTTGAGTTCCCCCTCTTTCCTGCCAACATGAAGACTTGCATTGATCGGGGAGTGTTTCAGCAGCGATCCAGATGACGAATAACACACATTAGACAGCTTCATCTGGACAGCAGACGCATTAAAAACCACTTCTGTCATCTCTGTACAACCGAAAGGCAGGAAGTCTTTTTACTCTTTAAATAAAACGTTTGCCTTATTTTTAAATAGAGGACGGGGATCCTGGAAGAGTCCATCAGGTCCGGGGTTTAGCAGACTTGTAACAGAATGTAAGTGCTACGCCATGTAGATGAAGGTGTTTAGGTCCGTCTCGTCCCGCTTGATGTACTTGTGGTCGATGAGCCACTCGATCTGCTCCTTGATCATCTTCTTCTGTGGTAAAAACATGTTCTTCAGGATCTCCACCAGCTCCGTCTGCAGCTGAGCGTTGTTGATGCGCTTCCTCATCTTCATGATCTGGATTATGGCCTCCTGGAGAGGGGGGGGGGACAAACAGAGAGGCGGGGACAAATGTGAATAAAACGGGCAAAAGTGCATGGAAATACCAGCGAAACGAGCGCAGGATTTAAAAAGAAAAAACCTTCTGAAAATAAGTGATTAAGGCCGCGTCCACACGGAGACGACACGGTTTCGAAATCGATTTCAAAAAACGTCTTCCGTCCACACGAAACCGCTAGAGACGCTGTAGTACATATGCCGGGCCTGTAAGTGGCGCTGTACTTCCGCCACAAAATACACCAAAAGCAGAGAAGAAGACTGGGCATGGGCATACGGCACAAACAAACAAACAAGGTAGAAGATGGCGGATATTCGTGGTAGCGTCTGGACCACGAACGCAACTCTGTGATCCACCATTGTTGTTGTTGGCGAAACGCATCAGCAATGACGCGGGGGTGAGAAGCTGAGGTGGGGAGAGGCGGGGCTATGGCGTCATCGATTTAGGAAAAGATTAAATAGGGCGTACACACGGAGCCGCAAGGGTTTCGTTTCCAGACCTACCCACTTTGGGAGCCGGTTTCAAAGTTTATCGGTTTCGGGCTCCGAAGCCGCGGCTCCGTTTCGGCTTCGTGTGGACGAAGCCGAAAAAGAACTTTAGCGGATACAACTGATATCGTCTCCGTGTGGACGGGGCCTAAAGGTGTGTGCCTTTCTGGTGTTAAGAGAGTGGTCAAAGGAAACACTAAAAGAAGAAATAAAGTGTTTATTCTTTTTTTAAAAAGCCTTTTTCACTCAGTCTCTTGACGGAAAATGAAAGATCAACTCAGACGGTTTTGATGAATTAAGAAAGGTCACATGACTGATTTTGGCTTAAGGAGAGAATATTAATTGTATGTTTTCAGTATTAATTTAAAGAGAGAAAACTGTCAATAAATGTAATTATTTAAATAAATTATTAATACATTAAATAACAAATCTGTATTTTTACTGGTTACGATGCAGTAAAAAATATATATGTATTTTTTTTTATTGTATTTATTAATTTTGTTATTTATTTTCATTATTTTTTGCTACTATTTTATAATTTTGTTCACACATTTTATTATTCTCGTTATTTGTTGTATTTTGCATTGTTGTTATTGTTGTTATTGTTATCACACACGCGTCACACGTTACCTGTGTCCTCAGTATCCTGAGCTGCACGATGCCCTCGTTCTCCTCTTCTCTCATTCGCTCCGTGGTGAGCTGCAGTCGACCAATCAGATTGATCTTCCCTCTCTTCTGGACCTTGGAGTTCTTTCTGTGGACGGAAACAAAAAACATCGACAAACAATGAGACAGTTTTCTGCAGAAATCTGGGGAAAAAAACATCTGTTTATTGAGATTTTGAGAAACTGTCATATTTTTGAGAAAGTCATATTTTTTTAGATCTGTGAGAAAAAGTCATATTTTTTAATATTTTTTAGAAAAAGTCATATTTCTTGGGATTTTGAGAACAAGTCAGATTTTTTGAGAAAAAGTCAGAGTTTTGAGAAAAATTCAGAATTTTGTGGAAAAGTCCGATTTTTGGGGATTTTGAGAACAATTCAGGATTTTTGATATTTTGAGGAAAAAGTCAGGATTTTGAGAATTGTGTACCTGACAGGACGTACTGCTTTATATTCCTCCATCTGTTTACGTTTTACAGCAGGTTTGGGATGTTTTAATATTGTATTTATTATTCCTTAAATGTTTATTATACTTATTATAATTATCTGTCCTATTTTTCTATCTTATTCCTGTTGCTTCTCAGACACCTGCATTTCCGTATGTTATAATGTATGTAATGGTGTCTTGTAATCTCATGTCGGATGGACCAATTGTTTGTCATGATATAAAATGTATATAAAAGTAAATTAATATAAAATACTGTCAGGCAGAAACTGACCAGTTAATGATGTGATTTGTTTGTGTCGTACTAAATACTGTATTTTGCATTTATCTCAGTAGCCAACGATCTGTGAGTCTGTTGGCTCGGACATAATCTCCGTAATAAATGTAGTCAACATTTCATAAGAGGTGTACAACCTGTGAGCATTTGAAGTGGCATATGAACGGTGCTTGTAGAATGTGTAGTTGTATTTGTGTTGTTGATGTAATGTGTAGAGAAGTTAAGCTCTCATCAATAGGCTGTCATTTGTTATAAACTGTTGGAGTGGTGAGCAGGCCGCTTGTTTCTGGATGTTTGTGGAGTGAGGTGGTCCGTGAGTGTTTTTGTTTTGGTCAAGTGGTCCTTGGTATGAAAGAGTTTGAGAGACACTGTTACATATGACATTATCTGGTGTTCCTCACATGAGGGAGAACTCCTGGTTGACGTAGAACAACGTTCCCTCGTCAAAGTCCTTCGGCGACGTCACCGGCGGGTCGTAGGACACAACCTGACGCTTCAGTTTAGGAAACGCCACCAGAGACTGAGGCAGGGAGAGGAAACACGATTACATACATTACCATTTATCCGGAGACAAGTCATAAAGTACAATCAAACATGAGGTAAGGAAACGGCAAGATGATGAGGGAAGAAATCAGATTTTTGAGGAAAAATAAGATTTTTGAGAAAAAATAAGATTTTTTGAAAAAAAGTCAGAATTTTGAGATTTTTTGAGAAAAAGCCATAATTTTAAGAACAAGTTTGAATTTTGAGAAAAAGTCAGATCTTTTGAAAAAGTCAGATTTTTGTAGGAAAAAAGTCCGAATTTTGAGAGTTTTCAGAAAAATACAGAATTTTGAGATTTTTGAGGAAAAGTCAGATTTTTGAGAAAAATACAGAATCTTGACATTTTTGAGAAAAACTCAGAATTTTAAGAACAAGTTAGAATTTTGAGAAAAACTCAGAATTTTTAGATTTGAATAAATACATCCTGAGAATGAAGCCCAAGCCGGTGACCAGTGAGATTTTTCTAACAAGATCTCTCTCACAGATAATGGAGAGAATATAGGACATTGTTTTTTTACCCAGAGAGTGCGTCTCAGCTCGGCGTCCGGCAGCTCTGTGGCCAGCTTGAGGTTCTCGAAGCTGATCCTCTCTCTCGGTCTCTGGTTCCACGCGAACAGAACCGCCAGCTGGAAGGTCGTGACCTCCAGGTCGTACTGGCCCACCTCGTTCTTAAACGTGATCTGCAGGAACAACGATTAGTAAAACCTCACAGCTGGTTTAAACACAGAGAGAGAGAGAGAGAGAGAGAGAGAGAGAGAGAGAGAGAGAGAGAGAGAGAGGAACACCTAAACCGCTGTAGTCTAAATCATTGTTATAGCCATCAGAAAACAAATACAGAAAATAATTAAAGTTTCTATTTCCTCATAGTTTTCTGAATCTGTGTTTTTATTAGGATTCCTTGAAGATGATTTCGCCATCAGCAGAACAAACTGCAAACTAAGAAATTCACATTATGTAACATTGTAAAGTTGAAATGTTAACTAGAGAGCACGTTAATGTTCATTTATTGTATTTATTTAATATGTATATATGACCCAAATATGTATTCATGTTCATTTAATTCATTTCTTATTTTAAAAGTTAGTTCATTTGAATTGTATCTTTAATTGTATTAATCTTTAATATCATGTGTATCTGTGTGTGTCTCTGTGTGTGTGTGTGTGTGTGTGTGTGTGTGTGTGTATGTGTGTGTATGTGTGTGTATGTGTGTGCATGTGTGCATGTGTGCATGTGTGCATGTGTGCGTGTGTGCGTGTGTGTGTGTGTGTGTGTGTGTGTGTGTGTGTGTGTGTGTGTGTGTGTGTGTGCACGCGCGTGTGTGTGTGTGTGTGTGTGTGTGTGTGTGTGTGTGTGTCTGTGTGTGTGTGTGTCTGTGTGCGCGCGTGTGTGTGTGTGTGTGTGTGTGTGTGTGTGTGTGTGTGTGTGTGTGTGTGTGTGTCTGTGTGTGTCTCTGTGTGTGTGTGTGTGTGTGTGTGTGTTACTCACGATGCCGTTGGACATGAGGTGGTGCCAGTGCAGCTTCCTGCCGCTGTGGTTCTTCTTGTAGAAGTCCTCCACCTCTGGGATCAGATCCTCCAGCTCAGTGGGAAGAGACACGAACACTTTCTCGCTGCTTCGAGACCAGGCGCCAGCGTTCAGGATCTTAATGTTCACAGAGTCCGCTGAGAGGGAGGAAACAGAGAGAGGTCACAGTAGAGACACTACCTACTGATACCATCCTCTTTAAAAACAGCCATTAAGAAGCTAAGAAATGTAGAAACAGCTACTGGAGCTTCGTTCTGTTAAAACATCAATGTTGCTTTGAAGAGGTGTTGATTATTATTTTGCAGGACGATCGTTTGCCTGTCGCCAATAAATAATGTATTCCATATATTGTTGTGTGCAGGTTAAACACACCTGAGACGTGTTGATAAGAATAGCTTCCAATTACTTGTATATAGACTTTTTTTGCACTATTTTAACTATTTTATCTGTTTTATTGTGTTGCACTGTTGGGGGAGCTTGTGACAATATAGATCCAGGGTATATGCAGGAATCCTGAACTCAGATGTAAAGACCTTTGTTAAGACCCTTTCCATACATTTTAAGACCTCATCTCCACTTGGAGTTCTAACCGGTTACCTTGGCGACACACTTTACCTCACATTGACTATATACAGTATTGATTGTCCTTCCTCCTTATCTTCCAACCATTTTCAGTATTTTTGGAACTTTAAGTATTTTTGTATTTTTAAGTATTTTTAGAACTTTAAGTATTTTTGGAACTTTAAGTATTTTTGGAACTTTAAGTATTTTTTCGAATTTACGGTATTTTTGGAACTTTATGTATATTTGGATCTTTGGACCCTTTCCATACATTTTAAGACCTCATCTCCACTTGGAGTTTTAACCGGTTACCTTGGCGACACACTTTACCTCACATTGACTATATACAGTATTGATTGTCCTTCCTCCTTATCTTCCAACCATTTGGACACAGACTTGCATTTCCCCATAACGATGTTGCTTAGCAACCGGCGTAAACGGACCTTCGCGCGCTAACAAACAGTGAGCGTTCGATGTCCTGTTCAGATGACGTCAAATCCAACGGGATGCCATAAATAAAGTACACAGAATCACACTACACACCTACGCAATGATTACATTCAGGCAGACTGTAGAACACAACCTCTTTGGACCATTTATATACTTATTGGAAACAAGCTACTAAATGTAACACCTTGGAAAATGCCCTTTAATACTTTTTAATAGCCTTCATTTACGCTAAATTGATTTATCAACTTTTAATACTTTCTAAGACCCCGCGGACCCCCTGAGATCATTAAATAAAAGATTCAAACAGTTCAACAAAAGAAGGGCATATCGGGTAATAGACACTTTCCATTTCTCCCAAATGTCCTCAGATGTAAGTTCCTCATAAAGAAGGTTATTCTTTCCATTACACAGATTTCATAAATGACATCGTACCAATCCTCTGTTTGGTTTGAGCCATTTCTTTGTGATTGCTTTCCTCGCAGCTACACTCAACATCCCTAATAAGTATTTGTGGATGTTGAGTGCAGAAAACCGAAGAAGAGTTGACTTAAGATATTCCTTGACATATCTACAATGTAGCTGTGAACACATAAATAAAAGCCTGGAAAGCTTGATAAGTGTGTGAGCTGTTACCTGGTAGAGTCAGCCTGTTGTGTTTGGAAAGCTTGATAAGTGTGTGAGCTGTTACCTGGTAGAGTCAGCCTGTTGTGTTTGGAAAGCTTGATAAGTGTGTGAGCTGTTACCTGGTAGAGTCAGCCTGTTGTGTTTGGAAAGCTTGATAAGTGTGTGAGCTGTTACCTGGTAGAGTCAGCATGTTGTGTTTGGAAAGCTTGATAAGTGTGTGAGCTGTTACCTGGTAGAGTCAGCCTGTTGTGTTTGGAAAGCTTGATAAGTGTGTGAGCTGTTACCTGGTAGAGTCAGCCTGTTGTGTTTGGAAAGCTTGATAAGTGTGTGAGCTGTTACCTGGTAGAGTCAGCCTGTTGTGTTTGGAAAGCTTGATAAGTGTGTGAGCTGTTACCTGGTAGAGTCAGCCTGTTGTTTTTGGAAAGCTTGATAAGTGTGTGAGCTGTTACCTGGTAGAGTCAGCCTGTTGTGTTTGGAAAGCTTGATAAGTGTGTGAGCTGTTACCTGGTAGAGTCAGCCTGTTGTGTTTGGAAAGCTTGATAAGTGTGTGAGCTGTTACCTGGTAGAGTCAGCCTGTTGTGTTTGGAAAGCTTGATAAGTGTGTGAGCTGTTACCTGGTAGAGTCAGCCTGTTGTGTTTGTGCATCTCTTTAAAAGACTGGTTGAGGTCCTCGGACACTTTGATGTCCTGAAACATCCGCGCCAGCTTGTTGACGTAATCAGCCGGCATTCCCACTTCCTGTTTGGACACACGACACACCACAGGGTTTAGAAGGAGATGAAACTAACAAACTAACACTTCTCTTCCTTCCTTCCTTCCTTCCTTCCTTCCTCTCACCCTGAGCCACTCCACCATGTTCTCCTCGATCTCGCTGTCGGCTGAGATGTCGAGGATGAGGCGTCTCGTCAGGTGAGCTTTGTGGTAACGCATGAACACGTCTTTGTTCTGGACGTACTTCAACACCAACAGCTGCAGAAACACAGAGCAGAGAGTCAGAGTAGGATAAGATGGAACTTTGTTTATCCCCGTGGGGAAATTCAGGCGTTAATAACAACAACATGTGTATGAGCGTGTTAGATATATTTCCATAAGTGTGCAGAGTGCAGTTCTCTTGTAAAACAGGTGTTATGTTTGAACAGTCCTGGTTACTAGTTACTGTAAACCTCTACAGTCATCTACATGCTGGTTGTCGTGGTTAAAACACCGCCTCCGATGCTCGTTCCAGTTCTCTTAGTTGCTCCATGATAAGAACACAGTGTTCCCAGTAGAGACGTACCACTTCCTTGAGCTTTGCCTCTATCTCCTCAGACGTGAGTTTCTTGCTCAGCGGGGTTTTCCTCAGCAACATGTCGCAGTAGTTGGCCAGCAGCTCCGGACATTTTGACTCTGGTTGGGTTTTCAGACCGACCCTGAGAACAGAGAGGAAAGCAGTGCAGCGAGACATCAGCAGCGCCTTCAAGAGATACTGAAAATCACACAAACACACAACTCTAAGCTACGGATAGAATTAGGGCCACGGGAGATATATTTTTATTTAACTTTGATCTCAAAATAAAAATAAAAAAATCTCAGAAATCAGATTATTTTCAAAATGTTGATTTTTTTTCCTTGTGTTTCTGACTTTGATCTGAGAATTATTTTTAAAGAAAAAATGAAGTCTGACTTTTGTCTCGGAAATCTTACTTTCTGACTTTTTTTAAATTCTCACTATTCTCTGAAATCTCACTTTTTTTCTGAGAAATCTGTATTTTTTCACAATTCTGACTTTTTTCGTGAATTCTGAATTTTTTTGTAAATTCTCTCTATTCTCTGAATTCTCACTTTTTTCTCAGAAATACGACTTTTTCGTGAATTCTCACTTTTTTCTGAGAAATCTGAACTTTTTCACAATTCTCACTTTGTGATTACTGACTTTTTTCTCAGAAATTCGATTTTTCGTGAATTCTGACTTTTTTCCGGAATTCTGACTTTTTTTTTTAATTCTGACTTTTCTCTGAATTCTTACTTTTTTCTGAGAAATCTGAACTTTTTCACAATTCTCACTTTGTGATTACTGACTTTTTCCCCAGAAATTCGATTTTTCGTGAATTCTGAAGTTTTTTTGAAAATTCTCTGAATTCTCAATTTTCTCAAAATTCTGACTTTTGTCTCAGAAATCCGACTTTTTGGGTAATTCTGACATTTTTGGTAATTATGAGTTAAATCTCAGAACGCACATTTGTTTTAAAGTTCTGGTCACATCCCAAATGTATTTCCTCACGTGGCCCTTAACCTCCTCCAAACTCACCCTTTCTGCTTCAAAGGAAGTTCTAATTTAAAAATAGTGGCGTCGTTCACAACAGCTTTATACGCCTGGAAGAAGATGGAAAAACAGGATGAGTTTTAGGATCTTCTGACATGTTGTATTAATATCGTCCATGTCAGTAAACCATGATCTCACTTTGTCTCGAGAGGTGAGAAAGCGCGGGTCGTCCTGAAACGCTTCTTTCACCAAACGGCTGAAACGGTTAAACAACGTGAGAAGCTGCTCCACGTATTTCTCTGAGTCCTGAAACAAAGAAGGAGAAACCAGACGATGAGAACAGACAGAAATAAAAAGAATGTATCTTGGATCTTTGACAGGAGTTTGAGGATCTGAATTAGTTACATAATTGATCTTTATTTCATGGCCATGCTGTTTCTGTTTGGATCTCAACATGACCAATTTCTCTTCTCCTATTTAGTTGTGTGAATACTGTTTTATAATATTTATGAAACATGTCTATAATGAGGGTTCTTTGGCTATGTCCACACTGGCTCTAAATACAAAATAAAGGTTGACTGTATTATTCATCAGTACACAATTTACTAAATAGATTTCCACGTCTCCTTCATTATAGGACAGTGTCAGAGAGGCACAGATTATTTATGAATGAACAATTCCTTTATTCCAGAATTCTCTTAATTGCAGCAACTAGTGGCCTGATGCAGTCAAATGTGTGTGTGTGAGTGTGTGTGTGTGTGTGTGTGTGTGTGTGTGTGTGTGTGTGTGTGTGTGTGTGTGTGTGTGTGTGTGTGTGTGTGTGTGTGTGTGTGTGTGTGTGTGTGTGTGTGTGTGTGTGTGTGTGTGACTCACGGAAGTGATTGTCTCTGCTGTTGCCACCATGTCAGCGAGACCAGCGCTCATGATGTGATCCTCCAGGTCCTTCAGCATCGGCTCGATGCCGCTCGGCACTTTGTCCATCAGAGAGAACATCAGGTGCAGCTCTGGAGCCGAGGAAACACACAACGTTACCATCAACAAGTTCACACACACACAACGTTACCATCAACAAGTTCACACACACAATGCCATCAACAAGTTCACACACACACACAATGCCATCAACAAGTTCACACACACACACAATGTCATCAACAAGTTCACACACACACACAATGTCATCAACAAGTTCACACACACACACAATGTCATCAACAAGTTCACACACACACACAATGTCATCAACAAGTTCACACACACACAATGCCATCAACAAGTTCACACACACACACAATGTCATCAACAAGTTCACACACACACACAATGCCATCAACAAGTTCACACACACACACAATGTCATCAACAAGTTCACACACACACACAATGCCATCAACAAGTTCACACACACACACAATGCCATCAACAAGTTCACACACACACACAATGTCATCAACAAGTTCACACACACACACAATGCCATCAACAAGTTCACACACACACACAATGCCATCAACAAGTTCACACACACACACAATGTCATCAACAAGTTCACACACACACACAATGCCATCAACAAGTTCACACACACACACAATGTCATCAACAAGTTCACACACACACACAATGCCATCAACAAGTTCACACACACACACAATGTCATCAACAAGTTCACACACACACACAATGCCATCAACAAGTTCACACACACACACAATGTCATCAACAAGTTCACACACACACACAATGTCATCAACAAGTTCACACACACACACAACGTTACCATCAACAAGTTCTCACACACAATGCCATCAACAAGTTCACACACACACACAATGCCATCAACAAGTTCACACACACACACAATGCCATCAACAAGTTCACACACACACACAATGCCATCAACAAGTTCACACACACACACAATGCCATCAACAAGTTCACACACACACACAATGCCATCAACAAGTTCACACACACACAACGTTACCATCAACAAGTTCTCACACACAATGCCATCAACAAGTTCACACACACACACAATGCCATCAACAAGTTCACACACACACACAATGCCATCAACAAGTTCACACACACACACAATGCCATCAACAAGTTCACACACACACACAATGCCATCAACAAGTTCACACACACACACAATGTCATCAACAAGTTCACACACACACACAATGTCATCAACAAGTTCACACACACACACCATGTCATCAACAAGTTCACACACACACACAATGTCATCAACAAGTTCACACACACACACCATGCCATCAACAAGTTCACACACACACACCATGTCATCAACAAGTTCACACACACACACAATGTCATCAACAAGTTCACACACACACACAATGTCATCAACAAGTTCACACACAACATTACCATCAACAAGTTCACACACACACACAATGTCATCAACAAGTTCACACACAACATTATCAACAAGTTCACACACACACACACACACACACACACACACACACACACACACACACACACACACACACACACACACACACACACACACACACACACACACACACACACACACACACACACACACACACACACACACACACACACACACACACACACACACACACACACACACACACACACACACACACACACACACACACGGTGTGGTACAGGTGTGGTACAGGTGTGTGACAGAGAGGTTTGGTCAGGTTGTTTCCTGGTGCAAACCTGAGCTTGCTGTGCCTTTGGTGGGGTTCGTCCGGCCGTACTCACTCTCTGTCTCGTTTCGTCTGATCATCCCGGGACACTCAGTCAAAATGGTCTCTTTAAACAAGGTGACCAGAGCGTTCACACAACACTCCATTAACTGGGGAGGCAAAGGGAGAAAGAGAAACTTAAAAAGGTCCCCTACTCTTTTCCAACAATATATTATATATCATTGCAGCATTACCCATAATCCCCTCTGTTTCAGCCCTGTTTCCTAAGTGCTGATTCTCTGTCTGTTACTTTAGATGAAAATAAGGAGCCCCTCCCCACGCCCCTCTGAGAGACATTTGGTCACAAAGAACACAATGGTGCTCTAGGAGGAGATTCAGGTGATAAGGGGGGGGGGTACCTTGGTTGGGGGTTTTTGATTGTACATGTATTATCTTCACTATAGGATCACACCGTGTGTAAACTCACAGCCTGAACAGAGTTACAGTCTCTTCTCGTCTCCAGGTATCTCAGCGCTCGTTTCTCTTCTTCTCTCAACTTCGAATCAGCCTGAAAACACAAACAAGAAGAGGACTCTTTAAAGTAGAGACACTACACACTGATATACACCTGAACATCAGCAGGAGAGGACTCTTTAAAGTAGAAACACTACATACTGATATACACCTGAACATCAGCAGGAGAGGACTCTTTAAAGGAGAGACACTACATACTGATATACACCTGAACATCAGCAGGAGAGGACTCTTTAAAGTAGAAACACTACATACTGATATACACCTGAACATCATTAGGAGAGGACTCTTTAAAGTAGAGACGCTACATACTGATATACACCTGAACATCAGCAGGAGAGGACTCTTTAAAGTAGAGACACTACATACTGATATACACCTGAACATCAGCAGGAGAGGACTCTTTAAAGGAGAGACACTACATACTGATATACACCTGAACATCATTAGGAGAGGACTCTTTAAAGGAGAGACACTACATACTGATATACACCTGAACATCAGCAGGAGAGGACTCTTTAAAGTAGAAACACTACATACTGATATACACCTGAACATCATTAGGAGAGGACTCTTTAAAGTAGAGACGCTACATACTGATATACACCTGAACATCAGCAGGAGAGGACTCTTTAAAGTAGAGACACTACATACTGATATACACCTGAACATCAGCAGGAGAGGACTCTTTAAAGTAGAGACACTACATACTGATATACACCTGAACATCAGCAGGAGAGGACTCTTTAAAGTAGAGACACTACATACTGATATACACCTGAACATCAGCAGGAGGGAACTCTTTAAAGTAGAGACACTACATACTGATATACACCTGAACATCAGCAGGAGAGGACTCTTTAAAGTAGAGATGCTACATACTGATATACACCTGAACATCAGCAGGAGAGGACTCTTTAAAGTAGAGACACTACATACTGATATACACCTGAACATCAGCAGGAGAGGACTCTTTAAAGTAGAGACACTACATACTGATATACACCTGAACATCAGCAGGAGAGGACTCTTTAAAGTAGAGACATTACACACTGATATACACCTGAACATCAGCAGGAGAGGACTCTTTAAAGTAGAGACATTACACACTGATATACACCTGAACATCAGCAGGAGAGGACTCTTTAAAGTAGAGACACTACATACTGATATACACCTGAACATCAGCAGGAGAGAACTCTTTAAAGTAGAGACAATACACACTGATATACACCTGAACATCAGCAGGAGAGGACTCTTTAAAGTAGAGACACTACATACTGATGTACACCTGAACATCAGCAGGAGAGGACTCTTTAAAGTAGAGACACTACATACTGATATACACCTGAACATCAGCAGGAGAGGACTCTTTAAAGTAGAGACATTACACACTGATATACACCTGAACATCAGCAGGAGAGGACTCTTTAAAGTAGAGACATTACACACTGATATACACCTGAACATCAGCAGGAGAGGACTCTTTAAAGTAGAGACACTACATACTGATATACACCTGAACATCAGCAGGAGAGAACTCTTTAAAGTAGAGACACTACATACTGATATACACCTGAACATCAGCAGGAGAGGACTCTTTAAAGTAGAGACACTACATACTGATATACACCTGAACATCAGCAGGAGAGGACTCTTTAAAGTAGAGACACTACATACTGATATACACCTGAACATCAGCAGGAGAGGACTCTTTAAAGTAGAGACACTACATACTGATATACACATGAACATCAGCAGGAGAGTACTCTTTAAAGTAGAGACACCGATGCGTCCACTTTAAATGTATGTTTGTCTTGTATCTTGTCTTAATATGTGTCCTTGTTGATGTTGGAAATGGAGCTCAGTATCGTCGTGGGAACATAAATAACTTCCCTATCTCACTAACATGTATTAAAGTTTGACCTGTTTCCTCATCAGATCCCTTTCAGCCTCACGCTGCTTTAACACCCACCAGGCTTCAGTTATGTTTTATTAAGAGGGATAACGTGAAGCGGACCTCTGACTGTTTGCTGTTTGGATTCATTTCCAACACTTTCACAACAGAGGAGAGGAGCCTCCAGTTTCTGCTTCCTGTTGTGAAAGTTGTTTTTCTGTCAGAGTGAGCAGAGAGCATGCTGGGAGCAGAGCGATTACAACACTTTTTAAACCGGGAGCAGAAAGGGCTGCTGTCTCACCATTTGAACCTTTTAATTTGGGCTGGGAAACATATATTAATATTTAATCACTAAACATATGAGACTAGATGTTCTCTTAGATTGTGGATATTTGAACATAAGTGTTGCTGGTTTGAAAGGCTGCATTAAAGTATAGTGACGTTCTTTTGTTTTTTTAAATGTACCTTAAAGATTTTTTCTATTATTTACCTTAACCCACTTTGTCATTATATCCACATTACTGATCGTTATTTATAAAAATTCTAATGAAAGCATCAAGTATTTGGTTAAAATTATAGTAATATAGGATTTTCTTAATTTTTCCAACAGTAGATAAATATTATAAATATGTATTTTTATGTCTTTAATATTAAATACAAAAAATAATAAGGATTTTAATAAAAAATAAAAAAATGATTATGAAAAAGATTTAAACATTTTTTTAGATAATAAAAAGTTAATTAAATAATAAAAAATAAATTCAAAATAAATCAAATAACAATTCAGAAATAAATTCAAAAATAATAATAATTACAATAATTATAAAAAAACAATGAAAAAAATATTCTAGGAATAGGTCACCATATTGGAACGCAGTATCCACTTCTACTTTTTGGCCTCTCAAAAGTATTTCTCAATAGCGTTAAATAGTCACAACAAAAAAAAGCAAACATTAACGTAAAAAAAAAATCTTAAGACAAGAAGAGTAGAAGGAAATAAAATAATACCCAGTTTGTTTATTTGGTCATGCCAAAGCAAAGGCATTGAATTCGTTTTAACCTTGGATTTCCTTGGAGATTCAGGCGTCTACTGACTCAGGGCCGTTACTACCTTTTTGGGGCCCTATCCAAGATGCTGTTTGGGGGCCCTATGCAAGATGCTGTTTGGGGGCCCTATGCAAGATGCTGTTTGGCGGTCCCATCCAAGATGCTGTTTGGGGGCCCCATCCTAGATGCTGTTTGGGGGCCCCATCCAAGATGCTGTTTGGGGGCCCTATCCAAGATGCTGTTTGGGGGTCCCATCCAAGATGCTGTTTGGGGGCCCTATCCAAGATGCTGTTTGGGGGCCCCATGCAAGATGCTGTTTGGGGGTCCCATCCTAGATGCTGTTTGGGGGTCCCATCCTAGATGCTGTTTGGGGGCCCTATCCAAGATGCTGTTTGGGGGCCCCATCCTAGATGCTGTTTGGGGGCCCCATCCAAGATGCTGTTTGGGGGCCCTATCCAAGATGCTGTTTGGGGGCCCCATGCAAGATGCTGTTTGGGGGCCCTATCCAAGATGCTGTTTGGGGGTCCCATCCTAGATGCTGTTTGGGGGCCCTATCCAAGATGCTGTTTGGGGGCCCCATCCTAGATGCTGTTTGGGGGCCCCATCCAAGATGCTGTTTGGGGGCCCTATCCAAGATGCTGTTTGGGGGTCCCATCCAAGATGCTGTTTGGGGGTCCCATCCAAGATGCTGTTTGGGGGCCCTATCCAAGATGCTGTTTGGGGGCCCTATCCAAGATGCTGTTTGGGGGCCCTATGCAAGATGCTGTTTGGGGGCCCTATGCAAGATGCTGTTTGGGGGCCCTATGCAAGATGCTGTTTGGGGGCCCTATGCAAGATGCTGTTTGGGGGTCCTATGCAAGATGCTGTTTGGGGGTCCCATCCAAGATGCTGTTTGGGGGCCCCATCCAAGATGCTGTTTGGGGGCCCTATGCAAGACCCTGTTTGGGGGCCCCATCCAAGATGCTGTTTGGGGGCCCTATGCAAGATGCTGTTTGGGGGTCCCATCCAAGATGCTGTTTGGGGGCCCCATCCAAGATGCTGTTTGGGGGCCCCATCCAAGATGCTTTTTGGGGGCCCCATCCAAGATGCTGTTTGGGGGCCCTATGCAAGATGCTGTTTGGGGGCCCTATCCAAGATGCTGTTTGGGGGCCCTATGCAAGATGCTGTTTGGGGGCCCTATCCAAGATGCTGTTTGGGGGCCCCATCCAAGATGCTGTTTGGGGGCCCCATGCAAGATGCTGTTTGGGGGCCCTAGTTTTTACAGTTTTACAATTGGGGGATCCCGAAGCCTTTAAGATGATCTGTGGAGACGCATCAATCTGTTACACTTTAAGAGGAAAACAGGCTAATTTCACGAAAGCCAAGCAATTGAAACTCACCAACAATTATGTTAAAAAGCCAAACAATAATGCTCCTCTACGTCAATAATGCAAGAGATGCAGCATTTTCTCAACAATATATAATTTACATCTCTCATCTACCTCAGACGTCACTCATTGGCTGACAGCCCAGCGATGATTTGGACGTTATTGATCCCCACAAACACAAGCCTCAGCTTTGATATCAATGCAGTTTAGTTGTGTTTATATCCTACATTTGATTCTTAAGCATATAATGCTTCACCGAACACAGGAGGGGGCTCGGCTGTCTACAAATACAGACGGCTCATTTGAATTCTCCCCAAATATATTGAGGCTGAACCTGAACTTTCAGCTTGGGGGCCCCCTAGTGGCCGCGGGCGCCTATGCATCCACACAGTCCGCCTATAGGAAGAAACGGCCCTGCGTCTTCATGTGCCTGAAGAACAAACTCATCACGAGTCCAAAACAGTTTGAGAAACCCACTCACATATTTCATGTAGTTCTGGACCCCGTTCTGCTGCAGGTAAGCCGGAGCCTGAGTTCTGTAGAACCGCTCGGTCGAGTCCATGTACGCTTTCTCAAAGTTATCTCTGTAGATCTGAAGCTTATCCTCTGGGTTCGAGCACAGGTTCACTGAGGAGAGAGGGAAGAGGAAAATAATTTAATAAAAAATGTATATTAAAATAAATAATGAGAAGAAGAAAATAAGAAGCATTTATATTAAAATAAATAATAAAAATGCAACAATTTTAATAATTACAAAATAATTGGAAAAAAACTTTTTAAATAAAAAAATTAAGATCAATAAATAAAATAGAAAAATAATTATTATTATACAAATGTAAAATAATGAAATGAATTAATAATTACAAATATTGGTGAAATAATTAAAAACAATTCAATACAAATATTTAAATTATTATCAAAATAAAAAAATAAAATAAAATCTATTATTATCAACAAAAAAACAAAAAAAACGAATAATGTGACCTGAGCAGTTCCTGTGTTCCTGTGTTCCTGTGTTCCTGTGTTCCTGTGTTTCTGTGTTCCTGTGTTTCTGTGTTTCTCACCGTACGACTCCCTCACTCCGATCACCAGCTGAGAGTCGAAGGCCTCTCCGAGCCGCTCGGCATGAACCAGCTTCATGGCGCTGTCCTGTAACCGGCTCTTAATGTTGGAGAAGATCGACTCGTTCCACGTGTCCAGCATCAGCTGCAGGAACACAGAGAGGCAGGTTAATAAATCAGAAAGAAACACAACAAGAAACTCAGAATTCAAAATGCAGCTGAGGCGACAGACAGCAGATCTTATTTGGTAGCAATTCATTTTCCAATAACATCGTTTGTGTTGTCCTTATTGAAACGATCAAAAAGTACAAAGAACAATGGCTTTAAGCTATCTAGACTTGCTGCTTTTCTGGTTAACCAATCCCACCTCCACCCGTCTCCAATAAACACAGAATCACCTGCTGCCCAAAGCTGCGCTCAAAATGAAAGCACTTAATAAAATTAATAACAGTAAATATTAAAATGTACTTAATTGTTCCTAGCTTTCAAACTTCTTCCATGACATTCAATTTGAAAACTCAACATTGGAAAAGCTAACATTGTGTTTAAAGCCAGTGTTTCTACAGAGTTGCAGATAAAGAACGGACTGTTTCTGTGTTTCTCCGATCACTCCAGAGTGTTGTAAATAACTTTGAAAAGAAAACAAGATGGACAACTCCTCAGTCTCCCCCCTCTTTCAAAACACATCTCTCCACCCTGATCACATGACATACCCTTTGTTCTTATTGATTATATTGTCTCGTTGTTTCTGTTTTGTGTATCTTGAAAGGCGCCTATATAAATACCATTTATTATATAATTATTTTTAGAGATGTCCCGATCCGATCACGTGATCGGGGATCGGAGCCGATCACGTGATTTTCAAAAGATCGGAATCGGAAGGAAAAAAATCGGGGATCGGGATTTTTTTTTTTTTTTTTTAAATACTTTTTTTAAAATTTCGTATTCAATGTTACAAAACAAAAATGACCATGTTCAAGTCTTAAAGTCATCCTGAGGCCTTAGTTTTGGTTTCAAATGACACAACATCATGTATGTGTTGCTTCTTTGGGGCTTGTTTTCATAGACCTGCTTATTTCTCTCAAATCTGGCAACAGAGTGGGCGCAGTGTCTAATTGTAGCAGTAAGCTAACGAGTACTGAAAGCTTTATTTTGTTTTGATCCAATGCTGCACAACTGAACTGATCCAATGCTGCTGTGAAAGAAAGAAGCTATATCCATGTTGGATAGAATATCACATTTAAATAAAAAAATAACCTTAAGGGACAACTTGAATGCTCTTTTTATTTTTTCTCTTAATGCATTGCATAAAGATCGGATCGGGAAAAATCGGTATGGGCAAATTGTCAAAATCAAATGATCGGAATCGGATCGGGAGCAAAAAATGGTGATCGGGACATCCCTAATTATTTTGATGATTTGACACTTGTTTATCTCGCTAAATATTGCTCTTAAAAACATGTTTGCTGATGTTAAGCCTTTCAAAAACATCCTTTTCACTTCCGTCAAAAAGCCCGTATTAGCCTTCTTCTTGCTCAAAGGGGAACACAGCAGCTGTCTTAACGTGGAGGTCCAGCAGCAATTTAACAGTACCTTAAATGTACACTTTTAAGACTTTTTTGGGGGGTTGATGACAGAAAAATGTGATGACACCTTCTTTCAAAGACCTAAACAGAAGATTGAAGTGTATTTTATTATATATGTTGTTGGAGGAGCTTGGGTCAGAAGAATGTCATTGCCATTTCTACACTGTAGCTTTGTGCATGTGACAAAAAAAAAACCTTTGAATCTTGAAAATGTAGAAATAGCCTGTGACGGGGCTCTAAATTGTCCGTTCGCAAACACTGGCCTAGTTGGTTGGGTTACGCTCCAAAACTTTATTTATAACAGCAACAACAACAAAAATAGTGACCCAGCACAACTTAAGACAACAAAATAAAAATCCCAAAACAGGCCGTCCATCACTCATCAGAGTAAACATGCTCTGGGTTGCCTTCTCTGCAACCAACTCCCAAACATGTCCCAGCTGTTGCCTTCATTGCAACATTCTTCCGAGACCCCTTCCAGGGCCAAACCCCGTCCCTTTTTAACCTGTAGCCCCTCCCAACAGGCTTACCCGTCAACAGGTGACACACTTAAACTCCAAACCACATTTCAACATAAAAATCAGACCCAAACATAAACAGGTGACCCACCTCTTAACACAATCATTCCCCATAATTAACAAACGCACAATAAATAATAAATTGCATGGTTCCTTTTTAGGAAGAGAGCATGAAATGTTTGGAGTGTGTGTGTCAGCTGTCAGAGGCGGAGTCAGTCACTCTTTGACCCGCTCCATCACATAACCCCATTCAAAGCACAGTACCTTAAATTACACTTCTTTAGACGTTGATGACACAAAAAATATGATGACAGCTTCTTTCAAAGACCTCAACAGAAGCTTCTAATGTATAAAAAGCACGACATGCTGGTTCCTCGTCACCTTTCTGACGATGCTGTCCTCCACGTTGGACTTCTTGTTGCTGCCCTGCTTCCCCATCAGAGTGATCTCCAGCTGGCAGAAGGGCTTGGGGAGGATGTCGCACTGAGTGAAGAACTTCCTCCACTCCACGATGTACGCTTTCAGCAGCGCCGTGTCGTCCTGGTGGCTCAGCACCCGCTGGGAACACGGGAAGAAAATCAACACTTTGATGAAGATACGAGGGGAGCAACTGAGATCATAACGGAGAGGAGGAGAAGTCAGACAAGCAGTGGTTACACGTATAATAATAATGATGAAAAAGAAATCATATGATAAATAATAATAATAATAATAAAAATAATAATAATAATAATAATAACAAAGAGAAATAATAAATAGTAATATTTCAGGATAAAATAAAAATATTATGGAAAAATAATTAAAGAATTAAAAATATTAAAAAAAAAAAAAAAATAATAGGAAATAATTCAATAGGAATTAAAAAAATTAAAGATGTAATTATTAAATAATAATAATAATATCAAATAAACAAATAATAAAAAATAATAATAAAAAAATGTTTAACATTATCATAGGTAATAATAATAATAATAATAATAATAATAATAATAATAATAATAATAATAATAATAACAAAGAGAAATAATTAATAGTAATATTTCAGGATAAAATAAAAATATTATGGAAAAATAATTAAAGAATTAAAAATATTAAAAAAATAAATAAAATAATAGGAAATAATTCAATAGGAATTAAAAAAATTAAAGATGTAATTATTAAATAATAATAATAATATCAAATAAACAAATAATACAAAATAATAATAAAAAAATGTTTAACATTATCATAGGTAATAATAATAATAATAATTCAAATACATTGATAATAAATAATAATTTTAAAAAAATGAACATCGGTAAATAATAATGTTAAATAATAAAACAAAATAAAATAAAATAAACTGAAAATAAAAAATAAAAAATAAAACATTATCTAAGATAATAATACTAAATAAAAAAATTGAATTCTAAAATAAATAATTATAATAACAATAAATATGAAAAACAATGAAAAATGTTCTTAGGTAGGAATGGGCCTTGTGTATAACTTACTGCTTGTGCTTGTTTGATAAATTCTAGGATGTCCTCTTTGAGCGCCTGGTGGATCTTAGCGGGACCTTTATCGTCCCAAAGACAAACAGCATGGACGTCTCTGTGGACACAAGGAGGACACACAGTGTTAGAGGAATGATCTGTCTTTTTAACAAATGCACCTTTTACATATAATTAATATATGCCTAAACCCGGCACTGATATATTCTAAATCTGCAGCTCATGGAAATAACTTTATTCATATTGATACATCATTGATCTGATATGTGAATATATTAAAACCTCTTTACTACTCTTTGCACTCTCTGGTTGATGCAAACTGCATTTTGTTGTACTCTGTGTGCAATGACAATAGAGTTGAATGTAATATAATCTAATATGCTTTATTGGAAGCAGATGTGTTACAGTTAGAAATGGTAAAAGTACACACATCCTTTACTCAAGTAGAAGTACACACATCCTTTACTCAAGTAGAAGTACAGATACTCGTGTTTAAAAAT
>NC_136907.1:2332441-2450093 GCF_949606895.1 Notothenia rossii
GTAGTGTCTCTACTTTAAAGAGTCCTCTCCTGCTGATGTTCAGGTGTATATCAGTATGTAGTGTCTCTACTTTAAGAGTCCTCTCCTGCTGATGTTCAGGTGTATATCAGTTTGTAGTGTCTCTACTTTAAAGAGTCCTCTCCTGCTGATGTTCAGGTGTATATCAGTATGTAGTGTCTCTACTTTAAAGAGTCCTCTCCAGCTGATGTTCAGGTGTATATCAGTATGTAGTGTCTCTACTTTAAAGAGTCCTCTCCTGCTGATGTTCAGGTGTATATCAGTATGTAGTGTCTCTACTTTAAAGAGTCCTCTCCTGCTGATGTTCAGGTGTATATCAGTATGTAGTGTCTCTACTTTAAAGAGTCCTCTCCTGCTGATGTTCAGGTGTATATCAGTATGTAGTGTCTCTACTTTAAAGAGTCCTCTCCTGCTGATGTTCAGGTGTATATCAGTATGTAGTGTCTCTACTTTAAAGAGTCCTCTCCTGCTGATGTTCAGGTGTATATCAGTATGTAGTGTCTCTACTTTAAAGAGTCCTCTCCTGCTGATGTTCAGGTGTATATCAGTATGTAGTGTCTCTACTTTAAAGAGTCCTCTCCTGCTGATGTTCAGGTGTATATCAGTATGTAGTGTCTCTACTTTAAAGAGTCCTCTCCTGCTGATGCTCAGGTGTATATCAGTATGTAGTGTCTCTACTTTAAAGAGTCCTCTCCTGCTGATGTTCAGGTGTATATCAGTATGTAGTGTCTCTACTTTAAAGAGTCCTCTCCTGCTGATGTTCAGGTGTATATCAGTATGTAGTGTCTCTACTTTAAAGAGTCCTCTCCTGCTGATGTTCAGGTGTATATCAGTATGTAGTTTCTCTATTTTAAAGAGTCCTCTCCTGCTGATGTTCAGGTGTATATCAGTATGTAGTGTCTCTACTTTAAAGAGTCCTCTCCTGCTGATGTTCAGGTGTATATCAGTATGTAGTGTCTCTGCTTTAAAGAGTCCTCTCCTGCTGATGTTCAGGTGTATATCAGTATGTAGTGTGTCTACTTTAAAGAGTCCTCTCATGCTGATGTTCAGGTGTATATCAGTATGTAGTGTCTCTACTTTAAAGAGTCCTCTCCTGCTGATGTTCAGGTGTATATCAGTGTGTAGTGTCTCTACTTTAAAGAGTCCTCTCCTGCTCATGTTCAGGTGTATATCAGTATGTAGTGTCTCTACTTTAAAGAGTCCTCTCCTGCTGATGTTCAGGTGTATATCAGTATGTAGTGTCTCTACTTTAAAGAGTCCTCTCCTGCTGATGTTCAGGTGTATATCAGTATGTAGTGTCTCTACTTTAAAGAGTCCTCTCCTACTGATGTTCAGGTGTATGTCAGTATGTAGTGTCTCTACTTTAAAGAGTCCTCTCCTGCTGATGTTCAGGTGTATGTCAGTATGTAGTATCTCTACTTTAAAGAGTCCTCTCCTGCTGATGTTCAGGTGTATATCAGTGTGTAGTGTCTCTACTTTAAAGAGTCCTCTCCTGCTGATGTTCAGGTGTATATCAGTATGTAGTGTCTCTACTTTAAAGAGTCCTCTCCTCCTGATGTTCAGGTGTATATCAGTATGTAGTGTCTCTACTTTAAAGAGTCCTCTCCTGCTGATGTTCAGGTGTATATCAGTATGTAGTGTCTCTACTTTAAAGAGTCCTCTCCTGCTGATGTTCAGGTGTATATCAGTATGTAGTGCCTCTACTTTAAAGAGTCCTCTCCAGCTGATGTTCAGGTGTATATCAGTATGTAGTGTCTCTACTTTAAAGAGTCCTCTCCTGCTGATGGTCAGGTGTATATCAGTATGTAGTGTCTCTACTTTAAAGAGTCCTCTCCTGCTGATGTTCAGGTGTATATCAGTATGTAGTGTCTCTACTTTAAAGAGTCCTCTCCTGCTGATGTTCAGGTGTATATCAGTATGTAGTGTCTCTACTTTAAAGAGTCCTCTCCTGCTGATGTTCAGGTGTATATCAGTATGTAGTGTCTCTACTTTAAAGAGTCCTCTCCTGCTGATGTTCAGGTGTATATCAGTATGTAGTGTCTCTACTTTAAAGAGTCCTCTCCTGTTGATGTTCAGGTCAGTATTTAGTGTCTCCATGCTTTAATGTTCAAAAAGCTCTTTATTTTTTCACCCTCTGTCTGAAACCAGAGCTCTTTTTTCCTCCTAATCAAACTGCATGTGTTTCCAAAGGAGACAGGAACATCCTCCACATCTTAAAGACCAAGTGGTGGAAGTATCTTCTGATGGGAGTAGCAGATGTGGAGGCAAACTACACCGTGGTGAAGGCGTACCAGTACACCACTCTGACCAGTATACAGGTGAGAAGACCCTCACTGGTCTCTGAAAAACCATATGTCAATGGGCGATAGATACCATATTAAGAAGTGGGATTAGGAATAGAAGCTAACATGAGGCCAAAACACAGAGTGTGTGTGTGTGTGTGTGTGTGTGTGTGTGTGTGTGTGTGTGTGTGTGTGTGTGTGTGTGTGTGTGTGTGTGTGTGTGTGTGTGTGTGTGTGTGTGTCTTTTGGACGATTCTAACATCAGATTTAATGTCAATTGGTAGAAGCGGATGTTTCTCTGTCTTGCTGGTCCTGTTATTTAATACTTTTTTAAAACCAGCTGCAGTTTGATTTCAGGTTTTTTAAGTTTGAGGACAAATAGCAAAGGAAACATCACAAACATGAAGTATTTTAATCAGACATGTGACATCTAAGGCTTATCCTCTCTGACCTCTATCTATCAATGTGTGTGTCTGTCTGTTTGTTTTTTTGTTTGTTTGTTTGTGTGTAGCTGCTGGACTGCTTCGTGATCCCGGTGCTGATGGTCCTCTCCTGGTTCTTCCTGAAGACCCGCTTCAGACCGGTCCACTTTGTGTCCGTGGGGGTGTGTCTGTTGGGGGTCGGGGCGATGGTGGGGGCCGACATCCTGGCAGGGCGCGACCAGGGGTCCAGTGAGGAACCTTTTATTTACTCACTTTGTGTGTGTGTGTGGGTCTGATCCATAGACTGTATGGGTCTGATCCATGGGTCTGATCCATGGGTCTGATCCATAGACTGTATGGGTCTGATCCATGGGTCTGATCCATAGACTGTATGGGTCTGATCCATAGACTGTATGGGTCTGATCCATGGGTCTGGTCCACAGACTGTATAGGTCTGATCCACTGACTGTATAGGTCTGATCCACAGACTGTATAGGTCTGATCCACTGACTGTATAGGTCTGATCCACAGACTGTATAGGTCTGATCCACTGACTGTATAGGTCTGATCCACAGACTGTATAGGTCTGATCCACTGACTGTATGGGTCTGATCCATGGGTCTGATCCATGGGTCTGATCCATAGACTGTATGGGTCTGATCCATAAACTGTATGGGTCTGATCCATGGGTCTGATCCCACCCACATTCTCCAGCCAGAATTCTAGCTCCTGCCGTCTGGTAGAAGATCAGGCTGAACCTCTATAAGCACTCACTCCTGCCTCTGTCCATTGAGATTCTTAACGCTCACATGTTATGAAATATACTTTTAAATGTTGGACATGAGGGTTTTGCAATAGGTTGCCATTGTCAGTATGTGCGTCTGTGTTTTGTGTTTGTTCAAAAGGTGTATGACTGATGATACGTGTATGTATTTAATGTGTATTATGTTTGTATATGTACATGTACACATGTTCTTATGGGGACAATAACGTGTATCGTATCGTATTGTCTGTGTGTCTTCTCAGCCAGCTGTGTGTGTGTGTGTGTGTGTGTGTGTGTGTGTGTGTGTGTGTGTGTGTGTGTGTGTGTGTGTGTGTGTGTGTGTGTGTGTGTGTGTGTGTGTGTGTGTGTGTGTGTGTGTGTGTGTGTGTGTGTGTGTGTGTGTGTGTGTGTGTGTGTGTGTGTGTGTGTGTGTGTGTGTGTGTGTGTGTGTGTGTGTGTGTGTGTGTGTGTGTGTGTGTGTGTGTGTGTGTGTGTGTTCTCAGCCAGCAGTGTGGTTCTGGGCGATGGTCTGGTTCTCCTCAGTGCCGTTCTGTACGCCATTTCTAACGTCTGTCAGGAACAAACGGTAAAGAACCTGAGCCGGATCGAGTTCCTCGGCATGATGGGACTCTTCGGGACCCTCATCAGCGGAGTGCAGCTGTGAGACACATACACACACACACACACACACACACACACACACACACACACACACACACGTATTAAAGGGTGTACTCTCATGCTAACTTGTTGTTGTTGTTGTAGAGCTGTTCTGGAAACTCACGCAGTCGCAGCGATAACATGGGATTTTAACACGTGTAAGTTAACTTCCTGTTTTGTCAATTTATGAGTGTTTGAGTGGACGTCAATGGTCTCTAACTGAAGTGTGTGTGTGTGTGTGTGTGTGTGTGTGTGTGTGTGTGTGTGTGTGTGTGTGTGTGTGTGTGTGTGTAGCCCTGTGGTTTGCAGTGTATGCTCTGTGTATGTACTCTCTGTACAGCTTCATGCCGGTGGTGGTGAAGATGACGAGTGCCACGGCTGTGAATCTGTCTCTGCTCACCGCTGACCTGTTCAGCCTCTTCTGTGGACTCTTCCTCTTCCACTACAGCGTGAGGCACTTTGATAACCAGTCAGGGAGACTTTAGCTGTTTTAAAATGTGCTTTTAAGGTGATATGCATCAGGCTTTTGTCTCACATCAACACGACTTTCCCTTTTTTAATATTATGCAAAAGGAAATGAAAGCTGCCTCAGAGACTGTTTCTGTTAGGATGCTAAATGCTAGTGGTGCTAAACTAAACTTGTTTATTTTTGATTGATTCCCATTTGTTTTCCTCTTGTCCTTCCCTGTATGGACTATAAACAGCTGAAGGTGGTAGAAAAAGAAAGTGTGAATAAGTTTATCTAATTACATTTCCGTCAAACTGCTCGTACGTGTCCACCTACCTGGAGATAAACCTGATTCTGATTCTTTTAAACCGCAGTTAGATAAAACATGTAACGTGTAAACATGGCGTCTGTCGGTAACATCTCTTCCTCTCTCAGTTCTCCACGCTCTACATCATCTCCTTCGTGGTCATCATGGTGGGCTTCGTCATGTTTAACGCCGTCCCGACGTACACAGCTCTGCCGGGGTCCGGGTCCCACGAGGAGAACCCCCCCGTGGAGGAGGAGAGCTCCTCAGATCGGCTGCTTTCTGCAGGACCAGAGGCTCAGAGAGAGCCAGAGAGAAGAGACACTAAGAGGGGCGAGGCCCAGAGACCCTCAGAGACCCCCACCCTGGAGACGCTCTGTGAGTGAGGGAGGAAGAGGAGGAGGAAGAGGAGGAGGAGGAGGAGGTGAAATCTGAGGGACTGCATTAGGTGTGTTCACACAGCAGGTCTCTGTGAAGAGGACTGTCTGCTCTCACCCTGTTACTAAGGGACTCAAAAGACAGAAGATTCTCTCTATTTTACCCAGAGACCCTCAGAGACCCCCACCCTGCAGACGCTCGGTGAGGGAGAGAGGAAGACGAGGAGGAGGAAGAGATGGTAGTACCAGAGAGACAGCAGCAGCTCATGTTCATACAGCTGCTCCCACCCTGTTACTAAGGGACATACAGCTGCTCCCACCCTGTTACTAAGGGACATACAGCTGCTCTCCCCCTGTTACTAAGGGACATACAGCTGCTCTCCCCCTGTTACTAAGGGACATACAGCTGCTCTCACCCTGTTACTAAGGGACATACAGCTGCTCTCCCCCTGTTACTAAGGGACATACAGCTGCTCTCCCCCTGTTACTAAGGGACATACAGCTGCTCCCACCCTGTTACTAAGGGACATACAGCTGCTCTCCCCCTGTTACTAAGGTACATACAGCTGCTCTCACCCTGTTACTAAGGGACATACAGCTGCTCTCCCCCTGTTACTAAGGGACATACAGCTGCTCCCACCCTGTTACTAAGGGACATACAGCTGCTCTCCCCCTGTTACTAAGGGACATACAGCTGCTCTCCCCCTGTTACTAAGGGACATACAGCTGCTCTCACCCTGTTACTAAGGGACATACAGCTGCTCTCCCCCTGTTACTAAGGGACATACAGCTGCTCTCCCCCTGTTACTAAGGGACATACAGCTGCTCTCCCCCTGTTACTAAGGGACATACAGCTGCTCTCCCCCTGTTACTAAGGGACATACAGCTGCTCCCACCCTGTTACTAAGGGACATACAGCTGCTCCCACCCTGTTACTAAGGGACTCCAAAGACAGAAAAGTCATTATTTTCATTCCTGACTCCGGGTTTCCTCCCGTCAGACAGAAAGTTAGTTTGTGCATTTTGAACGTCACAGAAAACGACATCTCAACGGTTGCATCGGCACATTTATTATCCCTCATTTCAAACAATAACTTTTAAATAGACATTTTGTACTAAGGGACATGTGGACCATCAAAGTTCACTCTTGTATTTTTATATTCGAGGAATATTGTTTTGGACAATTTGCATCGAGACATTTCCCATCCCTAATTTAGATTTCATTATGCTTGTTTTTTTAGATATGTCAACATTTTGCATAGTGGTTTTAGTTGTTGATATTTATTTTTTTGACATTCCCCAGAAGTGCATGTTTTCCCCTTCATACAGAACGTTTGATTTATTTTCCTTGCCTTTTTTTATTTGACGTAAAATGCTTTTCGGCGTTGCATTTGTTATTCTTTAATTTCATACATATTTTACATATTTCTTTACCAACATTGATCCAAAGTCCATGTCTTCTGGTTTTTGTTATTATGCATTTTTCATATATAAGGAAAACGAGAATGATGTTACAGGACGTCGACGTGTCAAACACTGCACTCCTATTTATTGTGCCAAAACTGATGTGTTACTTCCTTTCTCCTTTTTTAAATTAATTAATTTGGTATTTTACAAAATGCATCATCTGTTTTTTAACTCTGTCTTTGTTTTGAATTTGATCACTAAGCTGGATTTGAATGTTAGTTGTCTACACTGCTGTTACAACTGTAATGTGCTGTAAACCACAGGGCTCTATGAAAAGCACAGAGAACTTTTTTACTATTAAATGAAATTTTTATATTCTCTTGGCTCTGCATTATTTTTCCAATTATTTGAATGTGTCTGTTTGGTTGTTCTGTGTACGTTGTGCATGTTTTAATCCACTAATGAACGGGACACACACTTTAACCTGGGTGCATGTACACTCAAGACAAACACACACAGATTGTCATAGACTACATCAGATTCAATCAAGTGTTTTTGCATTTTATAGGTTGAACAAAGATCCTCCTTTAATGACATTTGGACAATATACATGTGTCTTAATAGGCTAGTTGCGCTTTGTTTTCCCCAAAAAGTAATTTTTGCCCGGAAGTGACGCATGTGTTGATTTCTTTGATGCTACTTGCCTATCGTCCTGAGGAGGGCGCTAATGTAAACGGAAGTCATCTTCAATTTTCCGGACGTTTTCTGTGTGTTTGAGTGAAATGCGCTTTGTACGACGTCGAGGAGAAGTTAAATACAACTTATCTTGATCGAACATTACGTTAGTCCTCAAGATGGCTAACACCAAACTGCTGCATTTACGGAGTTTTTTAACTGAACGCTTAACTACCGCGGCCGTGGAGATATTTGGAGAAATAGAAACTATTGTGGAGGCTTACTACGAGGAAAACAAGCGCCTGCGGAATGTGCTGCACATGGTGCTCAACCCAGAGATAAAGCTGTCGAAAATAGGTTTGTCAATTTTGGTTACCACAAACATGTTAACTGCCTAGATATGTGAAGTTAATGTGTCTGCATGAGCCTGAATATGAGATAGGACTGGTTAACTTTAGCACGTGATGTAAACAATCGTTTAGGGACATTTTATATATGTGATGCCTCCACAGCAGTCTGCAGCTATCATGCCTTAATTTGATGTTACTGACTGCTCCACAGTTGTGGTTGTTGTTGTTGTTGTTTTTATACTTATACTCAAGCACTTGGCCCTAAATGTAACCAAACTCTTCTTATACCACTACTGCAAGGCAAGTTTGATATAGCCCCTGGTTATCCAACTGTTATTTTGTGTCCATGACATGGAAGCTATTGAAAAGAGACTGCTTAATACAAATTGAAAACAATTGCATACAAATATACAATTTAAAAAGAAACACTGAAATCCAATAAAAGAGTTGTGTCTATGTTGTCCAGTGTTATTATCTGGAATAGATTTGGGAGTCACTGACACATGACATGGAAGCTAATTTGACTATTTAACAAAAAATACTTAATTTTCATTACATTATTTGTAACAATATAAGGTGGACTAAAACCAAATATAAAGAAGTGTGTTCTTCTTGTGCATTGTATGAATACAATGCTGCATTGATTTTGAGTCATTGGTTCAATGTCATTTTTTATAAAAATAATTAGGGATGTCCCGATCACCTTTTTTTGCTCCCGATCCGATTCCGATCATTTGATTTTGACAATTTGCCGATACCGATTTTTCCCGATCCGATCTTTATGCAATGCATTAAGAAAAAAAAAAGAAAAAAAGCATTCAAGTTGTCCCTTAAGGTTATTTTTTTATTTAAATTGGATATTCTATCCAACATGGATATAGCTTCTTTCTTTCACAGCAGCATTGGATCAGTTCAGTTGTGCAGCATTGGATCAAAACAAAATAAAGCTTATCAGTACTCGTTAGCTTACTGCTACAATTAGACACTGCGCCCACTCTGTTGCCAGATTTGAGAGAAATAAGCAACCAGGTCTCTGAAAACAAGCCCCAAAGAAGCAACACATACATGATGTTGTGTCATTTGAAACCAAAACTAAGGCCTCAGGATGACTTTAAGACTTGAACATGGTCATTTTTGTTTTGTAACATTGAATACAAAATTTTAAAAAAAATTAAAAAATCCCGATCCCCGATTTTTTTCTCCCGATTGCGATCTTTTGAAAATCACGTGATCGGCTCCGATCCCCGATCACGTGATCGGATCGCGACATCTCTAAAAATAATTATTAAAAAAATCTTAAATTATAGAAGCACTACAATCCAATTAAAAGAGAGTTGTGTTTTTAAATCATATCTGGTAATTATTTGGAGACACTAGCTCACATGAGTTATGAAGAATATAAATACAACATTCAGTAAGACTGTTATTAAAAACACTGCATTAGAAGAGCTTGCTTCTCTCTCTGACTTTCTCTTTAACCCAAACCCCTGAAGCAAAACCTCCAGAGTTAAGGTGTGTGGCATCAGTTACCGTGGCAATGCTGTCAGGTAAACGAGTGAAAGGGAGCACACCCCACAGGAAATGAAAACTACCAAAACGTCACAAAAACAACTAAATCCTCTCAAGGGAATATCCAAACCTGGGTGTAGTAAACATCTGATCATGATTAGACAAAGAATAGAGATTATAGCCAATTGAGAGGCGAAGCCCCTCCCTTTCCGGGGGATTATCTTTCGATCTGGTTTGAATTGTGCCACGAATTACACATATGATGTTTGTCAATTTAAAAGATAATTTTGCAAGTAAAAAAAAAAAAAGGGTCGTATTTTTTTTTGGGGTGAAACCGCTCAATGAACTACATCTCCCATCTCGCACCACACATCAAGATGGCCGTCACGTTGGCACATTTCACTTCTTTCTTTCAGAATGAGGCTGAAAGTATTAAAAGAGGTGAAAATCACTCCAAGTCTGGGCATGTTGAGAGCTGTACATACACACAAGGGGAGTTAGTCGGTTCCGTAAGAGCCAGCATGCGGGACCGGGACTCTGGGATTTGTAGTCTTTCTAGTCGCGTATTTTTCATAGTCTTATATTTCAACAGTTTTACGACAAACTGTGACTTTTTTGAGATGGAAATTATTTTTTAAGATTGACAAACATATATGTGTAATTCGTGGCACAATTCAAACGGGATCGAGAGATAATCTTTCTCTCTCCATTGACTTCAATACATACTTTTTCTGAAATAAGGTCCCATGGGGCGGAAGTAGAAGGGCGGGACTTCGCCTCTCTATTGGTCTACATTTTTCATCTGTCTTGTAACTTTTCCGGTGTGTAAAAATAAAGACTGCTTCCGGAGGCGGGAACTGTGGCTATATAGGTTTTATACTCAAATTGAAGCAAAATATGTATTAGTATTAAATATTGTGTTTCCCCTTTCCCCCCACAATAGATGTTGGCCAATACTCTGGAGCCTCACAGGTCAGAGAGCAGCCCTGTGAGCTGAGGTCCAGGCTGGAACAGGAAATACTAGAACCGTTGCCCAAAAAACCTAAAGAAGAGCCAATTGAATATGACATGAGTCAGGTATCGGAACAACAAGAAGGACTGGGGGAAGTGGAAAACTGTATAAGCACAGATTGTGTAAAAAATGAAACAGAAGAAGAAGACGTAAGCATGCCCTGTGTCACTGATCCATTCCACATAAAGGTGATTGAGTTCAGACCGGACTCATCAGGCACTCTCGACCCTGGCCAGGAGGAGAACTGCTCCCCGTCGGTCTCAGGTGCGATCACAGATAACCCACAGCTACACAAAAGTGAACAAAGCACAAGTCAAAGTCTGGAACTTCAAAAACCTGACAAATTGTCAACTAAAAAGTTAACGGTAAGCTTGCTCATGATTGTCCTAATGTTTTTTCAACGTGATTGAGCATGGGTTACTTTTTGGAAGATTCTTTTTGTGTAGATTTTAAAATGTGTTTCAAAACTGCTACCGTCTTTTAACTCTAAACTAATCTACGTTACGGTACAATAATAACCTGAACCCGAACCTTAGATTTGACTCAATCAAGCCCAGCTTATTAACTCAGTAAACTTTGATCTTCCATCTCTTTCCTAATATCGACTGCAGAACCCGTCCACACTCTTACTGAAGCAAATAAGAATGCCACGACACGATGGATATATAGTAGCTTCTTTATTACATTGCATTTAGCTGACGCTTTTATCCAAAGAAGATACAAACTAGAAGAAAACAGAATCATATAAGTACCGTAATTTCCGGACTATAAGGCGCACCTGAATATAAGCCGCAGCAGCTAAATTGAATGTGTACATATATAAGCCGCACTGGACTCTAGGCCGCAGGTGTTTTAATGTTTCATTACCATATGTAAGGGTTCGTGCACAGAGGGGATTGTCGGGAAAGAGATGGCTGTTTGAGGAAGCTCCCATTTATTAACATTTCAACAAACAAGTTGCATATTTGCATAACGTATTCAAGTGTTAGCATTTAGTGCAATAGTAGCTACAGAACATGTGCTGTGTAAACTGTACTGTATCACATAGCGTTTCAGACACACACACTTTTCAACTTTCAAACTTAAACGGTGCGCTCCCAGCGCACGTACCGGCAGTGATCTACAGCAGTGGTTTTCAACCAGTGGTACGGGGACAAACTGTCTCGCTCTCGTAATGTCTGTCTGTCTTGCTCTCGTTCTGTCTCTCGTACCACTCTCGGTTCCACTTTTACTTTTGCGCGCTACCTGTCTCGCTCTTTTCCGGCCTCCAGCTTTTCCTGCTGGAGCCCGCCGCTTAAAGGTGGGGGGCGCAGATCGGCCATAGAGCCCATAGAGTTAAAGGTGGTGGACTGTAACCTGTAAAACCCATAGATTTAGGAGGTCCCCTAGTGGCCGTTAGCTGTAACATCCATAGATTAGCCGCACCGTTATATAAGCCGCAGGGTCGAAAAATGGGAAAAAAGGCGTGGCTTATAGTCCGAAAATTACGGTACATCAGGTTTCATAGAGCCAAAACATTTCAAGTGCTACTCAACTGGCTTTAGATAAGCCAGTCCTTTGTTAGTATTCAGGGATGCAAACTTGTCACCTTTCGGCGAAATTCGCCGTTTTGAATCCAAAATAGGTTGTTGAAAAAAAATGTTTGTGGTATGGGGGGGGTCTGGGACCCGGAGTAATCTGCGGCCGCGAGCTGTTATGTGCCATCATGACACGCATTGGTGTTATTTTTTTATATATTATAATGAAGTGCGAGCTGTGTGCTCGACTCTTCCTGTCGGCTCGGCTCATGGACGTATAGAGAGGCGAAGTCCCGCCCATCTACTTCCGACCCATGGGACCTTATTTTGGAAAAAACATTTCAATTAATTTGACAATTCTTTTGTGCAATTAATAGGGTGTGAAACCAGGCAGAGTGAGTGACATGGTGTTCACTTCAACGAAGCCAAAGCAGTTTACAGTTGCTGACGCTGTAAGGTAATATCTATTGTCCTAAGTCATTGTATGTAGCCTGCTACAACTTTGTGATTGTTGTCTGAGTGTAAAATGGTTCTTAAAGTCCTAATTATCATATAAACATGTTCAAAGGAGTACACGTTACAAGGCCGTGCGGGGGGAGCTGCCAGACCCAGATGTCCTCAAAGTCAGCGAGGCATACAAGGACTTCTCAGCAGACATCGCACCACTGATCACCACCATGGCTATAAGTGTGGACGTGCCACTGGTTAACTCCACCTTTGGAAAAGTTCAGGAAGGTAGCCCTATCTCATACCAGCATCCACTACCTCTTAGCCGGGTTATAGTGCGTCACCCAGATGCCCCTCCACCACCACCTCTACCTCTGGATGGCTACAGGCTGGAGCCTACCACCTGTGAGTTTGTGGGCAGTCACCAACAGCACCTCCATCTACTGTCACTTGCGACAACATTGCTCATGGCAAGGGAAATCGAGGTGGCCACAAGGGAGCAGAGCGACAGTGTGGAATGGCACCGTGTTAGGAGGCCAAGAATCACTTCTTCTCGTTTCAGGGATGTATGCCATGTTCGAGGTCAGAGTTCGACTGAAAACTTGGCACAACGGATTCGGAAGGGAGTGGCGCAAACGGCGTCAATGAAGAGGGCACTGGCACTGGAACCGGTTGCCATCCAGGAATACTGCCGGATTAAAAACACCAATTACTGGCCGTGTGGGTTTGTCATTCACCCAGATGCCCCCTGGTTAGGGTCATCTCCTGACGGTCTGGTGTTTGACCCAACTGAGAGCCCACCTTTTGGACTTGTAGAAATAAAATGCCCAAATGTGAAAAGTTATGTGGACTGTAGCTACTTAAAAATGCAAAGCGGCACATTCAAACTGAAGCAGTCTCACAGCTACTATTGGCAGGTGCAAGGCCAGCTCCTGCTCACAGGGATGAAGTGGTGCGATTTTGTAGTTTTTGCAGAGGAGGATATCCTGATACAGCGTATCTGCAGAGACTGCGAGGTGGCTACAGCCATTCGGGAGAAGGGAGATTATTTTTATTTTTATTTTTACATGGACTGATATGCACTAAACTACATTAGTGTACCACACTATACATTACTGATCTAACATGAATATGTTCCTGTATATAGTTCTTTCAATTGTTAAAACCAGAACCAAGTGTGTTCGATAAGTCAAAAGATCCTTTACTCAAAGGACCAATGTGAGGAAGAGAGGGGGGTTTATTGGCAGACATTTAACGTCATATGATCATTGTGTATAATCACCTAAAACGAATGGCTCACTACTCAACTTACTCAATAGTTATCCATTAACAAAAGTTGTGGATGCTAACTAACTTATCTCGCATTGATACAACACTCTTTCAGAGGAAATGTTGGAAATGCACATATATATATTTTTTGCATTTACTTTCTGGATATTGTACATCTGTTCATCTGTTATATAAACTAGCATTACTTAAATATGCAGAGACTAATTAAAATGTTAAAATATTTATTTTCCCCCCCCGATATAATATCAACCTATTTTTTGTAAACGTTTATTAAATTAATCTGTAAATTGTTATATTGTGGATTTATAAAATTATGTATTGTCCTATGTTATTTATATGTGTGTTTGTTTTGAGGATATAATTCATTAGTACCTAAACATAGTATGGTATAACTGCTTTTTGGAATCACCACAATGAAATACACAATTAGTTTGGGAGGAAGAAATGTTTTAATCGTTGTTGCCCATGCTTTCACCAGCGGTTCTGATGCACCTCTCCCCCACCCGCCGGAAGTTGATAGACGCCATCTTGTGCACAGAGCCTATAACAATTCACCTGGACATTTTTCCTTTCAAAGGTTTTAACCCAGTCAGAACAGATGTGCCTTACATATTAATATTAGGGATTACAGCTTGCTGCAAAAAGGAGGTGGTTGAGGAGTCCTAGTGTAATAATAAGTATTATAAGCAGTGTTGTTTTTGTAATTACAGGCCATAATAGAACAATAATGTCATTGTTAGCTAATGAATGTTTCCATGCTGAACAACGGCAACATGACAACGTTTCCATTGGTCCCTCTTCTTTAGAGAAGACCAGGAAATGATGGATACACGGATCGTGTTCAAATCAATAGGCACGCAATGACTCTAAATAATAATGATCACGCCACCAAACACACATTCAGACTAAAGGAACCAGCCTGTTTGGAAAATGAGAGAAGTAGAAAGTACAGGTATTTGAGTTCAACATGTAAGAAGAAGAAAGTACAGGTATTTGAGTTCAACATGTAAGAAGTAGAAAGTACAGGTATTTGTGTTCAACATGTAAGAAGTAGAAAGTACAGGTATTTGAGTTCAACATGTAAGAAGAAGAAAGTACAGGTATTTGTGTTCAAAATGTAAGAAGTAGAAAGTTCAGGTATTTGTGTTCAACATGTAAGAAGTAGAAAGTACAGGTATTTGTGTTCAACATGTAAGAAGTAGAAAGTACAGGTATTTGGGTTCAACATGTAAGAAGTAGAAAGTACAGGTATTTGTGTTCAACATGTAAGAAGTAGAAAGTACAGGTATTTGGGTTCAACATGTAAGAAGTAGAAACTACAGGTATTTGAGTTCAACATGTGAGAAGTAGAAAGTACAGGTATTTGAGTTCAACATGTAAGAAGTAGAAAGTACAGGTATTTGTGTTCAACATGTAAGAAGTAGAAAGTACAGGTATTTGTGTTCAACATGTAAGAAGTAGAAAGTACAGGTATTTGTGTTCAACATGTAAGAAGTAGAAAGTACAGGTATTTGAGTTCAACATGTAAGAAGTAGAAAGTACAGGTATTTGTGTTCAACATGTAAGAAGTAGAAAGTACAAGTATTTGAGTTCAACATGTAAGAAGTAGAAAGTACAGGTATTTGTGTTCAACATGTGAGAAGTAGAAAGTACAGGTATTTGTGTTCAACATGTAAGAAGTAGAAAGTACAGGTATTTGTGTTCAACATGTAAGAAGTAGAAAGTACAGGTATTTGTGTTCAACATGTAAGAAGTAGAAAGTACAGGTATTTGTGTTCAACATGTGAGAAGTAGAAAGTACAGGTATTTGTGTTCAACATGTAAGAAGTAGAAAGTACAGGTATTTGAGTTCAACATGTAAGAAGTAGAAAGTACAGGTGTTTGAGTTCAACATGTAAGAAGTAGAAAGTACAGGTATTTGTGTTCAACATGTAAGAAGTAGAAAGTACAGGTATTTGTGTTCAACATGTGAGAAGTAGAAAGTACAGGTATTTGTGTTCAACATGTAAGAAGTAGAAAGTACAGGTATTTGAGTTCAACATGTAAGAAGTAGAAAGTACAGGTATTTGAGTTCAACATGTAAGAAGTAGAAAGTACAGGTATTTGAGTTCAACATGTGAGAAGTAGAAAGTACAGGTATTTGTGTTCAACATGTAAGAAGTAGAAAGTACAGGTATTTGTGTTCAACATGTAAGAAGTAGAAAGTACAGGTATTTGAGTTCAACATGTAAGAAGTAGAAAGTACAAGTATTTGAGTTCAACATGTGAGAAGTAGAAAGTACAGGTATTTGTGTCCAACATGTAAGAAGTAGAAAGTACAGGTATTTGGGTTCAACATGTGAGAAGTAGAAAGTACAGGTATTTGAGTTCAACATGTAAGAAGTAGAAAGTACAGGTATTTGGGTTCAACATGTAAGAAGTAGAAAGTACAGGTATTTGAGTTCAACATGTAAGAAGTAGAAAGTACAGGTATTTGTGTTCAACATGTAAGAAGTAGAAAGTACAGGTATTTGGGTTCAACATGTAAGAAGTAGAAAGTACAGGTATTTGAGTTCAACATGTAAGAAGTAGAAAGTACAGGTATTTGTGTTCAACATGTAAGAAGTAGAAAGTACAGGTATTTGGGTTCAACATGTGAGAAGTAGAAAGTACAGGTATTTGTGTCCAACATGTAAGAAGTAGAAAGTACAGGTATTTGGGTTCAACATGTGAGAAGTAGAAAGTACAGGTATTTGTGTTCAACATGTAAGAAGTAGAAAGTACAGGTATTTGGGTTCAACATGTGAGAAGTAGAAAGTACAGGTATTTGAGTTCAACATGTAAGAAGTAGAAAGTACAGGTATTTGTGTTCAACATGTAAGAAGTAGAAAGTACAGGTATTTGGGTTCAACATGTAAGAAGTAGAAAGTACAGGTATTTGTGTTCAACATGTAAGAAGTAGAAAGTACAGGTATTTGGGTTCAACATGTAAGAAGTAGAAAGTACAGGTATTTGAGTTCAACATGTAAGAAGTAGAAAGTACAGGTATTTGAGTTCAACATGTAAGAAGTAGAAAGTACAGGTATTTGTGTTCAACATGTGAGAAGTAGAAAGTACAGGTATTTGGGTTCAACATGTAAGAAGTAGAAAGTACAGGTATTTGGGTTCAACATGTAAGAAGTAGAAAGTACAGGTATTTGTGTTCAACATGTAAGAAGTAGAAAGTACAGGTATTTGGGTTCAACATGTAAGAAGTAGAAAGTACAGGTATTTGTGTTCAACATGTAAGAAGTAGAAAGTACAGGTATTTGTGTTCAACATGTAAGAAGTAGAAAGTACAGGTATTTGTGTTCAACATGTAAGAAGTAGAAAGTACAGGTATTTGGGTTCAACATGTAAGAAGTAGAAAGTACAGGTATTTGAGTTCAACATGTAAGAAGTAGAAAGTACAGGTATTTGAGTTCAACATGTAAGAAGTAGAAAGTACAGGTATTTGTGTTCAACATGTAAGAAGTAGAAAGTACAGGTATTTGAGTTCAACATGTAAGAAGTAGAAAGTACAGGTATTTGGGTTCAAAATGTAAGAAGTAGAAAGTACAGGTATTTGGGTTCAAAATGTAAGAAGTAGAAAGTACAAGTATTTGGGTTCAAAATGTAAGAAGTATGTGTGTCTACAGAAGGTCCAGTTGTGATAGGCACGGGCCGTTTCTCAAGCGCGAGGATACTGGCTTGGTAGTCGCATACTTCCAAGTCACTTCCTTCAGAAACAAATCAAGTATACTTCCAAGCCACGGCTTCGCAAAACAAAGAAGAATGGAACAGGCTAACAAGTGTGCCACTCTCTCTAACGGTTTCAACATAAACTGTACGGAAAATAAATACCTCACGATGTCTATCTAATTATGAACTTGCTTTACTTTTACGGAACAAATTTTTGGTCATAACAAATGCAACAAAGTGACATATTTACCAACACGTGTTCTACGCCACTACATACTTACATTTAAATGTGTGCTGTGCTGCGTCGGTTCAGCCATTCTCCGCAAGGGTTTTTGAAATTGGTCCGTGCGCAAAGCATTGTGGGGATTTGAAGGATGCGAAGTCTACCCATGTGCAGCCTCGAAATTACCCCCAAACCAAGGACGTGGCCTCGGTGGAATTCAAAGTATGCTGGAGATTGGAACAGTCCTTCGGCGGCACTCGATGACGTATCCTTGAAATATTGGCTTGGAAGCCAGTTTCCTCGCGATTGAGAAACGGCCACGGTTCGCCACTGGCGTGCAATATACCGGCGGGCCAGATCTAATAGTAATTACAAATTATCCTGCGGGCCGAAATTAAATCCACCACGGGCCGGATTTGGCCCCCGGGCCTTGAGTTTGACATTTGTGGTTTAGACGATATCCGTTTAATCACTGAAAATATGACCAAAGATAACAAATCAGTATTACATTTAGTATCCCTCACTCCTCTCGCGTGGAAGATTTACAAAAAGGCAAGAGGAAACGTGAGGGACACATTAGGAAGGGGGAAGTCCCCACAACAATAATCTTCTGAGTACAGGGACTACATTTCAGAGGTTCCGCCCGCTGATATCCGACCTTGTCAGGTATTGAACATTCAATAAATGAAGAATACAGAATTATTAAATATAAAACACAGAATGTGTGTGATTATACAAAATGATTTACACATGAACACCACTGCATATTCACAACTGTTACACTTGTAGCCTACTTGAGTAAAAGTAGAAGTTAAAAAAAAAAGTCCATTCATATTCTGTAATAGATGCAATGAATGCAGCAGGGTTAATAATCCAGAAACACATGTATATAATAGGGAACAATTGAATGCACAGTTAACACTAGAGTACTTAAATACCTCAACACTTTAACTTCAGTGAGGTTTTGAATGCGGGATGTTTACTGGGTTATTTCCACACTGTGGTATTCATGTTTTCAATAACTCTGTTGAGCTTGTTTTTAGCTCTATTTCTATCTCACTGAACAGAGTCCCTGGATCAGCTGATAAGGCTGGTTATAAAACAAAGGGAGGAGCTGCAGACAGGGAGGGAAGTTGAAAGTGAAAGTAGTAAGTAGTCAGATGCCATTTTACAGCACGACGGAGCAGAAGGAGAACAACGGGGTGAGTGTAAACGCCATGATCTGCTTTAAACAGATTCATTATTTACTCTGTTAGACTGATAAAATAACTTCTTTGTTAAAAATCAGCGTCCTAGAGTCCGATGAGACTTCTGCAAACTCTTTTTATTTCCTGTTTGCTGATCCGTCAGAGTTACGTGTGACAGCGCTGTCAAAATGGAGGCCTGTCTGAAGTCTGACTGATTTGATGTTTTTAACCAAGTTTATTTCTATGATGGTTTGGATTGAAAAAAGAGTGTTATTAAAATGTGTGTGTGTGTGTGTGTGTGTGTGTGTGTGTGTGTGTGTGTGTGTGTGTGTGTGTGTGTGTGTGTGTGTGTGTGTGTGTGTGTGTGTGTGTGTGTGTGTGTGTGTGTGTGTGTGTGTGTGTGTGTGTGTGTGTGTGTGTGTGTGTGTGTCTCTCTCTCAGACTGGAGAAGATGAGTGATTTCAAAGATGAGGAAGAGGACACACCTTCAGTCTCCAGCTGTCTGTCTCTGAAGAGTGACCAGTCTAGAGGGCAACCTCTAAACTTCAGTGATGACCCTGGACCCTCAGACACAAAGTAAGAGTTTCTGCTGTAAACTGACCTGAAGAGGATTCAGTTTTCATACAACCTAATATATTAAGGATATTTCAATATGCAATCATAGTATCATTGTGTCTGTGGCATAACATGGTTTTAAATGGCACAAATATTGATAAAAACTAACTAAAAACTAAATATATCGTTGAAAACATTATTCACTACTTGGGCATGTTTATGTATTATTAAGATGTTTATAATAGTGATAACCTGGTGAGCTGGTTGTGTTTGGCATTAGCAGATATTAGGGGTGGGGGAAATAATCCCTACAGCATAGTATCGCGATACTTTGCGTGGCGATATTGTATCGATACACGGATGCCAAGTATTACAAAAATATATAAACTGTAGCATATCTCTCCGAAAGATGGTCGTATATAAAACAGGAAGTTATGTTAAGACATGAATACAATTGCAATGAAAGTAACAAAAACTGTGTGTGTGTGTGTGTGTGTGTGTGTGTGTGTGTGTGTGTGTGTGTGTGTGTGTGTGTGTGTGTGTGTGTGTGTGTGTGTGTGTGTGTGTGTGTGTGTGTGTGTGTGTGTGTGTGTGTGTGTGTGTGTGTGTGTGTGTGTGTGTGTGTGTGTGTGTGTGTGTGTGTGTGTGTGTGTGTGTGTGTGTGTGTGTGTGTCAGACTGGAGAAGATGAGTGATTTCAAAGATGAGGAAGAGGACACACCTTCAGTCTCCGGCTGTCTGTCTCTGAAGAGTGACCAGTCTAGAGGGCAACCTCTAAACTTCAGTGATGACCCTGGACCCTCAGACACAAAGTAAGAGTTTCTGCTGTAAACTGACCTGAAGAGGATTCAGCTTTCATACAACCTAATATATTAAGGATATTTCAATATGCAATCATATTAGGGCTGCACGATATTGGAAAAAACTGACATTGCGATTTTCCCCCCCTGTGATATATATTGCGATATGAAAACATACAGGAATTGAAGAAAATACAGTTTTTTTCCCCCAAACCATCCTTCCTTGAACTTTAATGATATAATTAGTATTTTTTAAACTATATTTAACCGGATGAAGGATTTTAGTCACGGACGTCTGGATCTTAAAGAGGCTGTGACACGAACCCAACAACTGTTGTGCAATGAAATAGTGGGCTACTAGTAATCTCGAACCGTCAGTTTAAAAAAGAAAAAGCGATACCGTTCCGATAAATATCAATAATTTCGAACATCGCGGGAAAATTCCTTCGACTCATTTTGAAGTTTTGGGGGAAGCCGGAAGTGACGCCAATGCGGGAACGCTTCTCTGCGGCGAGAGAGCCAAACACGGACAAAGTGTGTTGTCATGCGTGGAAATGGTGAATTACTGAGTTTAGGCACGTTAATAACGTTTTAATGAAGTTGACTACAGTATATTCATATTTCTCAGTGCTTTCATGTCAATTCGGCGAACATAATAAATGATCGTGGTGAAGATGATGATTAAATTAGGATTAAAAATCGGTAGTGAGAGCTGCTGAATTTCTTCCAGTCGGATGTGATATAAAAACAAATCGATTATTTTTGTAGTTCTAAACTCAAGTGGATGAAACTACATTTATTAGTGCTTTCATGTCAATTTCGCGAACATATGATACATTAAAGATCGTGAGGATGATGATTAAAAATCTTTTGTTTGAGCCGGTCTGCATTTCCTGATGAGAAAACAAACCTTAGCTTTTTGTAGTTGCAGACTCAGTGGTGTAGTGGGCGTTGGACGCGGGGGTACGCCGGACCCCCACTTATTTGAAGCATGATTTCTTTTTTAATAGTCTAATATCTAAAATCATTGCCAGTGTTATCAGTTGCAAGTGTGTGTTTGTTGTAATAATGACGAAAACATAATAGGCAGATTTCACAGTAATTATAATAAAAACGCAGCTCAAGCATTTATGCAACTTGATTTGAAGCGTGTGTGTGTGTGAGGGGCAGAACTGTGTGTGTAGGGTGACCAGGTGTCCCGCACTGTGGGACTGCACACACAGCATTTTTATTATTTGTCCCGCGTCCCACACATTGAGACTATGTCCCGCATTTGAGAGATAGTCGCGCAGAAAGGCCGGATCGGTTCGCTGACAGCCGGCACCGCCCTTTATTATTATATTGTCTAAACGGCATCATGTAAGTTGCGCTGACAGGCGACACAGAGGTCCCCAGAGCCCCCCCCCCCCCCGTTGACAGTTCACGAGCGCGTCCATAGTGTCTCCCGTCCACCCACCACCCCGTCCACCCAGTTAAACATCCCCACTACACCACTGGTTGTAGTAGTACACCAACATCGATTAAACGTGTGTTTTTTTTTACCACAATGTCGGGGAACTTAATGGATAAAATGCACGGATTATTATTATTATTATTATTATTATTATTATTATTATTATTATTATTCCCACTCCGATCGGGACACTAGGTCCACCGTTTCCCCGCAGCGAGGCTCCCCCCGTTGACAGTTTACGTTGGCTGGGCTGGGTGCAGTGGCGGACTGGCCATCGGGAGGAATCCCGATGGGCCGGTACCGAAGTGGGCTGGTCGGATAAGTCACTAGCACATCCCCCACTCCCCCCGTTGACAATTTACTAGCGGTACCGAAGTGGGCCGGTCGGATAAGTCACTAGCACATCCCCCACTCCCCTCGTTGACAATTTACTAGCGGTACCGAAGTGGGCCGGTCGAGAGTCCCGGGATGATTTGTAGTCCCAGTCCACCACTGGCTACATGACCGTATGATCGCCCATATTGACGCACCTAATTCCTAAACTTCTAACAGATACAACATAAACCGATCCTTCAGCCTCATATGAGCTCTCAGACACGTTCAAAATTAAACTGTCATCGCTGTCTGAGCTTGCTGCTGTGTGCGCCATCGTGCGTTTACATGCAGATGCTGGGATCCTGAACGGTGCAGCTGGAGCGCTGTGCCCGCAGTGACGTCACCCATAATTTGGCGGGACTTGAAGAATCCCCGAGAAGATCCAGGAAATGGTCGACATTGAAGGGCAGATTGATGGTTATCAAAGTACAAATATCCAAAATCAGTTCAGTAACGATTTTCAAGGGGACAATATTTACTCAAATTGATGGGTTTGGATGATGGGGGAAACTCGTGTCACAGGCTCTTTAAGTTCAGAGCAACAAGCTGAGCTAGCTCTGTTGTGGCGATCCAGCACTCACAACAGGAAAGAATGAAACAGAGAGGAATCAATGAAACACAAACACAGAAATAGTTGAGATTAATCTTTATTATTTAGTTGCACACCACCAAAAAACAATAGGGAAACATGACCTGCTCTCAAGCACTCATACAGCAATGCTCCCACGAATACAAGAAACACAGGACAGATATATGTTTCTAAATGACACACGAACACGTTCTCTAAACATGTTTAACACACACACATTGTCAGGTCTCCTACACTTGGACATGTTCTAGATGTCGAAAGGTCATCATCTCATGATGTCTTTAGGAGTCTTGCAGGATATGAGTTATCCAATTAACAAACTATATATACGTCTGCACATGAACGCACATACATTTCTTACATTAACTAACACTTAACTGTATTATATCTAAATGTAGCCTCTTTGCATTTCCTCTGAGCTTGGCGTCAGCTCACTTAGCGTAATAATTAGCAAAGAGACTATTCTATCGAAACTGTAACCTTATAACATACCTAGTTACTACGACTAGGTCCAACATTGATATAACAGCTCGGTTAGCAGCGCCGAACTGCCCTGGAGAAACACATGAAGCTACTTTATTCAGTGTTTTTACCTTTAATCACCCGGTCCGTTTGCTCTGGAGATTTGATTGTGATTGTGGTTTGCTGTCACTCACTCAAGTACCCCTGACATGAGAGCCGCGCAAGTTTTCCTTTTGTAGCAAGCAGCAAAATAATTGTAACACAACGTGTTTGAGTTCATTTGCCTACTTAATATCGCACGTCCTAAAAAAAATCGTCACGTTCTGAGATGTGAATATCGCGCATGCGCATATCGCGGTTATCGTCACGGCACGATATATCGTGCAGCCCTAAATCATAGTATCATTGTATCTGTGGCATAAAATGGTTTTAAATGGCACAAATATTGATAAATACTAACTAAAAACTAAATATATCGTCTAAAACATTATTCACTACTTGGGCATGTTTATGATATGATAACCTGGTGAGCTGGCTGTTTAGCATTAGCAGATATAATAATAATACATTATATTTATATAGCGCTTTTCTGGAATTCAAAGACGCTTTACAGTATGAGGGAGGGAAGACAAACAAGGACAGGCAAAACAAAACAAAACATACATATATAACATTTTTTTTGAGATTACATGTAGAGTAAAACCCAGATCTGTGCCTGGCAACACACAGGAAGTGAAGATGTGAAATTCGTGTCACCTGCATATTCGTGCAGCGTGAATCATTTCATCTTGAGTGTAAAGTGACGCTCTGCCCATTGGTGAGGATCAGCTCCACTAATGTAAAGTGCTATAAAGGATGTGTTCATCTCCACAGAGGGAAGAGCAGAAGTCCTGCCAGGCAGACCAGAACTGCACGAGGTAAGAGGCCGAACTCATGCAGCACTTCATTCCTCTTCCTGGTTCATTTGTTTAGGTATACTGCTGTAGAGCAGAGACAGGAAGCTGTTTCAGGGTATATGCAGGAATCCTGAGGTCAAATGTAATACCTTTTAAGACCTTTTTTAAGACCCTTTCCATACATTTTAAGACCTCATCGCAACTTTGAGTTCTAACCGGTTACATTGGCTACACACTTTACCTCATATTGACTATAGTCATTGTAAGATAGCAAAACTAAACAGAGTGCAGACAGACTACTGAAGCCTTCTCTCCACATGAACTTCAACCTCTCTGTGAAGGTCAGGTTTAATGCAGTATGTTTTTTTGCTTCTGTAGACTCTGTGCTCTTTCATTCCACTAAAACTCCTCAGAAACCATTAGAAACCAGTATTTGACCAATAAACAAAACAATTGACAAAACTTTGAACTATGAAATATGTTAAACTTTGGTGAGCTTCAGCGGGGTAATGCCATATAGGAGCTCCCTCACAAATACCCAGGGGTTAAATTGGGCTGGGGCTGTCCGGGGCTAAGCCCTGGCACATAGGACGATGCTCTGACGTCATCACCCTCACACATTTGTCATATGTTTACAAAAAAGGATATATATGTTAAGACTTTTCTCGTTCTTAATATAGACTATATTTAGGGTCGATATGTGTTGACTTTACTTTAAAATAGCAGATCTCTGTGACCGGATATAGTTTGGCTTAGACCCCGGCCCCACGAGGACGCATACGGTAAAACGCATACGCAAGCGCAAAAAAGGCTTCCGTTCACACTAGGGGTGCACCGAATGGGAAATCCTTGGCCGAAACCGATACCGAAAATAGGAAACAGTTGGCCGAAAACCGAAAGCCGAAAGGCCGAAAATGATTAATAGAAATATATATATATATAATGTATACATATATATATATATATATATATATATATATATATATATATATATATATATATATATATATATATATAATGTATACATTTTTTACCAATGTTGTTCAGCTGCCTGATTATGGAAAAATAAATAATTATGGCAAAACTTAACTTAAATAATAATCACTATTATGGGTCCATAAAACATTTATTCAGCACTTTTGAATGCATACAGTACATTCATTCCAAATCAAGTGCATTTTCTTTTCTCTGTAGGATAACTACAACAAAGTGCATTCAGAACAAAGACAAGGTGCTTTAAAACAAACATCTAGGCCAGGAGGCCTACAACAAACTAGTGTAAATAAAGACTGTAACTGCCAGGCCTTCAACAACAACAAATGCACCTATAAGTGCATGCATACAAATGTGCAAACTGGATAAATCCACATGAATGTAACTATTTACAAATGAAATTACAATTGAATCTCAAGAATCTGTAAATAAGGCTGTCTGTCCTCATAAGCAAAGTAGTAAACATTGTATAAAGATACATAAAGTAAAAACTGGATACAAAATCCACAATCAATTACAAATTAAATTACAATTTCAAGAATCTGCAAATAAGGTGGTCTGTCCTCATGAGCAATGTAAACAACATCGTATCATTTAGATACCGAAAGTACAATATATTGAACACTGTGCTGCTGTCATTTCCCCCTAATGATAACCTGAGATGGTGAATTATAACTCACAATGAAAATGGTTCAGGAAAGTGAGTATAGAGTAGGCATGTAGAACTAGATAAGCTTATGATAAGCCAGCCTTGTCTACTTATTAAGGAAAAGTGGGAGGTTCTTTTTAATGAACAGTAGCTTCTCTGCTTTATCAGCCATAAGTCTGTTCCTCTTCTCATCAAGCACATGAGAGTCAGCGCTGAACAGTCTCTCGCTGTCAGTGCTTGTGATTGGATCATACTCCGCATATTTGTCCGGGTGTTTTGATTTCAAGTGGTGGAGTAATCCCGAAGTGGTGAAAGTCTTTGCAGTTACACCCCCTCGAGAAATGTCAGCTGAACACGTTTTACAAATCGCAATCCGCGCCTCTTTCTCTGATATTTTTAAATACTTCCAAGCGGCAGACATGTTGGCTGTGAGCCAGCCGCGAGCATGGTCGCGCGCCGTGCTTGTCGCCGCATTTTGATTACGTCATCACAACAACACGTTAGCTTACCAACGTACCCTGTTCTCTGACATTCGGTGATATTTTTTCGGTGCTAGAACCCTTTCGGCCGAAAGCCGAAAGGGCCTTTTTAACCATTTTCGGCCGATCATTTTCGGCGGCCGAATATTCGGTGCATCCCTAGTTCACACGCATTCGATTCATTAACGTGTCCGTTCACACTAGACCGCTGGAAATGCTGGAAACGCTGTAGTACATATGTCAGGCCTGTAAGTGGCGCTGCTGCCGCCCGAAATACACCAAAAGTAGCGAAGAAGACCCCGGAGCATGGTTGCCATGGTTGCCCTTCTGTTTATTCTCCGCGGTGGACGGCGTGTTCTCCTGCTGTATCTCTCAGGTAGTCCACCAGCAGATGAAAAACACCCACCTCACCGCCTCTTCCAAAGAACGAGGGGACCGTGCGGCAGAGTTTCCGTAAAAAAAATGTTCCGCCGGTCAACATGTCCGTTAAAGTTTAAATCTTCCGTACAAAATTAGGAAAGTGCCGGTCAGAGGTCTTCTTTGTTATTTATTGAGCTTTAAAACAAATTGATAACGACTCTGTTCTCTGTATAATAATATTTAATAAACGGTGACTGCCTCTCTTTTCCTCCCCCTCTTCTGACAGCCCAGCAGCAGCAGGAGACGTGGGGAGAGGGAGGCGGGCTATTTCATCGTTATCAGAAAATGATCATATAGGGCTTACACACGGAGCCGTTGGACCCCCAGAGCGTTGCGTATGCCGGTCTACCCATCTTGGGACCAGTTACCTTAGTCGTTTATTCCCCCCCCCCCCCCCACAGAGCGGAGCAAGGCAACGAAACTTAAAATAATAAGCAGGATTTTACGGCGCGCTATGCATGGGGCCGCCTTGTGGGGTTTCCCGACATGTCGTTTCAGTAAATTAAAGGGTGTTTCATGTTGTCGTTGCTGTGAACCTTCTTAATACCTTGGAAAATGCCGTTTAATACTTTTTAATACTTTTTAAAAGCCTTAATTTTCGCTAAATTGATTTATCAACTTTTAATACTTTTTAAGACCCCGCGGACACCCTGTGTTTATAAAACATTTAAACTCAGTTTTTGAATTAGATTCTCAGAGCATGTTCCTCATTCTCTCCTGTTTCCTACTCTTCCAGCAGCGAGTGGTCTGCAGGAGGTTCTAGATCAGGGGTTCTCAAAGTGCGGCCCGCGGGCCAATGGCGGCCCTCGGAAATGTTTCTGGCGGCCCGCGATAGTTAACCTGTTAAACCCCAAGTACAGTAAAAAAAAAAAAAAATTTTTTTTTTTTTTTTTTTAACAGACATTGCTCCAGATAACAAACCGTACATCAAAACATGTAACAACAAACAACTAAACAAAACGTAATGGGGGAGGGGGGGGGGGGGGTGGATGCAAGGATGACTTCCTAAGACAGCTGATTGTGACATACACAGGACATTACATACACAATACATTATACATTACACAGGAGATGCCATATTGACAGGGTTAGATAGGAGAGCTGCGGACAGTGAACCGCAATCCTCCTGTCTCCCCTCAAAATCCCCCAGCAGAGAAGCTGCACGCTCCATGTTCAGTAGGTCCAGATACTCCCTCAGCCATGAGTCCCTAGTAAAGCAGGCTGGTTTGCGTTCCTTCCAGTTTAATAGGATGAGTCTTTTTGTGGCTAAACAGGCCAATGTCCAGAGCCGATCGGTAGTCCTTGCAGGATTGCCATCTGGCTTGAGACCCAGTAGACATGCAATGGGACATGTAGGGAAATTAACTTTTAAAGATTCAGACAATAAGGATATTACTTCTGACCAAAGTTTTTTTTACCGCTGGGCAGGCCTGGAATTTCGTCATTTTAGGGGCAAGGCCACTTGGCCTTTTGAGTTGTCAATTTTTTAAGGGCACAAAGGCCAAAAGCCAGGGCACCAAGGCCATAAATTTAAAAAATGATTTAACATACGATATGAAGTGACTACGATTGTATATGCATTTACAATACTTGTATATATATTTATTAAGCATTCAATGGACACCAAATTGCAATTAAACAAATTCTTTATTAAATCTACAAAGGATTCTTATAGCACAGACATGTTTGGCTCACTGTGAGACTGTGGTAGTGGGCCTACGTCAAGGTGCGTCCTTATTCTGAGTCACTTGAAGATGGAGATGATGACGAGTCAGGGAGATTTGGACTTTTGGGGTTCCTTTGACCATAGGGATAAATATTGGGTCTCCTTTTGTTGATGCCAGCTGCCCACCATCTTGCCACAGCTTCATCACTTTGATATTCAGCAGGAGCACAACCCTGGGATTTGATGAGGAGTAGATCTTCAATTGTTGAAGTGTGCAGGCTTAAACGCCAATCGCCCTGCATTCTCTTCATTACTGAGAACTGCCGTTCAACTTGAGAGGTAGAGACAGGAAAAACTAGGACTATTTGTATTAGGTGCAGCAGATTGGGGTACATTCTTCCCTTCTCCAACAAGAATCTGGACCATAATGGGAGGAAAGTTTCCCTACTATGGTGACACACAATGTCGTATGTAGACAGTTCAGGCATGCCACAAGACATGTGAATGGGTATTTTGATCGCGTTTTGAAAATTGGGCGATATAAACGCGCAGCAAACTTTGAACTTCCGTCTGCGATCGCCGGTGGTCAAATAAGTCTGCACAGAGGTCTTTGACAGCTAACAACACAGCGCTAACTGCCTAGCACTAGATAATAATACAAAAAGAACACAACTGCAACATAAATCAGGGTTCTTACACCTTTTCCAAAGTCAAATTCAAGCACTTTTCAAGCATTTTCAAGGTGCATTTTCAAGCTTTTCAAGCAGCGTACAGCTGTTGTAAATTACATATTTATATGCACATACTTATACTCAAATGATTAGTTCCCTACCTCACATTAAATCAGATGTTCTTTATGCTATAAACAACCAAATGTGTGTTTCGTAATAGCATTCTACATAAGGATGAAAAATTAAAGATAAGAAAACAAAGTTTAATATTGTAAAATGAGTGACCCATATCATATATAGTAGACTGGGCATCCCATATAACTTGGCTGAGCCAATATAAAACAATCAGCCAACTAAGTTTTCAATAAATTCTTTATTAACATTTTTTACATTTTTGAGGTCCTTTTAGGGTGGCAGTAAACATACGGCTCTCCAAGGTTAGGACAAAACCATTGAAACACAAAGCTGATATAAAAAACTTACATGATGCCGAATTTAACAAACAAATTTAAATAATTGGTTTAAACGGCATAATAATAAGGACGATCGTCCGTTCTGTGATTCTCCAGAACACGCAAGTTATGATATTAGGGTCATGCAGAGTGATATGAGATCGCTGTCCCTTTAAGAGAGAGAGAGAGGGGTGCGGCTTGTGCATGTGTGTTTGTGGATGGTAGAGCGACAGTGAGGGAACGTGTATATGTTTCTGGAAGTGAAACGGGAAAGCAGAAAAACAAAGGTCTGTGATGTATTTTGTGAAACAGAAGAACAGCTAAATAAATGCAACGTCCTCCCAAGAAGAGCTCGCCTCTCTCCAGTCATTTAAGCTAAAGTGGGTTATTGAACCTGAAGCTTGTTGCTTCTGCCCTCCTCGACTACGGTCTGGGAGCCGACAGGAAAGTTCAACACACAGATGGCCAGTCCGCCCCTTTGTAGCATATTATTTCGATGAGAGATGAGCAGATCGCCACTGGGCTTTCAACTAAATACACAGCCACGCAAAAACTGCGTCATTTGTACAGCTCATTATGGGTACTGCAATTAGTGAAGTGCTTTCCTCCGTGGTGAAACGATCAGCACTGCACCACGGAGGAAAGCGGCAGAAAGTCACCTGGAGTTAAAGAGAGTGGGGCTGCGTTGCGTGCATGGCTTCCTTCTGCAGGTAACGGGGAGACGCGCTCTGGCGGCGGTCTCGCGTTCAGGATCCGAAAATTAATTTAAATATTTTGCACACTTATTCCACTTATTCCGAGTGTGCCACTGGTTATGCCAATGCTGGCACGCGTGCCAGGGGTTGCCGACCCCTTGCGTATAGTAATCATAGATAACACGGCAGGGTCCGTTACAGTTTGTTTTCATCTGATTTCAAATAAACAAAGTCTTGGCTTTCAGAATATTAAACTTGTTTCGGCAAATTCAGATGATAAATACAACTTTGAAGCTTGTAACGGCATAATTACAAGCGGAGAACGGAGTAACTTTACGTCAAAGCAGGCATAACAACAGCCGGTGTTTCTCGTGAGTGTTTTCCCCGGGAAACTAACACAATACACACAAACGCAAAAATACACAAACACACAAACACACACTCGCGAGCTTCCCCCAGACCATTAATACAAACGAAAATATGTTTCCTCCGTTAGAAAGCTAGGAATATCCTCTTTCCAACAGTGTATAACTCAAAATGTGTCTTCGGGTCAATGTGACTGATTTCGATGGAGCAAGTTTAGGCACGAAAAATACTACCAGTAGAAATACATTGCTTTTATGTGCTTCATCCTCTGAAAACCACAGGATGGCGACTGTCGCACATACTGACATAGGTACGCTCCTTTTTATTATTGTCACCTGCATAAGCAATTATCACACATCGAGTTCGCTAACGTTACTAGCTTAAACAAACGTAACATGCAACGTTGGCCTAATCCAAAATGCTCTACTACGGCTTACCTTTCATATTGCTCGTCAGCGCAGACTCTCCCATCGCGAATAATTGAAATTCTTTGTGGCAAACTGTGCAGAAGGCGAATCGTTGGGTTGATCCTCGTTTTAGCCACAGCTTGTATTTCTTTTCGGATAGCCAACGCTCGTTAAAACAACAACCTTCTGGCATACTGTCATTCTCTCATTAGAATGCCCAGGTCACACAAAGAAAACACTTGCAGGTCGCGCGCATAGCGCGGGAAGGCCGGAGCGGAGCTGTTTTATGTAGAAGCGAAGCAACTAAGGGCGCTCCGACTTCTTTATTTTCTTTTAATCTAAAAAGGGAACTATTCAGTCAGACAACAATTTATTGTAAAAGTAAAGCATTTACAATTTCAAGCACTTTATCTCAAATCCAAGCACCATTCCCAAAATTCAATCACTTTTCAAGTCATGAAAACACCTCGTAAAAATTCAAGCATTTTCAAGGATTTCAAGCACCCGTACGAACCCTGATAACTTATCCAAGTAGTAACAAAAACACTTCAAAATATTATAATTATGCATTACCATACGAGCAAGAAATAGTAATGTTATCCATAAAATTACACTTAAAGCTGGACAAATGAAAAACTTAACGGCAAACAGGATCATCACAAAACCTTACCTCACCTCAGCCTTTTCTTGAGCGGAGAATCAGCTAGCTAGGTCCTAGACCGTCCTACGGACGCGTGAGGGGGTGGGCGGAGATAGGTCCTAGACTGATGTCAACTGTCATCATAGACCGTCCGAGCGGTGCATTCCAGACTCAAATCAAGCGCACCACTGATTTTTTTTTCCTCCTTCAAAATATGCTGGTGTTGAAGCCGTGTCAGAAAAGAGGCAGACTGCTAAACCACAAAACTTAGTCAGAGAGGGCATCAAGGCCACTGTGGCCTTATGGCAGATATCATTTTTAAGGGCACAAGGCCAAAGTGGGAGGGCACGAGGGCCATGGCCCTCGTGGCCCTCGTGAAATTCCTGCCCTGCCGCTGGGCATTCCCAGAGTAGGTGCAACAATGTACCTCGCTTGCCACATTCATGCCAGCATAAATCTGTGTGTTTATTGTCCGTCTTGGATTTTGTAACAGGGGTGATGTAAGCTCTATTGAGAATTTTGAACTGTATGATCCTGAATCTTACACATTTAGAAGAGAACATAGCTGACTGCCAAATGGAGTTCCATTGCAAAGCAGACAGAGAGATATTCAAGGTATGCTCCCAGGACAGTTGGACAGGAGAATAGGTATTCGGGGCAGCCCTAGATAATAATTTATAAATGTTAGAGACCACACCTGATGATATGATTGCTTTCTTGAGGCGCTGGTCCTCTTCCATACATGAAGCAGGCATGGCTTATTTATTGATGGTCCATCAATCCATTTTTGTGCAAAAATCGGAGAAACTAAATGATAGCATTATGGTAGCCACCGGAGGCTAGCGCAGCTTCCGGTTCCTCTACGCGTCACTCTCACTCCTTATTTGGTAACCTGAATCTCGCAAATCTCGCAAATCTCGCGAGTTGCAGTTAAGCGGAAAATCTGTTGTAAGTTATCAGAAACGGGAGTTAGCTAGCGATTTTAGCTAGTCACTGTCTGTAGATAACCCAACTTTGTGTCCTCTGAGACTGAAGGAGATGTTGCATTGTTTTTGTTGCCTTCGTTGTAGTTTTATGTGTATTTTGGATTTAATTTAGGTTAACTTCCAGTTCCGTTTGCATGCTTTTATTTTGAAGGCGAGATAACGTGTTTGACAGGAAGTTGTGGTGGCATCGGAGACAACTTGACAGATAAAGTAGTGTCTGCTATGTAACGGCAGAGAAAGAGTGTGTGTGTTTGCGTGTGTGGTTAAGTATATGAACGCACACAAAAGTCCGGTTATACAATAATAAAACAACAAGCTGTCTCTCCCAACGTCCACACTCAGGCACACTGTTATTTCCACTGAATACCCCCAGCGCGAGCATCCCCAAACTCACTCCCTGATTGGATGCACGTCCCAAAGGCGGCAAAGTGTTCACGTGAACAGCGGAAAGTTTTCGTTGTGTAAGCGAGATGGAGGAGCCAGGGCCGTCGCGTAAAAAATGTTTTTTCAGTGAGGAGAAAAGGAAGTTCCAGGAGAAATGGAGCAACGCTTACTTCGTTTTACCTCAGGGGTCGGATAAAGTGATATGCCTCATCTGCAAGCAGGTGAATGCAATGCTCAAGGAGTATAACATAAAACGCCATTATGATACCAATCATAAAATGTATGACAAGTTCATGGGCAAGGAGCGCAGAACTAAACTTGAACAACTTCAAAGAGGTTTAACTGCCCAGCAGTCAGTTTTCACAAATCTTGCAAAATCCGGTGAAGCTGTAACACAGGCTAGCTATGTGGTAGCTCACGAAATTGCCAGGCGGAGCAAGCCGTTCAGTGATGGAGAATTCGTGCGAGACTGCATTTTGAAAGTGGCTGACATTGTATGCCCTGAACAAAAGTCAAAGTTCCGTGACATAAGTTTATCGAATGACACAGTGACACGACGAATCGAAGATCTGGCCAATGATCTCAAAGAGCAATTGGGACTACGTGTGGAAGGCCTAGGCAAGGGGTCCTTTTCTATAGCACTGGATGAGAGTACAGACATTTCTGATACTGCACAACTGCTGATTTTCATTCGAACGGTCACGGAGGACTTTGAAATAGGCGAGGAACTGCTAAGCATGGAGAGTATCAAAGACAGAACAAGGGGAATCGACATTTGTGATGCTGTGTGTCGTAGTCTCGATGCATACAATGTGGAGCTGACATCCATGGTCGGTGTCACAACAGATGGAGCGCCAGCCATGGTCGGGAGAAAGGCGGGCGCTGTCTCTTTGCTCAGCGACAAAGTGGCCAATAACGGAGGTGAGAACCTAATCAAATATCACTGCATAATTCACCAAGAAGCCCTTGCTGCTCATACGCTTCAAATGAAACATGTCATGGACATTGTTGTCAAGACAGTGAATTTCATAAAGTCCAGAGGTCTGAATCACCGTCAATTCAAAACTTTTTTGGTGCAATCAGAGGCTGAATTTGGTGACGTCATATACTTCACTGCTGTCAGGTGGCTGAGCAGAGGTGCCACACTGAAGCGTTTTTTTAATTTGAGGAAAGAAATCGCTGAGTTCATGCAATCAAAAGGACAAGATCTGCCACAGTTAAGTGACACTGAATGGCTTTGTGACCTAGCGTTCCTTGTTGACCTGAACACCTTTCTCAGCGATCTCAATGTGAAGCTGCAGGGCCATGGGAAGCTCATTTCCACATTGTTTGAAAGCGTCAAAGCTTTCCAGCGAAAACTTCAACTAGTGCAGGGACAGCTCAGAGAGGGGGATCTAACCCATTTCCCCGCCTGCAAGGTGCTCGCAGGTGAATGTGACGTTTTACATCACCTGTGTTCAGACAAGAACCACAACCTCATGGAAAAACTCCAAGAGGAATTCCACCACCGCTTCTCGGACTTCAGTGACCACGAGAAGTCATTCAACCTATTCCAAGATCCCTTCACATGTGCACCCGAAGAAGAGCCTACAGAAATGCAGTTCGAGCTCATCGACCTGCAGGAGAGCTCTGAGGCCAGAGCAGCATATCGAGACAAGAATCTCATCGAGTTCTACAAAGGACTTTCCCCATCTACGTACCCTGCACTTCGCCAACATGCCATCAGAATGGCCTCTCTGTTCGGAAGCACATACATTTGTGAGAAAACCTTCTCCACCATGGCCATCAACAAATCCCAGCTGAGATCCAGGCTGACAGATGCCCATCTACATGCTGTCCTTCGTATAGCAACAACGGAGATGGAACCGGACATCAAAGGAATAGTAGCCAACAGACGACAGCACCATAAATCCCATTCAAAGTAGGAAAAGGTATGTTGATGACAGGCAATAATAGCCGATTTGTGTTACAAATACAACAACAATAATAATAACAATGATGATGATGAATACTGTGTTATTGTGGTCTTTGGTAAGCTTCTATTTTAAAAGTCTCTTTCTCTCCCTCCCCCCTCTCTGTCTCTCTGTATTTGTCTTGCAGAGACTATCCTGTGGTGCTTGAGTAGCTGGAATTGGTTCTGAAACAGGGCCCTGCTGATAAGACAGGAAATCCACAGCATATCACTAACTCCAGCGCAATACTCTCTGTGTGTGTGTGTGTGTGTGTGTGTGTGTGTGTGTGTGTGTGTGTGTGTGTGTGTGTGTGTGTGTGTGTGTGTGTGTGTGTGTGTGTGTGTGTGTGTGTGTGTGTGTGTGTGTGTGTGTGTGTGTGTGTGTGTGTGTGTGTGCAATAAAGAAAAGATTTGTTTTGGAATTTTGTGTTCCGTTTTTACTTGGGCGGCCCTCAATCCAATATTGGGTACCTAAATTGGCCCTCACTCATCAAAACTTTGAGAACCCCTGTTCTAGATGAACACAGGCTCAGTCTGAGGAGGAGATGTGAACGTGTGACTGAAGGAACTGATCAAAGTGAAACCCTCCTCAACAGCATCTTCACTGAGCTCTACATCACACAAGGCCAGAGTGAAGAGGTTAATACCCAACATGAGGTGAGGCAGCTGGAGACATCTTCCAAGAAGGAGACCCTCCATGACACTCCAATCAAGTGCCAGGACATCTTTAAAGCCTCACCTGACCAACAGACTCTCATCAGAGCGGTCCTGACCAACGGAGTCGCTGGAGTTGGAAAAAGCTTCTCAGTGCAGAAGTTCACTCTGGACTGGGCCGAGGGTTTGGGAAACCAAGATGTCAGTCTGGTGATCCCGCTCTCCTTCAGGGAGCTGAACCTGATCAAAGGTGAGCAGTACAGTCTTCTCAGGCTGCTCCATGTTTTCCATCCAACCTTACAGAAGCTCACAGCAGAGCAGCTGGCTGTCTGCAAAGTGCTGCTCATCTTTGACGGCCTGGATGAAAGCAGACTTTCTCTGGACTTCAGAAACAATGAGGTTGTGTCTGATGTCTCTCAGCAGTCCTCAGTCAACGTGCTGCTGACAAACCTCATCAGGGGGAAGCTGCTTCCCTCGGCTCTCGTCTGGATAACTTCCAGACCTGCAGCGGCCAATCAGATCCCTCCTGAGTGTGTGGACAGGGTGACAGAAGTACGAGGCTTCACTGACGCCCAGAAGGAGGAGTACTTCAGGAAGAGATCGAGTGATGAAGACCTGTCCAGCAGAATCATCTCTCACATCAAGAGATCCAGGAGCCTCCACATCATGTGTCAGATCCCAGTCTTCTGCTGGATCACTGCTGCAGTTCTGGACCACATGTTGACTACAGACCAGAGAGGAGAGCTGCCCCAGACCCTCACTGACATGTACTCACACTTCCTGCTGGTCCAGACCAAGAGGAAGAAGCAGAAGTATGAAGAGGGACATGAGACGAGTCCACAGCAGCTGACGGAGGCTGACAGGGAGCTTCTCCTGAAGCTGGGGAGGCTGGCGTTTGAACATCTGGAGAAAGGAGACATCATGTTCTACCAAGAAGACCTGGAGCGCTGTGGTCTTGATATCACTGAGGCCTTGGTGCACTCAGGAGTTTGTACACAGATCTTCAAAAGAGAGAGTGTGATCTTCCAGAAAACAGTCTACTGCTTTGTTCATCTGAGCATTCAGGAGTTCCTGGCTGCAGTCTACTTGTTGCACTGTTACACCAACGGAGACACAGAGGTACTGAAGGACTTCCTGCAGGGAGACAGGGACGAAGACAGTGAAGGAAGTGGTCAGGATTACCCATCCATGGATGTCTTCCTGAAGGAAGCTATGGAGAAATCCCTCAGAAGTGAAAATGGCCACCTGGACCTGTTTGTCCGCTTTCTCCACGGCCTCTCTCTGGAGTCCAACCAGAGACTGTTAGGAGGCCTGCCGGGTCGCACAGAGAACAGTCCAACATTCATCCAGAGACTCTTAGAAGGCCTGCTGGGCCGCACAGACAAGAGACCAGAAACCATCCAGAGAGCCATCAGCAACCTGAAGGAGATGAGAAGTGATGAAGTCTCTCCTGACAGGATGATCAACATCTTCCACTGTCTGACAGAGATGAAGGACCTCTCAGTACATCAGGAGATCACAGAGTTCCTGAAGTCAGAGAACAGATCAGAGAAGGAACTCTCTGTGATCCACTGCTCTGCTCTGGCCTACATGCTGCAGTTGTCAGAGGAGGTTCTGGATGAGTTGGACCTGAAGAAGTACAACACATCATGGGAGGGACGACGTAGACTGATTCCAGCTGTGAGGAACTGCAGGAAGGCCAAGTGAGTCCATATGTGATTAACTTTATAAACTAATGTGGATCAGGAGTTTAATTATTCAAATGAACACGATAACATTTCTGCTGTTTAAATACTGAGAGCAAAATAAACCAACACTGTTCTTCTATTTATTTATAATAATAGTTCAACTGAAGCGTTCTTCTCTTCATATTGAGTGATGGAGGCGACATGTCAAACACATGAAGGACTCTAGAGGTTCCTCAGCATGTGACCACACCACACAGCAGGACTTACAGTTATCACAGAAAGCATTTATAACTTTCTAGAAGTTTCTTTATCATTAGACACACGTTTTTATCACAATGTATTAGAGTTTAAAATAAGATCTATATCATTTCCCACCAATAACAGAGTTATGTCTAAAGGCTGATATACTGGGAACATCTGATGGTATTCAGTTGAACATATTGAAACTTTATTGCTTTGTTAATTGTGTTTGTGTTCGCAATACATGTTCAGATGCTCAGAGAAGCCAAACATCCTCCATCCATCCTCCACATTTAAATATGTATGTTACGGTTGCTGTTTCTGTCTGCTCAGTAATCTGCCTGAGTGTTTTCAGCTGTGCGTGTAATATGTAAATAAGCTGCGCAGTAGCCCTGACGTCATTGGCTGCCCATCCTCTGGTCCGCCTCTGAAGATGGTGATTGGATTGACGTCATCCAATCGCAGCGCACAGCCGGCGCACACCTGCTGGGAACGAGTACAAAAGGCCGCGGACTATCACCACTCTGGAGGCTCTGTTGAGTGAACAGACGCCTCTCGCTACTCACTCTTTGTTCTGTGGTTAACTTGTGTGGTCTGTGTTTAGATAGTGTTTAGAGTGGTTAGTATTGTGTGACGGTTGCCTGTAGTTTAGCTGTGTTTTGTATAGATTCTTTGGTTAGTTGTACCACTTGTTAAAGTGAGGTTTTGTTTTGTTCTTTATATTAGTATTTATTTTCCCAGTATGCGTTTAGACTCACTTTTTAGAGTCCTCCCTTAGTTTGGTTGCCCATTTAAACTTGCGCCTTTGTGGCCTCTATTGTTTGTTATTTAAACCGGTGTTTTTGGCTCTTTTGTTTGTTTCAGGCGGTTTGCCTGCCATTTTGTTCACCTGTTGTGCATTAAACCACTTATAATTATACCAATACCAATCTGGGTGTGTTGCTTCCCTTTTATTCCCCTAGCTCAGAAGGGAACGTAACAATGTACATCTCTAATATTGTGATTTATTTAATGTTCCTGTTTCTTTGGTAACAGTCAGTGACAGCAGGAGCACAGACATGTGATCAGATCACACTGACAACACATTACGCTCTATTATATATCACATTAAATGGACTAACAGCAAATGTCTATCAGAACATGTCAAATATGTTTTCATCAAATGCTTGAGTTTAATATAATGTTTCCTATTTTTAACACATGTTGTAATGTATGTGTTATTATAGACTCGTTAACTGTGGACTCTCAGAGACTGAATGTGAAGTCGTGGCCTCAGCTCTGAAGTCTGACCCCTCTCATCTGAGAGATCTGGACCTGAGTTACAACGCTCTGCAGGATTCAGGAGTGGAGCATCTGAGTTCTGGACTGAAGAGTCCAAACTGCAGACTGGAGGCTCTCAGGTCAGTTCACTGACTGCAGTTCATACAGATCTGGTTGTGTTTAGGATTTACTGAAAGAACAAATAGAATATTATTGTTATTTTGTCCACTTTGCTAATGACTGAATATTGATCAGAGTAACAGAGAGAAGGTGAATGTGTGAGGGAGAGAGTTTGAGCTTCCACAGACTCACCCTGTGCTCCAGGAGTCAGTGGAGATGCTGTCAGTACTGATGAGCTGTGAGGGAGATGAAGGAGTTGATAAACATCTGATCAAAGTTAAAGATCCAGATTATCAGTGGATTGTTTCTAAATCATCTCTGACATTCAAACCCTGTTTAACTCTGAACAGATTATTAAACCTGGAGTTATTTCTAACAGGAACTTTGTTTTCTAAACTTACATCATGTTTTCTTTATTCAGACTCGGGAACTGCAGGTTGTCAGAGATCAGCTGTTCTGCTCTGGCCTCAGCTCTGAAGTCCAACATCTATCTGAGAGATCTGGACCTGAGTCACAACGCTCTGAAGGACTCAGGAGTGGAGCTGCTGAGAGATCTTCTGGAGAGTCCAGACTGCAGACTGGAGACCCTCAGGTCAGTAAGGGGTCTCTGCTGGTTCAGCAGTATTGTATGAAACACAGGGAGGTGTTTCTCTCACTGGGGAAACAGATCAGTGATGTTACCCACTGACTGCAGGCTCTCTCATTCTCTCATCAACTAGAGAAGGCCAGCTGGAAATGCAAAGCCACACTTTAATAATCTACTCTCTAACAGACAGATGGGTTTACAGAGAGTGGGAAAGGTAGTCTGTTCTTTATTTTAATGTTTTGTATGTGATGTTTTTAGTTTGTAGACTAATGGCTGGTCTGTCATAACATCTGGATGTCATCATGCTACCATGAGCAGCTGGTTAGCTTGACTTAGCAAACAGATGGGGGAAACAGCTGGCCTGGCTTCGTCTGGTTTTTGTTCTTTATCCTTTAATTTTCACACAATTGTTAATTTGACCAATGCAATCTTTAAAAAATATGAAAATTAGAATCACAAGATTATGAATAATCACTCAAACATAACATCTAGTAAAATGATGTTCTCTTCAAATGCATGGGTCTATCCCCCAGAGAAGGACTTCCAGCAGCTCTGCAGTCACAGAGCAGAGTAAGGGAAACATGCATAAAGCTCTTCACGCTAACGAAGGATCACTTCTAAGCAGGGTTGGGAGGGTTACTTTGTAAATGTAATCAGTTACTGAATACTGAATACATGCTCTGAAAGTAATCAGAATACAGTTACAGTTACGTGTCTTAAAAAAGTAACGTATTCAGATTACTTTTGGAATACTTTCTTTTTCCATAACAGATGGGCAGGGCTCGACATTATAAATGGCCCGCTGGCCCGGAAGCACTATTTAGACACCCCGGGCCAGCATAACGTACTTTCCACTTGCCCGCTCGGGCCACTAAAAATATTGTTTTAAAAAAAAATGTGTCCTGTGGTATTGGTATTTTATTGGCATTTAGTTAAATTGTTTAGTTTATCACAACATAGCGTTTCGTGAGTCGGTTGCAGGTCGGTTGTCGTTGTTGGGTGAAAAGCGAACAGCTGTTTGCTGCGGAGCGCAGCCGAGCAGGCTCCCGTGAGCGGGAGCGCGCTCCTTCACTACAGACAATCGCGCCACCTAACCATTCGCCAAAATGTTTTTAATACCAGCGGTAACCGGCCAAGCACCGGGCAAAAAACTATCTGCAAATAAAAGAAAGTCACCGGAGGAGTTAAAGGAGAGTGACAGGGAGCATGAGAAGAAGAGGGAGAGAACGTTTCAGCCAGCTTGATCGATGGAGTTGGCTTCTAGTGGTGCAGTGACGCGTCCTAAAACCCTTTTTATAATCTATCGATTAGATTTATGATTCGAAAATTATAAAAGTAGGGTAGACATGTGGAGATTATCCGGCTGAACAAAACGTGCATTTATCAAACAGGTTTGTTTTCCACAGACCTTATTTCCAGCTATTTTCCAAAACCCTGTGATCCCATTGCTTTTTGTCGAGGGAACCAGCAGCTTACTTCCTGGTTTTAGGACGCGTCACCTCTCAATATGATGCCAATATAAACAAGGTCTTCTGTCGGCTCTGTACATCAATGCCGACCTATGCTGACAAGTAAGTGAAGAGTATAAAATATAAAGGTATTGGCTATAGGGAAATGTCCCAGCAGTTTAGGATAATGAAGGTTCTAATCTAATCAATTACATAGCCATTACATTTCTAACTCCTAATGACAGGAAGGCAGAAAGTGCATTATACAAATAATAATACTCATAATAATAGCAGACGGCGTTGGCCAACACACCCATCACCAGGTGCCCCCTGAACATTTCCAAAATCGGCAGTAATAACGCCTTTTGGACTCTTTGAGTTCCTGCGGATGCCTTTTGGGCTCAAGAATGCCGCCCAGACGTTCCAGCGCCTGATGGATTCGGTGCTGCGGGACCTGCCGTTCGTGTTCGTGTACCTGGACGACATCCTCGTCGCCAGTGTTTCAGTGGAGGAGCACCTGTCTCACCTCCGGGCCCTGTTCACGCGGCTCAGCGAACATGGATTGATCATCAATCCTGCAAAGTGCCAGTTCGGGGTGTCTGACATTAACTTCCTCGGGCACCGCGTCACCAAGGACGGTGCAACACCCCTGCCGGCGAAGGTGGAGGCTGTTGTGGCTTTTCCTCGCCCGCTTACAGCCCGGTCGCTGCATGAGTTCCTGGGGATGGTCACTTTCTACCACCGTTTCATCCCCCGGGCCGCCCACATCATGCGGCCATTGTATGAGGCTCTGAAAGGCAAGACCCCCGTTCAGGCGGAAGTCGCTTTCACTGAAGTTAAAGCCGCGCTGGCTTTGCTGGCGCACCCTTCATCCACGGCTCCCATCTCCATCACTACGGATGCTTCGGACTACGCAGCCGGCGCGGTGCACGAACAGTGGCTGAACGGAGCTTGGCAACCGCTCGCCTTTTTCCGCAGGCAGCTGACGCCGAGGGAACGCAAGTACAGCACTTTTGACCGGGAGCTCCTGGGTCTTTATTTGGCTGTGCGACACTTCCGTTTTCTGTTGGAAGGCCGTGAGTTCACAGCGTTTGTAGACCACAAACCGCTCATCTTCGCCATGTCAAAGGTGGCGGAGCCTTGGTCGGCACGTCAGCAGCGGCAGCTCTCCTACATTTCGGAGTTTACCACAGACATTAAACACGTGGCTGGCAAGTCAAACTCGGTTGCTGATTGTCTCTCCAGGGTCGTCATCGGAGCCGTCCAGCTGGGCCTGGATTATGTCCGTATAGCGGCGGACCAGGTCACCGACTCCGGCGTTCAGAGTCTGGAGACTGAGAGCGCTGGGCTGCGCCTGGAGGACGTGGTGTTCGGCGACGCGGGCATCACCCTTCTGTGCGACGTCTCTACGGGCCTGTCACGACCGGTCGTCCCCGCCAACTGGAGGCGTCCTGTTTTCGAGGCGGTGCACGGCTTGTCTCACCCTGGCGTTAAACCTTCAGTGCGCTTGGTGGCCGCGAAGTTTGTCTGGCGTGGGCTGAAAAAGGATGTAAGAGCTTGGACCGGGGGGTGCGTGGCTTGCCAACGCGCTAAGGTGCACCGCCACACGAAGGCCCCTTTGGAGCGGTTCCTAGTGCCAGAGAGGAGATTTTACCATGTTAACATCGACCAGGTAGATCCGTTGCCTTCCTCTCAGGGTTTTTCCTACCTCCTCACCATGGTGGATAGGACAACCCGTTGGCCGGAGGCGGTTCCTCTTGTGTCGACTTCAGCCGCTGACGTGGCTAGGGCTTTTATTGCGACGTGGGTGTGTCGTTTTGGCACCCCGTCAGACATTTCCTCGGACAGGGGCTCACAGTTCACTTCAGGGCTCTGGGGCTCGGTTGCAGACAGTTTGGGGGTCAAACTGCACAGGACTACCGCTTACCACCCCCAGGCTAACGGCCTCTGCGAGCGCTTCCATCGCTCTATGAAGGCGGCGCTTAAGGCCGGCCTTACGGACGGTAACTGGGTCGACAAGCTGCCCTGGGTATCGTTGGGCCTGAGGACCGCGCCTAAGGAGGATCTGCAGTGCTCCACGGCGGAGATGGTTTACGGTCAACCCCTGAGAGTCCCAGGGGAATTCCTACCTAAGGCAGCAGTTCCTTGGTCTCCTACGGCTCAACGGGTTTTCCTGCAAGATGCGGCGGAGGCTTTCGTTCCGGTTCCGACTTCGCAGCACTGCGCGCCGGGGTCTCAGGTGCCAGCAGAGCTATGCTTGGCTGGGCACGTTTTCATCCGCCACGACGCGCACAGGGGCCCCCTACAGCCCCCTTACGATGGACCTTTCCGGGTTTTGGAGCAGGGGGACAAGCACCTGTTGGTCGACAGGGGTGGCAAGGCAGAGACCGTCTCGGTGGACCGGGTGAAGGCTGCTCATTTGGACTTGGAGCGGCCGGTGGTGTTGGCCCGTCCACCACGACGGGGTCGACCCCCGTCTTCGATTCCCGCTACAGGTTTGTGTCCTGTGGTCCCGGTTGCCACTTTGCCGGGAACCGCACGTTCAGGAGTTGTGTTGCCTGCCCCCATACTCAGGGGTAGAGGGGGTCGGCGTGTTGTTCCTCCCCGGACTTTGTTTATCTGTGAATTCTGGGGGGGCTTGTGTGGTGACTCTAGTTAACCATAATTCACTTTTGGGTTACAGTTCCTACACGGACCTTGTTTAGTGTAACACCGGGTATTTAGGTTGCCAAGCTAGAGCTAGCAAGGCACTCTAACTTGACTCTAACTTGACTCTCATCACTGAGCACATGTTTGATATCTCTATGGCTTGATGGAAAATAAAGAGTGGAATTCCATCTTAAATACTCCGACTCCTTCTTACCGGCACTACAGTACTGTCTTAAAACCTTTCCTTGGAATATGTTATGAATTGTAAGGTGTCCTTGGCGCTTTGAAAGGCGCCCCTAAATAGAATGAATTATCATTATTATTTATTATCTGAAACTATGTAATAACTTTTAAAACCTTTTCCAGTCACTTGCCCCGTGCATTCAGCAGCAGCAGGCCATTCACTTTGATTTGATCCCGTTATGAAATGCCATAATTTCGACAATAAATAAATGCTCCATAAACGTTATCTTGCACATTTTATCTAACCATCTCCGTTTCTAACTTTCAATATATTTTAAAAGAGATCTCTCTTTCATCTGCGTGCGGGGGCGGGGCCTCAGACACGGTGCATCTCTCTCTCGCTCACAGACAGGCTGCAGCGCTGTGCAGTGTGCAAACAGTTCTGCCAGTAATGAATATTACATTTTGTGAGGAAACTTTTCCACCAATAATTCCAATAAGTATTGCAAAATGTATTCACTTCAGGTTTACGAAAGTAACTGTAATCAGATTACTTGTTTTTCAAATGTAACGCCAGCTGAATACAGTTAGCCTACGTGATTTTTGTATTCTGATTACGTAACGCCGTTACATGTATTCCGTTACAACCCAACCCTGCTTCTAGGCTACTGTCCCGCAGCTCCTGCCTCTCTGTTGGACTCTGTCGCAGCGGGGCTACTGCTGTGGAGCGGAGCGCAAACTTTAAAAACGAATTCAGGCGACCTTTCACCTCCACTTAATGAAATGCATGGTTGCAAGATAGAAATGTGAGTTATTTGATTTAGATAAACATTTTAAGTTGCAAACATGAATTAATAAGTTGTGTTGACGTAATAATGTTGGTAATTACATCAACTTAATATCGTGTGTAATTTGAACTGATTTATTCGTTAATTCTCTTAAAACTAAATTCAAGTTGTAGTAAGTAATGCAATTGGCTTGATAACTTCATTGTTCTACACCTTGAGTCAAGGATTTCAAATCCACTCCCACTTAACATGACTGGACAAGTTCTGACGGTTAAGACAAATAGAAATATATACAAAGGACATTTTAAGGTGAGTCATCTTTTGTCATTCAAATAGATAGCCTTGTAGTTGCACTGTATAGGCAAATTGCTGTTTGACCAAAATTAGCAGCCTTTGAATTGAATAGTTCTGTGAGAGGGTCCAAAGTAGTGGAGGCTACTGTGAGAGTAAAAATACTTTGGTTACTATTGTGATATCGCTTTTTATTAAAAATGAATCTCGGTGAAGCAGATCAAGGACATGCTTCTTGAGGTAGGATCGTTATTTAGAGTTGTCATTGAAATGCAAGTTGTTGGCATTCACCCATTCAGAATATATTAATTTAGGTAATTTCTCTTTTTTTCCTTTTTCAAAAATAGCACAATACAATTGAAGTACGCAGAGAACTATAGCCATCCGCTGCCTTGTCGTGTACCTTGGAGAAAAGGAAGAGGACCTTTTCAAGGAGTTTAGCGACATAATTAAAAATCTTGAAATAACATAAAATCCATACACAGTGTAAAAACACAGGACAAAAGCACTGCTCTCTGTCAGTTACATTCTGAAGCATATTGCACTTTTGGCCACACCCCAATCAATAATATCTTAGCAACGTTCAGCATGGATAGGTGTTGACAGCAATGGCATGGGAAAAGGATTGTAAAACATTTGAAAAGTGGCTTCTGCTCTTCACTTAACCAGCTCACATATTGTATGGAACCTGCAAAAAAGTAGAGAGGACACACTAAAACTTGCACGGTTGTGATTGACAAAATCTGTCCACATGCATTTAATAACTAGGCAAAGTACTCAAAAGCACCTCTGTGTGTCTTCAGGACCACATTGCCATGACGACACACACATGCAGACTCAATAGGTGAAAACAATACCAATCAATCAATCAATCAATGTTTATTTATACAGCCCAATATCACAAATGTTACATTTGTCTCAGTGGACTTCACAGTTTGTACAGAATATCAGTATGACAATACGACACCCTCTGTCCTTAGACCCTCACATCGTACAAGGAAAAACTTCCAGAGAAACCCCACAGTTTAAAGGGAAAAATGGGAGAAACCTCAGGGAGAGCAACAGAGGAGGGATCCCTCTCCCAGGACGGACAGACGTGCAATAGATGCCGTGTGTAAATTGAAAAGATAATACATTTGCAACATAGGTAGTCCAAATGTTTGGAAATGCATGTGTGTATAATAAGAAGATGAATCCACGAGTATATCCATCCAGGACTTATGATCCAGGACCACAGCCACGACTCAAGATCCAGGACTCGCGATCCATGACACAGGACCGCAGGATCATCCATGACTCCGGATCCCGGCGTATATAGACACCAAAAAGAAAGACATTTGGGGAAGCTGGGTTAATCGGAACATGAGAGTACACAGGTATAGACAGAGAGAAGGAAGAAGTAAGATGTCCCCCGACAAACTAAGCCTATATCAGCAAAACTAGGGGCTGAATCTAATCAGCCCTAACTATAAGCTTTATCAAAAAGGAAGGTCTTAAGCGCACTCTTAAAAACGGATAGGGTGTCTGCCGTCCGAACACAAACTGGAAGCTGATTCCACAAAAGTGGAGCTTGATAAGAAAAGGCTCTGGCTCCCATTGTACTTTTAGAGACTCTAGGAACAACCAACAACCCTGCATTCTTGGAACGCAATGCCCTAGTAGGACAATAGGGTATAATGAGTTCTTTAAGGTAAGATGGCGCCTGCCCATTAAGGGCTTTGTAGGCGAGAAGAAGAATTTTAAATTCTATCCTGTGTTCTATAGGGAGCCAGTGTAAGGCAGCCAGAACAGGAGTAATGTGGTCCCTTTTCCTAACTCTGGTTAGTACACGAGCTGCAGCATTTTGAATCAGCTGAAGAGACTTGACTGACTTCTTGGTACACCCTGATAATAAGGAGTTACAATAATCCAGCCTTGAAGTAACAAATGCATGGACTAGTTTCTCTGCATCGTTTTGAGGCAAGATATGCCTGATTTTTGCAATGTTACGTAGATGGAAGTAGGCGGTCCTTGAAATTGATTTTTATGTGGGTGTTAAAGGATAAATCCTGATCAAATATAACACCAAGATTCCTTACAGTCTCACTGGAGGCCAAATTAATGCCATCCATAGTTAATATATCTTTAGATAATTTGTTTCGTAGATTCTTCGGGCCAAGTACAATAACTTCAGTTTTGGTCGTGTTTAACATCAAAAAATGTAAGGTCATCCACGTTTTTAAGTCCTTGAGGCAGTCTTGAATTTTATTTAGATGATTAATTTCATCAGGCTTGATTGATAAATATAGTTGAGTATCATCCGCATAACAATGAAAGTTTACAGAATGATTCCTTATAATATTGCCTAACGGAAGCATATATAGGGTGAACAAAATAGGTCCAAGCACTGAGCCCTGTGGCACTCCATGGCTAACTTTGGTTTGCATGGAAGATTCATCGTTGACACGTACAAACAGAGCGTTCAGATAGATAGGACCTAAACCAGCCTAAAGCAGTTCCCTGTATGCCAACTAAGTGCTCTAGTCTTTGCAATAGGATATCATGGTCGATGGTATCAAATGCAGCACTAAGATCGAGCAAGACAAGAATAGAGACAAGTCCCTTGTCAGAGGCTATTAGAATGTCATTTGTGACTTTAACCAGAGCTGTCTCTGTGCTATGTTGTGTTCTAAAGCCAGACTGAAAATCTTCAAATAAATCATAGTTTCTTAAGTAATCACACAGCTGTTTTGCGACTGCTTTCTCAAGAATTTTTGAGAGGAACGGAAGATTAGAAATAGGTCTATAGTTGGCTAAAACCTCTGGATCGAGGTTGTGCTTTTTAAGAAGCGGTTTTATCACTGCTACTTTGAATGATTTTGGAACATAACCTGATAATAAAGACATATTCATAATATTTAATAAAGAAGTGCTAATTAATGGAAAAACTTCTTTTAACAGCTTAGTTGGAATCGGGTCTAAGATACACGTTGATGGTTTAGAAGAGAGAATCATTGAATTTAATTGTTCAAGGTTTATGGCTGAAAAGCATTCTAGTTTACTATCTAGTGTAATATTATTAGAACTTACGTTTCCGGGAGCTGTTGATAACACTATACTGGTCAAAGGCAAGAGGTCATTGATTTTGTTTCTAAGAGTAACAATTTTATCGTTAAAAAAGCATATAAAATCATTACTACTGAGTGCTATGGGAATAGAAGGCTCAGTCGAGCTGTGGCTCTCTGTCAGCCTGGCTACAGTGCTGAAAAGAAATCTTGCATTATTCTTATTCTCATCTATTAATGAAGAGTAGTATGCTGCTCTCGCTTTACGCAGTGCTTTCTTATATTCATTGAGTGTAATTTACCAAATTAAACGAGATTCTTCAAGTTTAGTGGAACGCCATATCCTTTCAAGTTGTCTCGACTTTTGCTTTATTTTGCGGGTTTCGGCATTATGCCATGGAGCTAATCTATGTTTTATTTTCTTCTTTTTCAAAGGAGCAACAGAGTCTAATTTTATTTGCAGCGCATCTGTAGCACTATCAACAACATGATCAATTTGGGGTGGTGTACATTTTGTATAAGTTTCCTCCCCTACATGCAGACATGCTATCGAGTTAAGTATTGGTGGAATCTCTTCCTTAAATTTGGCTATAGAACTAACAGATAGGTTTCTGCTGCAGGAGCTTTTGGCTAATGCTAAGTTACTAAGAAATGGTCGGATAAAGCAGGATTATGCGGTTCGACTAATAGTTGCTCAATTTCAATACCATAAGTCAGAACAAGGTCGAGAGTGTGATTATAGCAGTGGGTTGGTTTATTTACACTCTGACAGAAACCAACAGAATCTAATATAGAGTTAAATGCAACAGTAAGGCTATTTTTATCATCGTCAACATGAATATTAAAGTCACCTACGATAATTACTTTATCTGTTTTAAGAACCAAAGCTGATAAAAACTCAGATAATTCTGATAAGAATTCTGAATAAGGACCTGGTGCACGGTACACTGTAACAAATAAGATTGGCTGCAAAGTTTTCCAGGTCGGATGCGTAAGACTGAAAATGAGGCTTTCAAAGGAGGTATAATTTAATTTTTGTTTAGTATTGATAAGAAGTAAACTTGAGTCAAAGATTGCTGCAACTCCACCTCCTCGGCCCGTGCCTCGGGCAATATGAGTATTGATATGGCTGGGTGGAGTGGCCTCATTTATGCTGACATATTCTTCATCTCTCAACCAAGTTTCAGTGAGACAGCATATATCAACATTATAATCTGATATTAAATCATTTACCAATATTGCTTTAGATGCTAGAGATCTTATGTTTAAGAGACCACATTTAATCTTCCTGTTTTGTTGCACTGTAGTAGTTGTTAGATTTACTTTTAGTAGGTTATTATGTATGACACCTCTATTAGGTTTTACCTTAAATTGTCCTTGGGCAGACACACACATCGTTAATATTGGGTATTTTATTGGGGTCGGGATTCCTATGGATGACTGCCTAGGAGAGAGCGCAGAGAAGCGTGTAAGACTGCGACTCCGCCTCCTGGTCTCAACTCCAGTTTGTCATGGATTAAGTCACAGAGCCCTGAAATGTTTGCCGAAATGAGATTTGCACCTTCCAAAGTAGGATGAATGCCGTCTCTCTTAATCAGACCAGGTTTTCCCCAGAAGGCTGTCCAATTATTCACGAAGCCCACATTGTTTGCTGGGCACCACCTAGACAACCAGCGCTGAAATGATGACATGCGGCTATACATGTCATCATTGATCAGATTGGGGAGGGGACCAGAGAAGATTACGGTGTCCGACATTGTTTTAGCATAACTACACACCGACGCCACATTAAGTTTGGTGCATTCTGATTGGCGTAAACGAACATCATTACCACCGACGTGAATAACAATCCTACTGTATTTACGTTTATTTTTAGCCAGCAGTCTAAGATGCGCCTCAACGTCGCCCGCTCTGGCCCCCGGAATGCATGTGACTGTGGATGCTTCGGTCTCTAAATTCACGTGTCTCATAATAGAGCTACCAATAACCAGAGTTGGCTTCTCAGCGGGTGTCTCGCTGAGTGGGGAATATCTGTTAGATACGTGAATGGGCTGGTGGGGACCTGCGGGTTTCGCGTTATGCCCCTTCTGAACAGTCACCCAATCTCCCTGCTGCTCGGGAGTTGCCGGGGGACGGCTAAGAGGAGCTACCTTTTGCCGGTCCGCACCGGCTAACATGGGCTTTACTGTAGCTGAGTTATTTTCTAAGATGCGGAGCCGGGCTTCTATGGCTATGATTCCCGCCTCCAACCTAACAACTATACTACATTTAACACATGTATCGGTACCAGTAAAGGAGGTAGGGGAGTAACCAAACATGAGACAGTTAGAGCAGGAAATAGCACCCGAGGGTGGGGAAAGAGCCATGGCTAGCTATCAAGCTAAAGTAGCTACCGTTAGCAAACCCGAAAAGAGTGTAGGCAACTGTGGAGTTACAGTCGCTAAGAGAAGGAGAGTTTGTGAGTGCTTAAGCTGTAGTAACGTGTGATTACAACGTCAGGCAGTTGCCATGATCAAGAGTTTTAAAACGATCGATTAAGTTAAGATAACAAGCTATCAGCAACAGAACAGGCACACGGGATACCCGGAGATGACAACAACAACCGGAAGTTACAACATGCTTACCGCAATAGTGGTCCGTACAAGACAGTTCAAATCGTTGCTTTAGCAGCTGGTAATAATGGCTCTGAATTCGCTAAGAGTGACAGTTTAAAAAGTATGCAGTTACCTAATTCATTATCTCGTATGAGCTAACTTATTATTTAATGTGCTTCAAAAGGACATGAATATCGCCTTCATCAGTGACCGGTCCACCCCAGGATCTGACCATACGATGGCATCCATCGTGGTCGAGGGAAACAAATGAATGAGCAAGCATTCTGCGTTCAATGTGTTCATACTGTTTACAATAATGACTGTCGGCAGTGTAAACATCTTTGTTACATCTTTTGTCAAATGTATGTGTGTGATCTGCAGATTGGGGCCATTGAGAGTTTGTTTCTGTAGTTTGACAAAAACTTTACAGATTTTACATATTTGGCACTGGTTTTAAGTATGCAAAGGCCTCTAAGTTTGATGTGATGGCAGCATTTATTTGCTGTCCCCATTTCCCTTGGTAATATGGCTAATGTGTTTATTTATTATTTGTGGGGCAATTTAAATTTGTGTTAATCTTTTTTTTCAAGATTTAAATTAAGCTCAGCGCGAGTACTTTCAGGAAGACGGGTGTATATTCACTCCGCAGCTGCATATAATCAGCTTATCACAGGCGTTCTCTTTAACCCATTACATTTCACCTCAGCCAAACTATAAAATGCTTCTCCTCTCTCCTGCAGTCAGCTGTGATCCCAGGTGTTCATGCACCTTATCATATGGCATGTGTCAAATGTTCAAACTAAATGAATTCTCTCCTGACTGAAACATCATGTGTTGAAATAAACAACTGCAGTTCAAAATAAAAAGTGAATTGCCTAATGTCTTTGTCGGGGAATCAATTAATTTCTTTCTTTAAAGGCAAAAATATGAAAAAGCTAAGAAAAAAAACTATTGAATACAATATATTTTGTACACACACACACCGCAGCAGAGACACGTTCACTAAGACGAAAAACTCTATCCGGTCACAGAGATCTGCTATTTTAAATGAAAGTCAACTCATATGGACCTTAAATAAAGTCTATATTAAGAACGAAAAAAGTTTTAACATATAATTTTTTGTAAGCATGTGAGAAATGTGCGAGGGTGATGACGTCAGAGCATCGTCCTCTGGGCTGAGCCCTGGTAACGTTACACGTGCTTTTTTGTTGTTGATATTTTTCTTAAGATATTTGAAATGGCACGGTCGTAAACATTTAATTAATCCATTTGATAATATGTAATCAACTTAGGCACCCCTCCCATAAAAACAATAATCATTACAATACAAATATTCATAACTCATATTCCAATACCTGAATCATTTTGAATATTCGATGAATCATTCCCATCCCTAATTCAAACCCTGTTGAACTCTGATCAGATTATTAAACCTGGAGTTATTTCTAACAGGAACTTTGTTTTCAAAAGTAACATCATGTTTTCTTTATTCAGACTGAGGGGCTGCAGTTTGTCAGAGATCAGCTGTTCTGCTCTGATCTCAGCTCTGAAGTCCAACATCCATCTGAGAGATCTGGACCTGAGTCACAACACTCTGCAGGATTCAGGAGTGGAGCATCTGAGAGATCTTCTGGAGAGTCCAAACTCCAGACTGGAGGCTCTCAGGTCAGTTCACTGACTGCAGTTCATACAGATCTGTTTGTGTTTAGGATTTACTGAAAGAACAAATAGAATATTATTGTTATTTTGTCCACTTTGCTAATGAGTGAATATTGATCAGAGTAACAGAGAGAAGGTGAATGTGTGAGGGAGAGAGTTTGAGCTTCCACAGACTCACCCTGTGCTCCAGGAGTCAGTGGAGATGCTGTCAGTACTGATGAGCTGTGAGAGAGATGAAGGAGTTGATAAACATCTGATCAAAGTTAGAGTTCCAGATTATCAATGGATTGTTTCTACATCATCTCTGACATTAACTAGGGATGGGAGTTTGAAAGTAAATGTATGTTCGAATATTCGACCCCCAAAAAACGGTTAACCGAATATTCGAAATGTACAAATCCTCTGATATATATATATATGTTTTTAAATGTTAATTTTTTAATTTTTTTTATAATAAATACATTTTTGTTTGACGTGTAGGACTCTCCGTTAGAGTTTAATGTTCAGGGGTTAAGTTGGTGTTTGATATGTGGGGGGGCTCTCTGTGGAGGTGCGAGGGTTTATATTAAATTATTAATATATAAACAAAAGTTTTACAAATATCCAACCTTCAAATGACTATTTTAAATCAACATTGCTCTGCACACTTGCTAAAGATCATTTGTGTGGAGATCTCAGTTCATTTGTAGAGCTGCACGAGTATAGCCAGAAGTATGTGAGTGAATCTCACTGCAAACTATTTCATCATCACCAGATTCAGTGAACTCAGCTTTATGCACACACACACACACACACACACACACACACACACACACACACACACACACACACACACACACACACACACACACACACACACACACACACACACACACACTGATCGGAGAAGAGACACGTTCACTAAGACTAAAAACTCTATCCGGTCACAGAGATCTGCTATTTTAAATGAAAGTCAACTCACATGGACCTTAAATAAAGTCTATATTAAGAACGAGAAAAGTTTCAACATCTATATAGTGTTTTGTAAACATGTGCGAGGGTGATGACGTCAGAGCATCGTCCTCTGGGCTGAGCCCTGCTAACGTTACACGTGTTTTTTTGTTGTTGATATTTTTCTTAAGATATTTAAAATGGTACGGTCGTAAACATTTAATTAATCCATTTGATAATATGTAATCAACTTAGGCCCCCCTCCCATAAAAACAATAATCATTACAATACAAATATTCATAACTCATATTCCAATACCTGAATCATTTTGAATATTCGATGAATCATTCCCATCCCTAATTCAAACCCTGTTGAACTCTGATCAGATTATTAAACCTGGAGTTATTTCTAACAGGAACTTTGTTTTCTAAACTTACATCATGTTTTCTTTATTCAGACTGAGTGGCTGCAGGTTGTCAGAGATCAGCTGTTCTGCTCTGGCCTCAGCTCTGAAGTCCAACATCCATCTGAGAGATCTGGACCTGAGTCAGAACCCTCTGCAGGATTCAGGAGTGGAGCATCTGAGTTCTGCACTGAAGAGTCCAAACTGCAGACTGGAGGCTCTCAGGTCAGTTCACTGACTGCAGTTCATACAGATCTGTTTGTGTTTAGGATTTACTGAAAGAACAAATAGAATATTATTGTTATTTTGTCCACTTTGCTAATGACTGAATATTGATCAGAGTAACAAAGAGAAGGTGAATGTGTGAGGGAGAGAGTTTGAGCTTCCACAGACTCACCCTGTGCTCCAGGAGTCAGTGGAGATGCTGTCAGTACTGATGAGCTGGGAGGGAGATGAAGGAGTTGATAAACATCTGATCAAAGTTAGAGTTCCAGATTATCAGTGGATTGTTTCTCAATCATCTCTGACATTAAAACCCTGTTTAACTCTGATCAGATTATTAAACCTGGAGTTATTTCTAACAGGAACTTTGTTTTCTAAACTTACATCATGTTTTCTTTATTCAGACTGAGGAGCTGCAGATTGTCAGAGATCAGCTGTTCCGCTCTGGCCTCAGCTCTGAAGTCCAACATCCATCTGAGAGATCTGGACCTGAGTCACAACGATCTGCGGGATTCAGGAGAGAAGCTGCTGAGAGATCTTCTGGAGAGTCCAGACTGCAGACTGGAGACCCTCAGGTCAGTAAGGGGTCTCTGCTGGTTCAGCAGTATTGTATGAAACACAGGGAGGTGTTTCTCTCACTGGGGAAACAGATCAGTGATGTTACCCACTGACTGCAGGCTCTCTCATTCTTCCATCAACTAGAGAAGGCCAGCTGGAAATGCAAAGCCACACTTTAGTAATCTTCTCTCTAACAGACAGATGGTTTTACAGACGAGTGGGAAAGGTAGTCTGTTCTTTATGGGATGTTTTTAGTTTCTAATGACTGGTTACTTCCTGTCATGCAGCTGAGAGCTGTGGCAGGCAGTCGTAGTGTTTGCAGAGAAGATATGATGGGATGTAAAGCCTGAGATCAGGACTCTGAAGCTGACTCAAAGAACTAACACTTATTTTAAACTGGATCTCAAACTGTTGGATTGTGTTCATCTCTACAGGATCACAGGAGAGACGTTCAGAGCCAAGATCCAGAAGACCTGTGAGTACTGAATATCCTCCATTCAGCAATATATGAAACTCTTTGATGGAGCCCGACCTCAGAGGAAAACAACACTCTTGTTTCTCTCTCTTCATCATCTTGTCTGTTTCTCTTCATGTTTTATCATCATCATCATCATCATCCTCTCTCTCTCCTTCTCCTCTCAGGTGACAGGAAGTGAAGACACACAGAAAGGTGAGAGGTCGTACCAAGTGAAGTCTATTTATTGAGGTTTCACTACAGAATAAATTGTAGTTACTGGTCAGTGTTTTCTGGGATTCAAGAGAAATCTGCAAACTCAGGTTTTATTTGTTCACAGTTGATTTATCACGGGGCGAGTTTGAGACGTACAGAGGAGCGTGGAGGCATTTTGGAAAATATGAAAGAAGGCTGCAGACTTCCTGTTGGCTGTCCTCAACATTAAAGGAACAAAAACAATCAATTATACTTAAAGCTTTTCTTAAGAACAAAGATGTGTCACCATAACCTGAACATACATTTTTTTAAATGAAGAAATATATGTAATTATGTATCAGTTAATCTGCTGTGATCAATGTCTCACGCTCTGCTGTGATTGGCTGGTACTGCTGTCACATGTTAACTCGTTAATAATCCTTTGGACATTAACAACGGACTCAGAGGTTCCCAGTAATCTGAATACTTAGCTTTGGTCTTTGGATGTTCTGTTATTGTAGTTTGTGTTCGTTGAGCTGGAGTTGAGCTTCACTAACTCTGTTTCATAACTCCAGGCTCCAGTGTTCTTCTCACCTGAACACACACCTGGGTCTTCATACAGCTGATCCTCTAACACGACCAAACACCACTTCAATAATATCTTTATATAACCATCCTTCTTTCATTTCATGCCATGTTTGCACACGTCTGCACAGCCCTCCACTTTAAAGCAGGGCCGTTTCTTCCTATGGGCGGACTATGCGGATGCCCACCAGGGGGCCCCCAAGCTGAAAGTTCAGGTTCAGCCTCAATATATTTGGGGAGAATTCAAATGAGCCGTCTGTATTTGTAGACAGCCGAGCCCCCTCCTGTGTTCGGTGAAGCATTATATGCTTCAGAATCAAATGTAGGATATAAACACAACTAAACTGCAACGATATCAAAGCTGAGGCTTGTGTTTGTGGGGATCAATAACGTCCAAATCATCGCTGGGCTGTCAGCCAATCAGTGACGTCTGAGGAAGATGAGACATGTAAATTATACATTGTTGAGAAAATGCTGCATCTCTTGCATTATTGACGTAGAGGAGCATTATTGTTTGGCTTTTTAATATCATTTTTGGTAAGTTTCAATTGCTTGGTTTTCGTGAAATTAGCCTGTTTTCCTCTTAAAGTTTAACAGATTGATGCATTAAAGGCTTCGGGATCCCCCCCAATTGCAGTTAAAACACTGTAAAAACTAGGGCCCCCAAACAGCATCTTGCATGGGGGCCCCAAACAGCATCTTGCATGGGGCCCCCAAACAGCATCTTGCATGGGGCCCCCAAACAGCATCTTGCATAGGGCCCCCAAACAGCATCTTGCATATGGCCCCCAAACAGCATCTTGCATGGGGCCCCCAAACAGCATCTTGCATGGGGCCCCCAAACAGCATCTTGCATGGGGCCCCCAAACAGCATCTTGCATATGGCCCCCAAACAGCATCTTGCATGGGGCCCCCAAACAGCTAGAAACGGCCCTGCTTTAAAATACAACTCTGTAGTTTTACATATATTGTCATATTTTCATTCTGCTAAGTGTTGTAGCCTTTAAGGTTGTTTGTGTATTTACATTTACATTTGGTGTAGATACTTGTCTAATTATTTTTTAAATTATAAATAGTTTCTTAAAAATACTTATTTTTGTTATCTTTATATTTTTGACCTCGTATTGCAACTTATTTTCTTATGTTGTTTATGTTCGCACCTCCAGACACTAAATCTACTTCCTTGTTTGTGTAAACGTACCTGGAAATAACGGTGGTTCTGATGAGGGACTGCATTCAGAAGAACCTCTGCTATACAGTAAACTAACCTAGGATGGGGTCAGCCTAACATAAACATGAATACGTTCAGATGACAGGTTCAACCAGCAGGGATTCTGAACCAGAGGCCTTTAACACTAGGACCGCCAGAGGTCGCTTTGTACCTAAAACCGCCAACGGGTAAAATGTACCCGCTATAGATTTTCAAGGTATAATGTTCTTTTATTTATCATACAGAACAGTGAGTTTTGATCACACAGGGATGAAACTTATACCAATAGAATCTGTGGACTCTCAGCTTTTCATATGATATAGGTTGTGCAGATAGCATGAAGTTTAAAATATCGCTAAGAGTGCTGATTTAAACGCTTGGTGTTAGACTTGTGTTTTGTTTAGGTACAAATCTCTCCATTTCTCTCTATCGATATGTCTGTAATGTTCTGTTCTATGAACATATAATTGTCTACATAAATAGACGACGCGGACTACTCTCATTCCGAGTGTCCATCTTTATTCAACTGGCACGTAACCTGCACACATGCATTACGTCCTCAACGTGAGCTCAGTCATCCAAGATCTTGTATTCTCCAAGATTAAACTATCTATAACTATCTATCTGTCTATCTCTCTCTCTATCCATCTATCAATATATCTATCTATCTATCTATCTCTCTCTCTCAATCTATCTCTCTATCTATAAGTAACCGCAGTAGACAAAAGGCGTTGCTATAGCAACACGTCATGTTTAAGCTGCATTTTCTATGAGGTAAATATTACCCGCTGGCGGATATAGGTATAAATGAAAAATAACTTGGCGATATTTTCAATCTGACTTCATATTGACAATTGTTAACAACAGAGGGTGCTACATAACACAATTTCAGGAAAAGTCACAGACTGGGAGACTTTAATATGTTATTGAACAAAAGTTACATACAATCAAAAAACAGCTGCGGGTAAAATGAACCCGTTGGCGGTTCTAGTGTTAAATACTCAGGTAGAGTACAAGTACATCAAAATGGTACTTTAGTACAGTACATGAGTATATATACTTAGTTACTTCACACCGCTGTCTGTATACAGTACAGAGGTGAGAGCAGATCAGATAGTATTGATCCAGTGAGATCAAATACTCTCCTCTATCAGTTGAAGAAGCCCGTCTACAATCTACTGTTTTATAACCAAAGTATTTCCCTGTTTCTCTTCCAGGTCCCAGAGGGTTACCTGTTGACCCGTGTCCATCTCAAAATGGTCCACAGACATCTCATAATCCTGCGTTTGGGGGGGGAGACGTTCTCCCTGTAATCAAAGCACTGGTTCTCTTGGAGACGCTCTCAAAGTCTTTGAGGACAAAGTCAGAAAAAGCCAAGGAGAAGAAATGATTTGAGCTCTTCTTTGTGTTCATCACCCCAGCTTCATTTAAAGGTCTCCTATCATGCAAAAGTGACTTTGTGATGTCTGTTATACATAAACATGTGTCCCTGGTGTCAGGAGACTCACAAAGTGTCAGAAAATAAAACCCTTCTCTTTTCCTCCGTACCCAAATCTCTAATAACCGGTGAACAATGGAGCTGATCCAGATTTGCTGCGTCATGACGACACTACTAAAATGTGGGCAGGCTTACACGCGATACTTAAAGAGCAACTTGCAGGTTTTTTTTTTTACTACAATTATGCTTAACCTTGCCTGAAAATTACAATTAAAAAAGTTATTGCAAGATTTGATATGTTTTACAAGACATAAGGGCAGGAATTCAGAGGAAAAGGAGCCGTTTTGAGCTCTTCTACTGAAAACTGTTTTTTTTTTTTACGTCATACGTCAAACGCGTCATATTACGTCACATGGGGGAGCAACTTTCTCGGACTCCTTCTCCGCCCAATCCGCGGTAGTAGTTTGTAGTTGGTTTGAGCGGTTGTGATTTAGTGAGCTGGTATTTTTTCGCTAATTTTACATTGCATTTCACCACCGTGCATCCACCTCCCTGCAGCACATACTCTCCACAGCTGAAGCCTATCAAACAAAACGTTTATCAGGAAACCGTATTACATCTCTCTCCCCCCTTCGCTCCTCTCTCTCTCTCTCTCTCCCCTCCGGTACACAGAACCGTAAGACGTAGTTTGGAGTTGCATTAGGTAACGCGAGATGGCCGTTATTTCTTCTAATCCTTGGCTGCTCCTGGTCTCTTGCACGCCTAGCAGGCTCATAATTATAATCATATGCATTCGACGGCCTGTCCTCCTACAGAAAACGACCAAATAGGTCGATTGTTTAAGCAGCTTAGATTACGACCCATAGCCACGTTTTAAAGTGTAGCACCTCTAGTGGTCGTGTAAGAAATAACATGCTCCCGTTTATTCGTTTATTCACAAATTACCCTCTCTGGAAAATCCTAAATTGTAGAATAGTTTGGCCATTAACATGCTTTTTGATTAGATTTCTAGCGAGAAGTGTACATTGTACTTTTAAAATCTACGTCCAGTGGATGTGTAGGAACTATAGATTGATAGATATTTATGAAGATGAGGATAATGTGTATGCAGCTTCCATGTAAAGTTAGCGTGGGTGAAAACAGTTTTTCCGGTCTCTAAGTTTTCATAATAAAACCGGATATATTCCCCTCACTGTCACAAGATTACACAGTGATATCTGCATTACTCATCCACTAAAAAACATCAGTTTATCCTTGTTGATTACACAATATTGATTGGTTTAAATTGTGTACAATGCTTTTATGTTTTTAACCTTCAATTCAGAGAAACAAATAGTTTTGTAGGAATTTAGACACTACAGTTTCCGAAGACATTACACTACCCAGAATCGTTTGGGACTACAACATCCGCCTTGCTTTACAAACCCTGTGATAAGTCATCAAGCCCTGTGATTGGATGTTGGAGTGGCAGTGCGACAAGGTTACGCTTTGCGTCAACAGCTCTTTGAAATGGAATGGAACCACGGCAAACTTTCCAAAACTGGAATTGGACGGGTCCAGCCTCCGGGTCCAGCCCATACATCCATGGTCCATATTTTCAACCTCTTCTGTGTCAAAACTAGCATTGTGATCCATGTTTATTGATTCGTTAGACCGGCCGCTCTCCCCCATGTTACGTCTCACGTGGGGAGGTCACGTGGGGAGGTCACGTGGGGAGGCCTTTTTTATGCGGAAGTAAAAATGTCTTACAAAAATGACGCCAGATGTCACTGTAGTGTATATTTCTCTATATTTTTGGGAAAATCTAGTGTGTACATCATTTTCCTACACATTTATTCACTGGTGTCTCTAACGTGCAAGTTGCTCTTTAAGCCACGATACGATACTATCGCGATACTTAAGCCACAATACGATAGTATTGTGATTCTACGATATGCTAAGTATTTCGATACGATATATTGCAATATTGAAAATCACATGGTCATATCCATGTCTGTCTTCCCTTCTTGGTTAAAACATGTATTTGCAATATGAATAGTTTATGTAAATAACCCAATGTGTGTTATTAGAACCTGAAAAGGAGATGGCATTGTTTTTGTTGCTTTCATTGTGATTGTATTAATGTCTTAACGTAACTTCCTGTTTTATATACGACCATCTTTCGGAGGGATATGCTACAGTTTATATAATAAAATATCGATACTTGGCATCCGTGTATCGATACAACATCGCCACGCAAAGTATCGCGATACTATGCTGTAAAGATTATTTCCCCCACCCCTAATAGACATGTTTTTTTATATATTTTTTATATATCTGAGACCCATAATATTTCAAAAAATAGCATAATAGGACACTTTTAATATCCAATCAAATGTTCCCGTTGATTTGTAACTCTTCTAAAGGAGCTCTGCCTGGTGTCATTGAAACTGTGCTAAAGCTTTGTGTGCATGTCGTCTTTATGACATGTGATCAGATATGGTTGAAACCTTGAAGATGTTTTCTCTTCCTAACTGCTACAGGATGTGTATTTTGTTAATTGTGCCATTTCAAAAAAAAAAAAAAAAAAGTATCTTTAATATTTGTTTGTATGCTCCTTAATTAACGTTAAACTGTCTTTGGCTCTTTTCTGCTGTGATAAATGTAAAGGTCCCCTCTGGGACTAATAAAGCTTTTTCTGATTCTGTGATGTCTTTAAAATGAAATGCATGAGCAGCTGAGCAGAGAGTGGATTCAGTTTATGGACGGGGGACGGGGGTCTGTGTCCATGTATAAAGAATCCTTAAAAATAATAAATTAATAATACTAATAATAAAGAATCCATAAAAATGTAATAAAATAATAACAAATAATAATCTTTGTTATGTACTTATGGATAAAACAATACAATTACAATTATTATAATAAAGAATCCATAAAAATGTAATATAAGTAAATACAAAAATGCATACGGTAAATTCTCACACCTTGCTCCTGAGCTCTGTTCATGTAACACCTCCTTCTTAATCAGCAGATTGAAACTAACATCAAAATCATAAAATAAATGAACTAATGAATGAAATCCTGTCTGAAAAAACTCTGACATGCAAATCACGATGATCACGCCACCAAACACACATTCAGACTAAAGGAACCAGCCTGTTTGGAAAATGTGAGAAGTAGAAAGTACAGGTATTTGTGTTCAACATGTAAGAAGTAGAAAGTACAGGTATTTGTGTTCAACATGTAAGAAGTAGAAAGTACAGGTATTTGTGTTCAACATGTAAGAAGTAGAAAGTACAGGTATTTGTGTTCAACATGTAAGAAGTAGAAAGTACAGGTATTTGTGTTCAAAATGTAGAAAGTACAGGTATTTGGGTTCAACATGTAAGAAGTAGAAAGTACAGGTATTTGTGTTCAACATGTAAGAAGTAGAAAGTACAGGTATTTGTGTTCAACATGTAAGAAGTAGAAAGTACAGGTATTTGGGTTCAACATGTAAGAAGTAGAAAGTATAGGTATTTGAGTTCAACATGTAAGAAGTAGAAAGTACAGGTATTTGAGTTCAAAATGCAGGAAGTACAAGTAAAAAGTCGTAGTGGAGTAAAGTACTGATACCAGAAAAATGTACTTAAGTAGAGTAACGAAGTATTTGCACTCCTCTACTTCCCCCCTCTGGTCCTGATCTAGCGTCTCTGATTATTCCTGTGTTTTCCTCCCTCAGGTGTTGGTGGTGGCCGAGGCGTACGGCTACAGTCCCGACTGGCCTCACATACATTTTGTTCCATTAGGTTATGAGGTGTGATCCTGAGCGGAGACTTTTACCTGGAGGACTTCAAACGCCTCCGCCCTGTTCGAGGACATCGTAACGCTGTGCTCACCGCAAAGAATCAAGCACGGGGAAAAGATTCAAGGCTTTATTGTCATTTGTACATAGCTACAGTGCAGATGTGTCAATTAAAATCATAGGTCACAGCCAGGCTCCTCCAACAGTACAACATATAGGACATAATACAGATAAAATAGTGCAAGTAAATACAAATAAAACAGAATAGAAACAAAGACTGTGACCGGAGGGAGGCTGCATGTGACATATCACTGTAAATAATACTCAGTGGACAGGGACATAGTTAGTGTCTTTTACAACTGAATAAACAAATGGTAAAGCATACTTTGAAGCAGAGTTGGAGTCCATCAAGAACCCTGTATTACTTTGAGGTACTTGTACTCCGCTTGGGTATTTATATTTACGTCCACCGTATTCATTTGACACTAGTTACTTTTACATTTGAAATTGGGTTGACAGTTGCTCCAATTTAAAACTATGTGCAAAAAAATATTTGTGTGTGTGTGTGTGTGTGTGTGTGTGTGTGTGTGTGTGTGTGTGTGTGTGTGTGTGTGTGTGTGTGTGTGTGTGTGTGTGTGTGTGTGTGTGTGTGTGTGTGTGTGTGTGTGAGACCTACAGGGTAAATACAGACGCAGAGTCGCAACACACATAGTGGGGGGGGGGGACTCATGTTCAGTCACATGCTGCTGCAGCTCCATAATAAATAATAACAACAAAAATAATAACTTACATATAATGATAATATTTATAGACATGAATCATTTTAAGACAACATTTGGACATTATACAAAAAATAATATTATAAAAACAGCAACAAATATGTACAAATATTTATATGAAATATATTTGACAAAGAGAAAATCGACTTTGGACACTTCTCTCACGTAGTATCTTTGATATACATTTGTTGTGTTGATATTTGTGGTGTTCTGCAGGGAGCATGAAGCTGTCGTTGCTCGGCAGGAAGTCCCTTGCTCTAAAGAGGAAGTGATGACATTTCATCTTTCATTTCTGCTTTTCGGTGTTTCTTCACTTTTAACAAAGACACGGGAGCGTTTTCTGACGTCTCGTTGCATCCGGACAGAAACACAGATTCATGAAGAGGACTTACGTCTACATTCACACACTCTCTCAGATCACCCAGCGAGTTCATGTCAGAGTTATAAGATAAGATGTGTGCCTATGTATATATGTTCCACGTATGTCAGAAACACAGACAATTTCCAGTAATTCACAGTCAGCTGTTGGGCTCTCAGTGTGTGAGTGTTGTTTTCTGTTTGTCCACTAGATGGTAGTCCAAGCTCTGTTTTTTCCTCAAGTCTTTTCTGTGATTTCCACCTGAGCGATGAACAGAGGTGGAAGAAGTACTCAGATCTTGTACTTGAATAGAAGTACTCAGATATTGTACTTGAGTAGAAGTAGAAGTACTCAGATCTTGTACTTGAGTAAAAGTAGAAGTACTCAGATCTTGTACTTGAGTAAAAGTAGAAGTACTCAGATCTTGTACTTGAGTAGAAGTAGAAGTACCCAGATCTTGTACTTGAGTAAAAGTAGAAGTACTCAGATCTTGTACCTGAGTAATAGTAGAAGTACTCAGATCTTGTACTTGAGTAGAAGTAGAAGTACTCAGATCTTGTGTACCCGGTGTCGTTAAGCGGTCTCTGCGTTGTGTTTTGCGTTGTTCATGGATGAGACCCGAGCCAGCATACAGTTTAGACCAGGGGGGTCAAACTCAAATACACAGTGGGCCAAAATAGAAAAATGGGTACTAGTGGAGGGCCGGACTGGTTCAATGTTTATTGCAGAACTTATTGAAATGAACTTATTGCACATATTAAACCTGGAACTAACAAAGCTTCAATGATTGCCTATAAAAACAACATTAAACATTAAATAATCAGTTGATTCATTTCTTATGGCTCTATCTGCAGCTTCTCCAGAGTCATTTCTTATGATTACATTTTCCCACAGGCCAACAACAGCTTCAACAAAACTATTTCCCTCAAAGAGAAACCAAACATGCCCTGTTGTCGAGAGAGAGAAAGTGCAGAAGGAAACATCCATTAAACTCAGGTTGCTGCTCTGATGCTAGCTCAGATACTTGGCATCTCATCTTGGGTGCAAGGTCATCAATGTTTGGGCTCAGGCTCTGAGCTGAGGAGACCCTCAGGATGGAGTGAAGGTGCAATATACTGGCGGGCCAGATCTAATAGTAATTCAAAATTATCCTGCGGTCCGAAATTAAATCCACCAAGGGCCTGATTTGGCCCCCGGGCCTTGAGTTTGACACATGTGGTTTAGACGACAATCTGACCAAATATAACAAATCAGTATTACATGTGTTACCCCTCACAGTGACTCCTCTCACGTGGAACGTTTCCAAAAAGGAAAGAGGAAACGTGAGGGACACAGTATGAAGGGGGAAGTCCCCACAAAAATAATCTTCTGAGTACAGGGACTACATTTCAGAGGTTCCGCCCACTGATCTCCGACCTTGTCAGGTATTGAACATTCAATAAATGAAGAATACAGAATTATTCAATATAAAACACAGAATGTGTGTGATTATACAAAATGATTTACACAAACACCACTGCATATTCACAACTGTTACACTTGTAGCCTACTTGAGTAAAAGTAGAAGTAAAAAAAAAAAAGTCCATTCATATTCTGTAATAGATTCAATGAATGCAGCAGGGTTAATAATCCAGAAACACATGTATAAAATAGGGAACAATTGAATGCACAGTTAACACTAGAGTACTTAAATACCTCAACACTTTAACTTCAGTGAGGTTTTGAATGCAGGATGTTTACTGGGTTATTTCCACACTGTGGTATTCATGTTTTCAATAACTCTGTTGAGCTTGTTTTGAGCTCTATTTCTATCTCACTGAACAGAGTCCCTGGATCAGCTGATAAGGCTGGTTATAAAACAAAGGGAGGAGCTGCAGACAGGGAGGGAAGTTGAAAGTGAAAGTAGGAAGTAGTCAGATGCCATTTTACAGCACGACGGAGCAGAAGGAGAACAACGGGGTGAGTGTAAACGCCATGATCTGCTTTAAACAGATTCATTATGTACTCTGTTAGACTGATAACATAACTTCTTTGTTAAAAATCAGCGTCCTAGAGTCCAATGAGACTTCTGCAAACTCTTTTTATTTCCTGTTTGCTGATCCGTCAGAGTTACATAACATGTGACAGCGCTGTCAAAATGGAAGCCCGTCTGAAGTCTGACTGATTTGATGTTTTTAACCAAGTTTATTACTATGATGGTTTGGATTGAAAAAAGTGTGTTATTATAATGTGTGTGTGTGTGTGTGTGTTTGTGTGTGTGTGTGTGTGTGTGTGTGTGTGTGTGTGTGTGTGTGTGTGTGTGTGTGTGTGTGTGTGTCTCTCTCTCAGACTGGAGAAGATGAGTGATTTAAAAGATGAGGAAGAGGACACACCTTCAGTCTCCAGCTGTCTGTCTCTGAAGAGTGACCAGTCTAGAGGGCAACCTCTAAACTTCAGTGATGACCCTGGACCCTCAGACACAAAGTAAGAGTTTCTGCTGTGAACTGACCTGAAGAGGATTCAGCTTTCATACAACCTAATATATTAAGGATATTTCAATATGCAATCATAGTATCATTGTATCTGTGGCATAACATGGTTTTAAATGGCACAAATATTGATAAAAACTAACTAAAAACTAAATATATCGTTGAAAACATTATTCACTACTTGGGCATGTTTATGTATTATTAAGATGTTTATTAATAATAGTGATAACCTGGTGAGCTGGTTGTGTTTGGCATTAGCAGATATTAGGGGTGGGGGAAATAATCCATACAGCATAGTATCGCGATACTTTGCGTGGCGATATTGTATCGATACACGGATGCCAAGTATTACAAAAATATATAAACTGTAGCATATCTCTCTGAAAGATGGTCGTATATAAAACAGGAAGTTATGTTAAGACATGAATACAATTGCAATGAAAGTAACAAAAACTGTGTGTGTGTGTGTGTGTGTGTGTGTGTGTGTGTGTGTGTGTGTGTGTGTGTGTGTGTGTGTGTGTGTGTGTGTGTGTCAGACTGGAGAAGATGAGTGATTTCAAAGATGAGGAAGAGGACACACCTTCAGTCTCCGGCTGTCTGTCTCTGAAGAGCGACCAGTCTAGAGGGCAACCTCTAAACTTCAGTGATGACCCTGGACCCTCAGACACAAAGTAAGAGTTTCTGCTGTGAACTGACCTGAAGAGGATTCAGCTTTCATACAACCTAATATATTAAGGATATTTCAATATGCAATCATATTAGGGCTGCACGATATTGGAAACAACTGACATTGCGATTTCCCCCCCCTGTGATATATATTGCGATATGAAAACATACAGGAATTGAAGAAAATACCGTTTTTTTTCCCCAAACCATCCTTCCTTGAACTTTAATGATATAATTGGTATTTTTTTGACTATATTTAACCGGATGAAGGATTTTAGTCACGGACGTCTGGATCTTAAAGAGCCTGTGACACGAACCCAACAACTGTTGTGCAATGAAATATTGGGCTACTAGTCATCTCGAACCGTCAGTTTAAAAAAGAAAAAGCGATACCGTTCCGATAAATATCAATAATTTCGAACATCGCGGGAAGATTCCTTTGACTCGTTTTGAGGTTTTGGGGGAAGCCGGAAGTGACGTCAATGCGGGAACGCTTCACTGTGCGGCGAGAGAGCCAAACACGGACAAAGTGTTTTGTCATGCGTAGAAAATGTGAATTACTGAGTTTAGGCACGTTAATAACGTTTTAATGAAGTTGATTACAGTATATTCATATTTCTCAGTGCTTTCATGTCAATTCGGCGAACATAAACATAAATGATCGTGGTGAAGATGATGATTAAATTAGGATTAAAAATCGGTAGTGAGAGCTGCTGAATTTCCTCCCGTCGGATGTGATATAAAAACAAATCGATTATTTTTGTAAACTCAAGTGGATGAAACTACATTTATTAGTGCTTTCATGTCAATTCGGCGAACATATGACACATTAAACGATCGTGAGGATGATGATTAAAAATCTTTTGTTTGAGCCGGTCTGCATTTCCTGATGAGAAAACAAACCTTAGCTTTTTGTAGTTGCAGCAGTGGTGTAGTGGGCGTTGGACGCGGGGGTACGCCGGACCCCCACTTATTTGAAGCATGATTTCTTTTTTTAATAGTCTAATACATCTAAAATCATTGCCAGTGTTATCAGTTGCAAGTGTGTGTTTGTTGTAATAATGACGAAAACATAATAGGCAGATTTCACAGTAATTATAATAAAAACGTAGCTCAAGCATTTATGCAACTTGATTTGAAGCGTGTGTGTGTGAGGGGCAGAACTGTGTGTGTACGGTGACCAGGTGTCCCACACTGTGGGACTGCACACACAGCATTTTTATTATTTGTCCCGCGTCCCACACATTGAGACTATGTCCCGCATTTGAGTAATAGTCGCGCAGAAAGGCCGGATCGGTTCGCTGACAGCCGGCACCGCCCTTTATTATTATATTGTCTAAACGGCATCATGTAAATTGCGCTGAGAGGCGACACAGAGGTCTCCAAGCCCCCCCCCCCCCGTTGACAGTTCACGAGCGCGTCCATAGTGTCTCCCGTCCACCCACCACCCCGTCCACCCAGTTAAACATCCCCACTACACCACTGGTTGTAGTAGTACACCAACATGGATTAAACGCGTTTTTTTTTTTTACCACAATGTTGGGGAAATTAATGGATAAAATGCACGGATTATTATTATTATTATTATTATTATTATTATTATTATTATTCCCACTCCGATCGGGACACTAGGTCCACCGTTTCCCCGCAGCGAGGCTCCCCCCGTTGACAGTTTACGTGGGCTGGGCTGGGTGCAGTGGCGGACTGGCCATCGGAATCCCGATGGGCCGGTACCGAAGTGGGCCGGTCGGATAAGTCACTAGCACATCCCCCACTCCCCCCGTTGACAATTTACTAGTTGTACCGAAGTGGGCCGGTCGAGAGTCCCGGGCTGATTTTTAGTCCCAGTCCACCACTGGCTACTAGGGATGTGCATCTCCATCACTGAGGCCGATGCGATGCGCATCTCGATACGTTGCCACGATACGATACATTAACGATACCTTTGAAACACCAGGCGATGCGATACGATACGATTCACCCCTGTTGCGATAAAGTTTGATACGATTTGATTCAACATTATGCGATTCGGGGCGATACGATGCGATTCAACACGATGCAAAAATAATGATACTTCAATATGGTACGACAGAGGATTTTTGTTTTATTCCTGATATGCAGCAAATCATACATTAACAAAAAAGTGCTTTACATATTTGGTACTGCACATCCCATCATGCCGTTTATTTTTTTACCTTTAAAAGCTCTCCAGAGTACAATGTTATAACACCTCACAGTTAAACAATGTAAGGATGCATTGCCCATGATTACCAATGTGCAAATAACAGCTACCATAGAGCAATGCCCATACAGCTGCCAGCCTGATGTGCTTAACACTCAGAGGCTAACTCACCAGTGAGCAGAAAGCATTGGTTTCTATCTGAACAATAAAGAAAACAAATAACCTTTCACAAACAGGTATTTCATAACTGCTTACAGTGAGGAAGACATTTAAATTATTATTGGCCGTCACAGGCTGCTGTAAGCTAAACACCTCTCTCTGACAGAACACCTCACTGAGTGATTTAACTCATATGTCTCACTTTCAGGTTTCTCTTTTCAGCCGCAGACCCCACGTCGCCTCTTTATGTGCGTCGCTAAGTACCTCGAACTACTTGTGTACTTTAAAGCAGCTCTGCATCGTTAACAATTTGCGAGTGACTTTTCAAGTTGACCGTCTGTAGTAATAGTGCCGCGCACATATACCATCAGGACGTTACTGATGGGGTGTGGCTGCGGAGTGATACTGTGTGTATGCAAGTCCGCGTCTAGGACGGATCTATGTATCATGGCTGTAGACCTGTTAAGTAATAAAGATACCTCATACAAAGGTCTACGGATACCTTATTACTCTCCATGACCTGCGCTCAACTATATAGCATAAAGGACTGTTACACCGTCTTTCTTGAACAATCTGAAGTGTTGCCAAACGTTTGATTTGTAGGTATTTTTCGGTGCGCTGTGTTTCTCTTTCCCCTCAACTTCCGTGTGTGTTGATAACTGAGACTCTCGTTCTCCGTAGTGGCGAAGCAAATATCAAAGATCGTCTCTGCTGAGCGTTGACAAGATGAGGGGATTTTATATGAATGAATCGGTTTTTTACCGATGCAAAGACGCTACGCAATCGATGCATCGCGAGTTTAACCCGGTTCAACCCAAACTGTAGCCGATGTGCACTCTTTCAACCGGTGCACTCGCATCTTGAACGTTTATGCCGGTGCACCGATGCAAATCGGTGAATCTTAACATCTCCACTGGCTACATGACCGTATGATCGCCCATATTGACGCACCTAATTCCTAAACTTCTAACAGATACAACATAAACCGATGCTTCAGCCTCATATGAGCTCTCAGACACGTTCAAAATTAAACTGTCATCGCTGTCTGAGCTTGCTGCTGTGTGCGCCATCGTGCGTTTACATGCAGATGCTGGGATCCTGAACGGTGCAGCTGGAGCGCTGTGCCCGCAATGACGTCACACATAATTTGGCGGGACTTGAAGAATCCCAGAGAAGATCTAGAAAATGGTCAACATTGAAGGGCAGATTAATGGTTATCAAAGTACAAATATCCAAAATCAGTTCAGTAACGGTTTTCAAGGGGACACTATTTACTCAAATTGATGGGTTTGGATGATGGGGGAAAAACGTGTCACAGGCTCTTTAAGTTCAGAGCAACAAGCTGAGCTAGCTCTGTTGTGGCGATCCAGCACTCACAACAGGAAAGAATGAAACAGAGAGGAATCAATGAAACACAAACACAGAAATAGTTGAGATCAATCATTATTATTTAGTTGCGCACCATCAAACAACAATGGGGAAACATGACCTGCTCTCAAGCACTCATACAGCAATGCTCCCACGAATACAAGAAACACAGGACAGATATACGTTTCTAAATGACACACGAACACGTTCCCTAAACATGTTTAACGCACACACATTGTCAGGTCTCCTACACTTGGACATGTTCTAGATGTCGAAAGGTCATCATCTCATGATGTCTTGAGGAGTCTTGCAGGATATGAGTTATCCAATTAACAAACTATATATACGTCTGCACATGAACGCACATACATTTCTTACATTAACTAACACTTAACTGTATTATATCTAAATGTAGCCTCTTTGCATTTCCTCTGAGCTTGGCGTCAGCTCACTTAGCGTAATAATTAGCAAAGAGACTATTCTATAGAAACTGTAACCTAATAACATACCTAGTTACTACGACTAGGTCCAAGATTGATATAACAGCTCGGTTAGCAGCGCCGAACTGCCCTGGAGAAACACATGAAGCTACTTTATTCAGTGTTTTTACCTTTAATCACCCGGTCCGTTTGCTCTGGAGATTTGATTGTGATTGTGGTTTGCTGTCACTCACTCAAGTACCCCTGACATGAGAGCCGCGCAAGTTTTCCTTTTGTAGCAAGCAGCAAAATAATTGTAACACAACGTGTTTGAGTTCATTTGCCTACTTAATATCGCACGTCCTAAAAAAAATCGTCACGTTCTGCGATGTGAATATCACGAATGCGCATATCGCGGTTATCGTCACGGCACGATATATCGTGCAGCCCTAAATCATAGTATCATTGTATCTGTGGCATAAAATGGTTTTAAATGGCACAAATATTGATAAATACTAACTAAAAACTAAATATATCGTCTAAAACATTATTCACTACTTGGGCATGCTTGAGATATGATAACCTGGTGAGCTGGCTGTTTAGCATTAGCAGATATAATAATAATAAATTATATTTATATAGCGCTTTTCTGGAATTCAAAGACACTTTACAGTATGAGGGAGGGAAGACAAACAAGGACAGGCAAAACAAAACAAAACATACATATATAACATTTTTTTTGAGATTACATATAGAGTCAATGCAAAACCCAGATCTGTGCCTGGCACCACACAGGAAGTGAAGATGTGAAATTCGTGTCACCTGCGTATTCGTGCAGCGTGAATCATTTCATCTTGAGTGTGAAGTGACGCTCTGCCCATTGGTGAGGATCAGCTCCACTAATGTAAAGTGCTATAAAGGATGTGTTCATCTCCACAGAGGGAAGAGCAGAAGTCCTGCCAGGCAGACCAGAACTGCACGAGGTAAGAGGCCGAACTCATGCAGCGCTTCATTCCTCTTCCTGGTTCCTTTGTTTAGGTATACTGCTGTAGAGCAGAGACAGGAAGCTGTTTCAGGGTATATGCAGGAATCCTGAAGTCAAATTTAATCCCTTTTAAGACCTTTTTTACGACCCTTTCCATACATTTTAAGACCTCATCGCAACTTTGAGTTCTAACCGGTTACATTGGCAACACACTTTACCTCACATTTACTATATTGATTGTAAGATAGCAAAACTAAACAGAGTGCAGACAGACTACTGAAGCCTCCTCTCCACATGAACTTCAACCTCTCTGTGAAGGTCAGGTTTAATGCAGTATGCTGCTTTGTTGCTTCTGTACTCTGTGCTCTTTCATTCCAATAAAACTCCTCAGAAACCATTAGAAACCAGTATTTGACCAATAAACAAAACAATTGACAAAAATTTGAACTATGAAATATGTTAAACTTTGGTGAGCTTCAGCGGGGTAATGCCATATAGGAGCTCCCTCACAAATACCCAGGGGTTAAATTGGGCTGGGGCTGTCCGGGGCTAAGCCCTGGCACATAGGACGATGCTCTGACGTCATCACCCTCACACATTTGTCATATGTTTACAAAAAAGGATATATATGTTAAGACTTTTCTCGTTGTTAATATAGACTATATTTAGGGTCGATATCTGTTGACTTTACTTTAAAATAGCAGATCTCTGTGACCGGATATAGTTTGGCTTAGACCCCGGTCCCACGAGGACGCATATGGTAAAACGCATACGCAAGCGCAAAAAAGTATTCCGTTCACACTAGGGGTGCACCGAATGGGAAATTCTTGGCCGAAACCGATTCCGAAAATAGGAAACAGTTGGCCGAAAACCGAAAGCCGAAAGGCCGAAAATGATTAATAGAAATATATATATATAATGTATACATTTTTTACCAATGTTGTTCAGCTACCTGATTATGGAAAAATAAATGATTATGGCAAAACTTAACTTAAATAATAATCACTATTATGGGTCCATAAAACATTTATTCAGCACTTCTGAATGCATACAGTACATTAATTCCAAGTCAAGTGCATTTTCTTTTCTCTGTAGGATAACTACAACAAAGTGCATTCAGAACAAAGCCAAGGTGCTTTAAAACTACATAAACATCTAGGCCAGTAGGCCTACAACAACATAGTGTAAATAAAGACTGTAACAGCCAGGCCTAGATGCACCTATAAGTGCATGCATACAAATGTGCAAACTGGATAAATCCACATGAATGTAACTATTTACAAATGAAATTACAATTGAATTTCAAGAACCTGTAAATAAGGTGGTCTGTCCTCATGAGCAATGTAAACAACATTGTATCATTGAGATACCGAAAGTACAATATATTGAACACTGTGCTGCTGTCATCTCCCCCTAATGATAACCTGAGATGGTGAATTATAACTCACAATGAAAATGGTTCAGGAAAGTGGGTATAGAGTAGACATGTAGAACTAGATAAGCTTATGATAAGCCAGCCTCGTGTACTTATTAAGGAAAAGTGGGAGGTTCTTTTTAATGAACAGTAGCCTCTCTGCTTTATCAGCCATAAGTCTGCCCTCTTCTCATCAAGCACATGAGAGGCAGCGCTGAACAGTCTCTCGCTGTCAGTGCTTGTGATTTGATCATAGTCCGTATATTTGTCCGGGTGTTTTGATTTCAAGTGGTGGAGTAATCCCGAAGTGGTGAAAGTCTTTGCAGTTACACCCCCTCGAGAAATGTCAGCTGAACACGTTTTACAAATCGCAATCCGCGCCTCTTTCTAAAAAAGGCCCTTTCGGCCGAAAGGGCCTTTTTAACCATTTTCGGCCGATCATTTTCATCGGCCGAATATTCGGTGCATCCCTGGTTCACACGCATTCGATTCATTAACGTGTCCGTTCACATTAGACCACTGGAAATGCTGGAAACGCTGTAGTACATATGTCAGGCCTGTAAGTGGCGCTGCTGCCGCCCGAAATACACCAAAAGTAGCGAAGAAGACCCCGGAGCATGGTTGCCATGGTTGCCCTTCTGTTTATTCTCCGCGGTGGACGGCGTGTTCTCCTGCTGTATATCTCTCCGGTAGTCCACCAGCAGATGAAAAACACCCACCTCTCCGCCTCTTCCAAGGAACGAGGGGACCGTGCGGCAGTTTCCGTAAAAAAAATGTTCCGCCGGTCAATATCATATAGGGCACACACGGAGCCGTTGGACCCCCAGAGCGTTGCGTATGCCGGTCTACCGACCTTGGGACCAGTTACCTTAGTCGTTTAGTTCCCCCCCCCACACAGAGCGGAGCAAGGCAACGAAACTTAAAATAATAAGCAGGATTTTACGGCGCGCTATGCATGGGGCCGCCTTGAGGGAGTCTTCAGACATGTCGTTTCAGTAAATTAAAGGGTGTTTCATGTTGTCGTTGCTGTGAACCTTCTTAATACCTTGGAAAATGCCGTTTAATACTTTTTAATACTTTTTAATAGCCTTAATTTTCGCTAAATTGATTTATCAACTTTTAATACTTTTTAAGACCCCGCGGACACCCTGTGTTTATAAAACATTTAAACTCAGTTTTTGAATTAGATTCTCAGAGCATGTTCCTCATTCTCTCCTGTTTCCTTCTCTCCCAGCAGATAGTGGTCTGCAGGAGGTTCTAGATGAACATAGGCTCAGTCTGAGGAGGAGATGTGAACGTGTGACTGAAGGAACTGATCAAAGTCAAACCCTCCTCAACAGCATCTTCACTGAGCTCTACATCACACAAGGCCAGAGTGAAGAGGTTAATACCCAACATGAGGTGAGGCAGCTGGACACAGCTTCCAAGAAGGAGACCCTCCATGACACTCCCATCAAGTACCAGGACATCTTTAAAGCCTTACCTGACCAACAGACTCTCATCAGAGCGGTCCTGACCAACGGAGTCGCTGGAGTTGGAAAAAGCTTCTCAGTGCAGAAGTTCACTCTGGACTGGGCCGAGGGTTTGGGAAACCAAGATGTCAGTCTGGTGATCCCGCTCTCCTTCAGGGAGCTGAACCTGATCAAAGGTGAGCAGTACAGTCTTCTCAGGCTGCTCCATGTTTTCCATCCAACCTTACAGAAGCTCACAGCAGAGCAGCTGGCTGTCTGCAAAGTGCTGCTCATCTTTGACGGCCTGGATGAAAGCAGACTTTCTCTGGACTTCAGAAACAATGAGGTTGTGTCTGATGTCTCTCAGCAGTCCTCAGTCAACGTGCTGCTGACAAACCTCATCAGGGGGAAGCTGCTTCCCTCGGCTCTCGTCTGGATAACTTCCAGACCTGCAGCGGCCAATCAGATCCCTCCTGAGTGTGTGGACAGGCTAACAGAAGTACGAGGCTTCACTGACGCCCAGAAGGAGGAGTACTTCAGGAGGAGATCGAGTGATGAAGAACTGTCCAGCAGAATCATCTCTCACATCAAGAGCTCCAGGAGCCTCCACATCATGTGTCAGATCCCAGTCTTCTGCTGGATCACTGCTGCAGTTCTGGACCACATGTTGACTACAGACCAGAGAGGAGAGCTGCCCCAGACCCTCACTGACATGTACTCACACTTCCTGCTGGTCCAGACCAAGAGGAAGAAGCAGAAGTATGAAGAGGGACATGAGACGAGTCCACAGCAGCTGACGGAGGCTGACAGGGAGGTTCTCCTGAAGCTGGGGAGGCTGGCGTTTGAACATCTGGAGAAAGGACACATCATGTTCTACCAAGAAGACCTGCAGCGCTGTGGTCTTGATGTCTCCGAGGCCTTGGTGCACTCAGGAGTTTGTACACAGATCTTCAGAAGAGAGAGTGTGATCTTCCAGAAAACAGTCTACTGCTTTGTTCATCTGAGCATTCAGGAGTTCCTGGCTGCAGTCTACTTGTTGCACTGTTACACCAACGGAGACACAGAGGTACTGAAGGACTTCCTGCAGGGAGACAGGGACGAAGACAGTGAAGGAAGTGATCAGGATTACCCATCCATGGATGTCTTCCTGAAGGAAGCTATGGAGAAATCTCTCAGAAGTGAAAATGGCCACCTGGACCTGTTTGTCCGCTTTCTCCACGGCCTCTCTCTGGAGTCCAACCAGAGACTGTTAGGAGGCCTGCCGGGTCGCACAGAGAACAGTCCAACATTCATCCAGAGAATCTTCAAAGGCCTGCTTCGCACAGACAAGAGACCAGAAACCATCCAGAGAGCCATCAGCAACCTGAAGGAGATGAGAAGTGATGAAGTCTCTCCTGACAGGATGATCAACATCTTCCACTGTCTGACAGAGATGAAGGACCACTCAGTACATCAGGAGATCACAGAGTTCCTGAAGTCAGAGAACAGATCAAAGAGACTCTCTGTGATCCACTGCTCTGCTCTGGCCTACATGCTGCAGATGTCAGAGGAGGTTCTGGATGAGTTGGACCTGAAGAAGTACAACACATCATGGGAGGGACGACGGAGACTGATTCCAGCTGTGAGGAACTGCAGGAAGGCCAAGTGAGTCCAGATGTGATTAACTTTATTAACTAATGTGGATCAGAAGTTTAATTAATCAAATAAACACGATAACATTTCTGCTGTTTAAATACTGAGAGCAAAATAAAACCAACACTGTTCTTCTATTTATTTATAATAATAGTTCAACTGAAGCATTCTTCTCTTCATATTGAGTGAAGGAGGCGACATGTCAAACACATGAAGGACTTGAGAGGTTTCTCAGCATGTAATCACACCACACAGCAGGACTTACAGTTATCACAGAAAGCACTTATTACTTTCTAGTAGTTTCTTTATCATTAGACACACGTTTTTATCACAATGTGTTGGAGTTTAAAATAAGATCTATATCATTTCCCACCAATAAGAGAGTTATGTCTAAAGGCTGATATACTGAGAACATCTGATGGTATTCAGTTGAACATATTGAAACTTTATTGCTTTGTTAATTGTGTTTGTGTTCGCAAAACATGTTCAGATGCTCAGAGAAGCCAAACATCCTCCATCCATCATCCACATTTAAATATGTACATCTCTAACATTGTGATTTATTTAATGTTCCTGTTTCTTTGGTAACAGTCAGTGACAGCAGGAGCACAGACATGTGATCAGATCACACTGACAACACATTACGCTCTATTATTATATATCATATTAAATGGGCTAGCAGCAAATGTCTATCAGAACATGTCAAATATGTTTTCATCAAATGCTTGAGTTTAATATAATGTTTCCTATTTTTAACACATGTTGTAATGTATGTGTTATTATAGACTCGCTAACTGTGGACTCTCAGAGACTGAATGTGAAGTCGTGGCCTCAGCTCTGAAGTCTGACCCCTCTCATCTGAGAGATCTGGACCTGGGTTACAACGCTCTGCAGGATTCAGGAGTGGAGCTGCTGAGTTCTGCACTGAAGAGTCCAGACTGCAGACTGGAGGCTCTCAGGTCAGTTCACTGACTGCAGTTCATACAGATCTGTTTGTGTTTAGGATTTACTGAAAGAACAAATAGAATATTATTGTTATTTTGTCCACTTTGCTAATGAGTGAATATTGATCAGAGTAACAGAGAGAAGGTGAATGTGTGAGGGAGAGAGTTTGAGCTTCCACAGACTCACCCTGTGCTCCAGGAGTCAGTGGAGATGCTGTCAGTACTGATGAGCTGTGAGGGAGATGGAGTTGATAAACATCTGATCAAAGTTAGAGTTCCAGATTATCAGTGGATTGTTTCTAAATCATCTCTGACATTCAAACCCTGTTTGACACTTATTTCTAACAGGAACTTTGTTTTCTAAAGTTACATCATGTTTTCTTTATTCAGACTCGGGAACTGCAGTTTGTCAGAGATCAGCTGTTCTGCTCTGATCTCAGCTCTGAAGTCCAACATCCATCTGAGAGAGCTGAACCTGAGTAAGAACGCTCTGCAGGATTCAGGAGTGGAGCTGCTGAGAGATCTTCTGGAGAGTCCAGACTGCAGACTGGAGACCCTCAGGTCAGTAAGGGGTCTCTGCTGGTTCAGCAGTATTGTATGAAACACAGGGAGGTGTTTCTCTCACTGGGGAAACAGATCAGTGATGTTACCCACTGACTGCAGGCTCTCTCATTCTTCCATCAACTAGAGAAGGCCAGCTGGAAATGCAAAGCCACACTTTAGTAATCTACTCTCTAACAGACAGATGGGTTTACAGAAGAGTGGGAAAGGTAGTCTGTTCTTTATTTTAATGTTTTGTATGTGATGTTTTTAGTTTGTAGACTAATGGCTGGTATATCATAACATCTGGATGTCATCATGCTACCATGAGCAGCTGGTTAGCTTGACTTAGCAAACAGATGGGGAAACAGCTGGCCTGGCTTCGTCTGTTTTTTTTTCTTTATCCTTTAATATTCACACGATTGTTAATTTGAGCAATGCAAACTTTAAAAAATATGAAAATTAGAATCACAAGATTATGAATAATCACTCAAACATAACATCTAGTAAAATAATGTTCTCCTCAAATGCATGGGTCTATCCCCCAGAGAAGGACTTCTAGCAGCTCTGCAGTCACAGAGCAGAGTAAGGGAAACATGCATAAAGCTCTTTACGCTAACGAAGGATCACTTCTAAGCAGGGTTGGGAGGGTTACTTTGTAAATGTAATCAGTTACTGAATACTGAATACATGCTCTGAAAGTAATCAGAATACAGTTACAGTTACGTGTCTTAAAAAAGTAACGTATTCAGATTACTTTTGGAATACTTTCTTTTTCCATAACAGATGGGCAGGGCTCGACATTATAAATGGCCCGCTGGCCCGGAAACACTATTTAGACACCCCGGGCCAGCATAACGTACTTTCCACTTGCCCGCTCGGGCCACTAAAAATATTGTTTTAAAAAAAAATGTGTCCTGTGGTATTGGTATTTTATTGGCATTTAGTTAAATTGTTTAGTTTATCACAACATAGCGTTTCGTGAGTCGGTTGCAGGTCGGTTGTCGTTGTTGGGTGAAAAGCAAACAGCTGTTTGCTGCGGAGCGCAGCCGAGCAGGCTCCCGTGAGCGGGAGCGCGCTCCTTCACTACAGACAATCGCGCCACCTAACCATTCGCCAAAATGTTTTTAATACCAGCGGTAACCGGCCAAGCACCGGGCAAAAAACAATCTGCAAATAAAAGAAAGTCACCGGAGGAGTTAAAGGAGAGTGACAGGGAGCATGAGAAGAAGAGGGAGAGAACGTTTCAGCCAGCTTGATCGATGGAGTGGTGCAGTGACGAGTCCTAAAACCCTTTTATAATCTATCGATTAGATTTATGATTCGAAAATTATAAAAGTAGGGTAGACATGTGGAGATTATCCGGCTGAACAAAACGTGCATTTATCAAACAGGTTTGTTTTCCACAGACCTTATTTCCAGCTATTTTCCAAAACCCTGTGGAGAAATCCCATTGCTTTTTGTCGAGGGAACCAGCAGCTTACTTCCTGGTTTTAGGACGCGTCACCTCTCAATATAATGCCAATATAAACAAGGTCTTCTGTCGGCTCTGTACATCAATGTCGACCTATGCTGACAAGTAAGTGAAGAGTATAACATATAAAGGTATTGGCTATAGGGAAATGTCCCAGCAGTTTAGGATAATGAAGGTTCTAATCTAATCTATTACATAGCCATTACATGTCTAACTCCTAATGACAGGAAGGCAGAAAGTGCATTATACAAATAATAATACGGAGACGTTGGCTGTGGTGCACAGTGGCCTTTCGGCGGGCAAGAAAGCATGGCGGAGGCCGGACACGGCGGCGCCGAGTCGGCGAGGAGATATCGGTGAGTGTTTCTACCATGCACGTTTCGGGACGATGGCAAGGAGGTGCATCGCTCCATGCAGCCACAAGCCTCCGGGAAACGGGGGTGCCGACGCTCAGTAGTGACTCTGAGCGTCGGCGGCACGGGCAGGCTCCTTTTCGTCAAAGACAGTGTTTCAGGGAACCTGTTTCTCTGCGACACGGGTGCGCAGCGGAGTGTGGTTCCCGCATCGAGAGAAGACATCACTCTAGGCGGGCACGGCCAACGGCTAACAACGGCTAACAACGGCTAACGGTTGACCCATTCGCACGTACGGATTACGCCTTATGTGTTTGTGCATTGGTGGACAGCGTTTCAGCTGGGAGTTTGTAACAGCGGACATTTCTTTTCCTCTTCTTGGGGCGGACTTTTTGTGTGCTCATGGGCTGTTGGTGGACATTAAAAATAAACGTTTAGTGGATGTCTTAACGTTTTCTTCTCTCGTGTGCACACTCGGCAGCGCGGCGTACGACGGGCTGTCGGGCTCGCTGTCGGGGGAGGACATTTTTCTCAGACTTTTGGCCGAGTTTCCTAATCTGTCGCTGCCCACTTTCTCCGCGCTCACCACCAAACATGGCGTGGAGCACCACGTCACCACCGAGGGGCCTCCAGTCTACGCCAGGGCCCGACGGTTGAACCCTTCTAAGCTAGCCGTAGCGAGGGCGGAATTCGCAACCATGGAACGCCTGGGCATCGTTCGCCGCTCCAACAGCCCTTGGGCCTCTCCTCTGCACGTTGTGCCCAAGCCGAACGGCGGTTTCCGCCCATGCGGGGATTACTGCCGACTCAACGATGCCACTACACCTGACCGCTACCCGGTGCCGCACATTCAGGACTTTTCAGCGCATCTGGCCGGCACGAAGGTTTTCTCCAAGGTGGACCTGGTGCGTGGATACCACCAGGTGCCCATTTACCCCCTGGACATTTCCAAAACGGCAGTAATAACGCCTTTTGGACTCTTTGAGTTCCTGCGGATGCCTTTTGGGCTCAAGAATGCCGCCCAGACGTTCCAGCGCCTGATGGATTCGGTGCTGCGGGACCTGCCGTTCGTGTTCGTGTACCTGGACGACATCCTCGTCGCCAGCGTTTCAGTGGAGGAGCACCTGTCTCACCTCCGGGCCCTGTTCACGTGGCTCAGCGAACATGGATTGATCATCAATCCTGCAAAGTGCCAGTTCGGGGTGTCTGACATTAACTTCCTCGGGCACCGCGTCACCAAGGACGGTGCAACACCCCTGCCGGCGAAGGTGGAGGCTGTTGCGGCTTTTCCTCGCCCGCTTACAGCCCGGTCGCTGCATGAGTTCCTGGGGATGGTGACTTTCTACCACCGTTTCATCCCCCGGGCCGCCCACATCATGCGGCCATTGTATGAGGCTCTGAAAGGCAAGACCCCCGTTCAGGCGGAAGTCGCTTTCACTGAAGTTAAAGCCGCGCTGGCTTTGCTGGCGCACCCTTCATCCACGGCTCCCATCTCCATCACTACGGATGCTTCGGACTACGCAGCCGGCGCGGTGCACGGACAGTGGCTGGACGGAGTTTGTCAACCGCTCGCCTTTTTCAACAGGCAGCTGACACCGAGGGAACGCAAGTACAGCGCTTTTGACCGGGAGCTCCTGGGTCTTTATTTGGCTGTGCGACACTTCCGTTTTCTGTTGGAAGGCCGTGAGTTCACGGCGTTTGTAGACCACAAATCGCTCATCTTCGCCATGTCAAAGGTGGCGGAGCCTTGGTCGGCACGTCAGCAGCGGCAGCTCTCCTACATTTCGGAGTTTACCACAGACATTAAACACGTGGCTGGCAAGTCGAACTTGGTTGCTGATTGCCTCTCCAGGGTCGTCATCGGAGCCGTCAAGCTGGGCCTGGATTATGCCCGTATGGCGGCGGACCAGGTCACCGACTCCGGCGTTCAGAGTCTGAAGACGGAGAGCGCTGGGCTGCGCCTGGAGGACGTGGTGTTCGGCAACGCGGGCATCACCCTTCTGTGCGACGTCTCTACGGGCCTGTCACGACCGGTCGTCCCCGCCAACTGGAGGCGTCCTGTTTTCGAGGCGGTGCACGGCTTGTCTCACCCTGGCGTTAAACCTTCGGTGCGCTTGGTGGCCGCGAAGTTTGTCTGGCGTGGGCTGAAAAAGGATGTAAGAGCTTGGGCTGGGGGGTGCGTGGCTTGCCAACGCGCTAAGGTGCACCGCCACACGAAGGCCCCTTTGGAGCGGTTCCTAGTGCCAGAGAGGAGATTTGACCATGTTAACATCGACCAGGTAGATCCGTTGCCTTCCTCTCAGGGTTTTTCCTACCTCCTCACCATGGTGGATAGGACAACCCGTTGGCCGGAGGCGGTTCCTCTTGTGTCGACTTCAGCCGCTGACATGGCTAGGGCTTTTATTGCGACGTGGGTGTGTCGTTTTGGCACCCCGTCAGACATTTCCTCGGACAGGGGCTCACAGTTCACTTCAGGGCTCTGGGGCTCGGTTGCAGACAGTTTGGGGGTCAAACTGCACAGGACTACCGCTTACCACCCCCAGGCTAACGGCCTCTGCGAGCGCTTCCATCGCTCTATGAAGGCGGCGCTTAAGGCCGGCCTTACGGACGGTAACTGGGTCGACAAGCTGCCCTGGGTATCGTTGGGCTTGAGGACCTCGCCTAAGGAGGATCTGTAGTGCTCTACGGCGGAGATGGTTTACGGTCAACCCCTGAGAGTCCCAGGGGAATTCCTACCTAAGGCAGCAGTTCCTTGGTCTCCTACGGCTCAACGGGTTTTCCTGCTAGATGCGGCGGAGGCTTTCGTTCCGGTTCCGACTTCGCAGCACGGCGCGCCGGGGTCTCAGGTGCCAGCAGAGCTATGCTCGGCTGGGCACGTTTTCATCCGCCACGACGCGCACAGGGGCCCCCTACAGCCCCCTTACGATGGACCTTTCCGGGTTTTGGAGCAGGGGGACAAGCACCTGGTGGTCGATATGGGTGGCAAGGCAAAGACCGTCTCGGTGGACCGGGTGAAGGCTGCTCATTTGGACTTGGAGCGGCCGGTGGTGTTGGCCCGTCCACCACGACGGGGTCGACCCCCGTCTTCGATTCCCGCTACAGGTTTGTGTCCTGTGGTCCCGGTTGCCACTTTGCCGGGAACCGCACGTTCAGGAGTTGTGTTGCCTGCCCCCATACTCAGTGGTAGAGGGGGTCGGCGTGTTGTTCCTCCCCGGACTTTGTTTATCTGTGAATTCTGGGGGGGCTTGTGTGGTGACTCTAGTTAACCATAATTCACTTTTGGGTTACAGTTCCTACACGGACCTTGTTTAGTGTAACACCGGGTATTTAGGTTGCCAAGCTAGAGCTAGCAAGGCACTCTAACTTGACTCTTACTTGACTCTCATCACTGAGCACATGTTTGATATCTCTATGGCTTGATGGAAAATAAAGAGTGGAATTCCATCTTAAATACTCCGACTCCTTCTTACCGGCACTACAGTACTGTCTTAAAACCTTTCCTTGGAATATGTTATGAATTGTAAGGTGTCCTTGGCGCTTGAAAGGCGCCCCTAAATAGAATGAATTATCATTATTATTTATTATCTGAAACTATGTAATAACTTTTAAAACCTTTTCCAGTCACTTGCCCCGTGCATTCAGCAGCAGCAGGCCATTCACTTTGATTTGATCCCGTTATGAAATGTCATAATTTCGACAATAAATAAATGCTACATAAACGTTATCTTGCACATTTTATCTAACCATCTCCGTTTCTAACATTCAATATATTTTAAAAGAGATCTCTCTTTCATCTGCGTGCGGGGGCGGGGCCTCAGACACGCTGCATCTCTCTCTCGCTCACAGACATGCTGCAGCGCTGTGCAGTGTGCAAACAGTTCTGCCAGTAATGAATATTACATTTTGTGAGGAAACTTTTCAACCAATAATTCCAATAAGTATTGCAAAATGTATTCACTTCAGGTTTACTAAAGTAACTGTAATCAGATTACTTGTTTTTCAAATGTAACGCCAGCTGAATACAGTTAGCCTACGTGATTTTTGTATTCTGATTACGTAACGCCGTTACATGTATTCCGTTACAACCCAACCCTGCTTCTAGGCTACTGTCCCGCAGCTCCTGCCTCTCTGTTGGACTCTGTCGCAGCGGGGCTACTGCTGTGGAGCGGAGCGCAAACTTTAAAAACGAATTCAGGCGACCTTTCACCTCCACTTAATGAAATGCATGGTTGCAAGATAGAAATGTAAGTTATTTGATTTAGATAAAAAATTTAAGTTGCAAACATGAATTAATAAGTTGTGTTGACGTAATAATGTTGGTAATTACATCAACTTAATATCGTGTGTAATTTGAACTCTGATTTATTCGTTAATTCTCTTAAAACTAAATTCAAGTTGTAGTAAGTAATGCAATTGGCTTGATAACTTCATTGTTCTACACCTTGAGTTTAGGATTTCAAATCCACTCCCACTTAACATGACTGGACAAGTTCTGACGGTTAAGACAAATAGAAATATACAAAGGACATTTTAAGGTGAGTCGTCTTTTGTCATTCAAATAGATAGCCTTGTAGTTGCACTGTATAGGCAAATTGCTGTTTGACCAAAATTAGCAGCCTTTGAATTGAATAGTTCTGTGAGAGGGTCCAAAGTAGTGGAGGCTACTGTGAGAGTAAAAATACTTTGGTTACTATTGTGATATCGCTTTTTATTAAAAATGAATCTCGGTGAAGCAGATCAAGGACATCCTTCTTGAGGTAGGATCGTTATTTAGAGTTGTCATTGAAATGCAAGTTGTTGGCAGTCACCCATTCAGAATATATTAATTTAGGTAATTTCTCTTTTTTTCCTTTTTCAAAAATAGCACAATACAATTGAAGTACGCAGAGAACTATAGCCATCCGCTGCCTTGTCGTGTACCTTGGAGAAAAGGAAGAGGACCTTTTCAAGGAGTTTAGCGACATAATTAAAAATCTTGAAATAACATAAAATCCATACACAGTGTAAAAACACAGGACAAAAGCACTGCTCTCTGTCAGTTACATTTTGAAGCATATTGCACTTTTGGCCACACCCCAATCAATAATATCTTAGCAACGTTCAGCATGGATAGGTGTTGACAGCAATGGCATGGGAAAAGGATTGTAAAACATTTGAAAAGTGGCTTCTGCTCTTCACTTAACCAGTTCACATATTGTATGGAACCTGCAAAAAAGTAGAGGACACACTAAAACTTGCACGGTTGTGATTGACAAAATCTGTCCACATGCATTTAATAACTAGGCAAAGTACTCAAAAGCACCTCTGTGTGTCTTCAGGACCACATTGCCATGACGACACACACATGCAGACTCAATAGGTGAAAACAATACCAGCGTTGCTTTAGCAGCTGGTAATAATGGCTCTGAATTCGCTAAGAGTGACAGTTTAAAAAGTATGCAGTTACCTAATTCATTATCTCGTATGAGCTAACTTATTATTTAATGTGCTTCAAAAGGACATGAATATCGCCTTCATCAGTGACCGGTCCACCCCAGAATCTGACCATACGATGGCATCCATCGTGGTCGAGGGAAACAAATGAATGAGCAAGCATTCTGCGTTCAATGTGTTCATACTGTTTACAATAATGACTGTCGGCAGTGTAAACATCTTTGTTACATCTTTTGTCAAATGTATGTGTGTGATCTGCAGATTGGGGCCATTGAGAGTTTGTTTCTGTAGTTTGACAAAAACTTTACAGATTTTACATATTTGGCACTGGTTTTAAATATGCAAAGGCCTCTAAGTTCGATGTGATGGCAGCATTTATTTGCTGTGTCCCCATTTCCCTTGGTAATATGGCTAATGTGTTTATTTATTATTTGTGGGGCAATTTAAATTTGTGTTAATCTTTTTTTTCAAGATTTAAATTAAGCTCAGCGCGAGTACTTTCAGGAAGACGGGTGTATATTCACTCCGCAGCTGCATATAATCAGCTCATCACAGGCGTTCTCTTTAACCCATTACATTTCACCTCAGCCAAACTATAAGATGCTTCTCCTCTCTCCTGCAGTCAGCTGTGATCCCAGGTGTTCATGCACCTTATCATATGGCATGTGTCAAATGTTCAAACGAAATGAATTCTCTCCTGACTGAAACATCATGTGTTGAAATAAACAACTGCAGTTCAAAATAAAAAGTGAATTGCCTAATGTCTTTGTCGGGCAATCAATTAATTTCTTTCTTTAAAGGCAAAAATATGAAAAAGCTAAGAAAAAAACTATTGAGTACAATATATTTGGAGCAACTTAATTTATAAATGGTTGTCAACTTAAAAACGTGTGTTCACAATGATGGTAATTAAGTACATACAACTTAAAATTTGTTTTAAATCATACGGTAAAACAAGTTGGACCAACTTAATTTTTGGAGTAATCAACTTAAAAACTTGTATCCCGAATGAGGGTAATTAAGTACATACAACTTAAAATTCCTTTTTAAATCATGTGGTAAAACTAGTCGGAACCACTTAATCTTTTGAGTAATCAACTTCAAAACTTGTGTTTATGTAAACACAATTATTAAGTAAGTGGTAATTAAAAACACCTCTGATTGTAGAGGGAAAGCCTTCTCCCCTAACTCAAATAACTTTGTTGCTTTAAGACAATTTCATTCGAAGTTGTCTTGACTCAATAAACATCGATGCAAACTGTTGCGTTGATTTTCTTTGTTGAGCCAAGGCATTTGTTTTTAGAATGCATTAACCAGACTCTTCACAACGAAGGATCACTTCTTCTTCAAGGCAGGGAAGGTTTCGCAGTCTACTGACCCGCAGCTGCTGCCTCTCTGTTGGACTCCGGTACTGCACCTTACTCACGAGACGTTGTAAAAAAAAAATGGGTGGGGGCCGAACGCAGTAACCACTCCGCCAACGCCACAGTCACCCCCGTCGTGCGGGCCGGATGAGAATGTCTGGCGGGCCGGATGTGGCCCGCGGGCCGCCAGTTGGTGGTCACTGCTTTAGAGCTAAGATGAGATATAACAGACTCACTCTGAGCTCCATGAGTCAGTGGAGATGCTGTAAAAAAAATAAAAATATTTTTCATAATAAATACATCTTCGTCCGTTGTGTAGGACTCTTCGTTAGAGCAGGGGTTCACAAACTTTGCCATGCCAAGGACCCCCATATAGCATTATCGTCTGGCGGGTACCCCCCTGTTGCAATTTTTTTTAAAATGATGAGTACATTATGATGGAGAATATGACAAATTAATCATACAGCTTAATACATTTTCTTAATATATATTTGTATTAATAATTAATAATAAGTTATTCTTCTAAAATGTTTTTGTATTTATCTTTTGTTTGTCATTCATTACATTCATTGTGTGTTCTGTTATAAACATTCTTAACACAATATTAAACAGTAATATCAACAGTAAACATATTTTTAAAGCATTTTTAAAGTGATATCTGTCTTTATAATATTATATAATTTTGAACAGTAATATGAATAATTAACATATATTTTTATTATTTTTGAAAGCTACTTATGCCTTAATAGTATTATATATAATATTCAACAGTAATATTAACAATAAACATATTTATATTCATATAAATAAACATCAATATTTGCTACATCCGTGCTCTCATCCAGCTGCAGAGCGAAATATTCACTAGCTCTCACTTGCTCCAAAAGCTGAGCAGATACTCAGTTTCACTCTCAGTAGAGGCAGCTCGATTCTGATTGGCTTGAAGGGCGGTTGTGTGATTTAAAAAACAAATATATATATATATATATATATATATGAATAAGTAAAACATATTAAAAGATTGGCATCAAAGGACACATAGATTGATAGATATGCAGTTATTAATAAAAAAAAAAAATTAACTTAAAAAAAAAAAAAAATTCCCCTTTCCCTCAAACTTTGCGTGACCCCCCTGGCGGCCCCCCGGGGGGTCGGGGCCCACACTTTGAAAAACAAAGCGTTAGAATGTAACATTCAGGGGTTAAGTTGGTGTTTGATATGGTGGGGGGGCTCTCTTTGGAGGTGCGAGGGTTTATATTAAATTATTAATATATAAACAAAAGCTTTACAAATATCCAACCTTCAAATGACTATTTTAAATCAACATTGCTCTGCACACTTGCTAAAGATCATTTGTGTGGAGATCTCAGTTCATTTGTAGAGCTGCACGAGTATAGCCAGAAGTACGAGAGTAAATCTCACTGCAAACTATTTCATCATCACCAGATTCAGTGAACTCAGCTTTATGCACACACACACACACACACACGCACGCACGCACGCACGCACGCACGCACGCACGCACGCACGCACGCACGCACACACACACACACACACACACACACACGCACGCACGCACGCACGCACGCACGCACGCACGCACGCACGCACGCACGCACACACACACACACACACACACACACACACACACACACACACACACACTCTGATCAGAGCAGAGACACGTTCACTAAGACGAAAAACTCCATCCGGTCACAGAGATCTGCTATTTTAAATGAAAGTCAACTCATATGGACCTTAAATAAAGTCTATATTAAGAACGAGAAAAGTTTTAACATCTAGTTTTTTGTAAACATGTGAGAAATGTGCGAGGGTGATGACGTCAGACCATCGTCCTCTGGGCTGAGCCCTGGTAACGTTACACGTGCTTTTTTGTTGTTGATATTTTTCTTAAGATATATAAAATGACACGGTCGTAAACATTTAATTAATCCATTTGATAATATGTAATCAACTTAGGCACCCCTCCCATAAAAACAATAATCATTACAATACAAATATTCATAACTCATATTCCAATACCTGAATCATTTTGAATATTCGATGAATCATTCCCATCCCTAATTCAAACCCTGTTTAGCTCTGATCAGATTATTAAACCTGGAGTTATTTCTAACAGGAACTTTGTTTTCTAAACTTACACCATGTTTTCTTTATTCAGACTGAGTGGCTGCAGGTTGTCAGAGATCAGCTGTTCTGCTCTGATCTCAGCTCTGAAGTCCAACATCCATCTGAGAGATCTGGACCTGAGTGACAACGCTCTGCAGGATTCAGGAGTGGAGCATCTGAGTTCTGGACTAAAGAGTCCAAACTGCAGACTGGAGGCTCTCAGGTCAGTTCACTGACTGCAGTTCATACAGATCTGTTTGTGTTTATGATTTACTGAAAGAACAAATAGAATATTATTGTTATTTCGTCCACTTTGATAATGAGTGAATATTGATCAGAGTAACAGAGAGAAGGTGAATGTGTGAGGGAGAGAGTTTGAGCTTCCACAGACTCACCCTGTGCTCCAGGAGTCAGTGGAGATGCTGTCAGTACTGATGAGCTGTGAGGGAGATGAAGGAGTTGATAAACATCTGATCAAAGTTAAAGTTCCAGATTATCAGTGGATTGTTTCTCAATCATCTCTGACATTAACTAGGGATGGGAATTTGAAAGTAAATGTATGTTCGAATATTCAACCCCCAAAAAACGGTTAACCGAATATTCGAAATGTACAAATCCTCTAATATATATATATATTTTTAAATGTTAATCTTTTTTTTATTTTTTATAATAAATACATCTTTGTTTGGCGTGTAGGACTCTCCATTAGAGTGTAACGTTCAGGGGTTAAATTGGTGTTTGATATGTGGGGGGGCTCTCTGTGGAGGTGCGAGGGTTTATATTAAATTATTAATATATAAACAAAAGGTTTACAAATATCCAACCTTCAAATGACTATTTGAAATCAACATTGCTCTGCACACTTGCTAAAGATCATTTGTGTGGAGATCTCAGTTCATTTGTAGAGCTGCACGAGTATAGCCAGAAGTACGAGAGTAAATCACACACACACACACACACACACACACACACACACACACACACACACACACACACACACACACACACACACACACACACACACACACACACACACACACACACACACACACACACACACACACACACACACACACACACACACACACACACCGCAGCAGAGACACGTTCATTAAGCTGAAAAACTCCATCCGGTCACAGAGATCTGCTATTTTAAATGAAAGTCAACTCATATGGACCTTAAATAAAGTCTATATTAAGAACGAGAAAAGTTTTAACATATATATAGTTTTTTGTAAACATGTGAGAAATGTGCGAGGGTGATGACGTCAGAGCATCGTCCTCTGGGCTGAGCCCTGGTAACGTTACACGTGTTTTTTTGTTGATATTTTTCTTAAGATATTTAAAATGACACGGTCTTAAACATTTAATTAATCCATTTGATAATATGTAATCAACTTAGGCACCCCTCCCATAAAAACAATAATCATTACAATACATATATTCATAACTCATATTCCAATACCTGAATCATTTTGAATATTCGATGAATCATTCCCATCCCTAATTCAAACCCTGTTGAACTCTGATCAGATTATTAAACCTGGAGTTATTTCTAACAGGAACTTTGTTTTCTAAACTTACATCATGTTTTCTTTATTCAGACTGAGTGGCTGCAGGTTGTCAGAGATCAGCTGTTCTGCTCTGGCCTCAGCTCTGAAGTCCAACATCCATCTGAGAGATCTGGACCTGAGTCACAACAATCTGAAGGATTCAGGAGTGGAGCATCTGAGTTCTGGACTAAAGAGTCCAGACTGCAGACTGGAGGCTCTCAGGTCAGTTCACTGACTGCAGTTCATACAGATCTGTTTGTGTTTAGGATTTACTGAAAGAACAAATAGAATAATATTGTTATTTTGTCCACTTTGCTAATGACTGAATATTGATCAGAGTAACAGAGAGAAGGTGAATGTGTGAGGGAGAGAGTTTGAGCTTCCACAGACTCACCCTGTGCTCCAGGAGTCAGTGGAGATGCTGTCAGTACTGATGAGCTGTGAGGGAGATGAAGGAGTTGATAAACATCTGATCAAAGTTAAAGTTCCAGATTATCAATGGATTGTTTCTAAATCATCTCTGACATTAAAACCCTGTTGAACTCTGATCAGATTATTAAACCTGGAGTTATTTCTAACAGGAACTTTGTTTTCTAAACTTACATCATGTTTTCTTTATTCAGACTCGGGAACTGCAGTTTTTCAGAGATCAGCTGTTCTGCTCTGGCCTCAGCTCTGAAGTCCAACATCCATCTGAGAGATCTGGACCTGAGTCAGAACCCTCTGCAGGATTCAGGAGTGGAGCGTCTGAGTTCTGCACTGAAGAGTCCAAACTGCAGACTGGAGGCTCTCAGGTCAGTTCACTGACTGCAGTTCATACAGATCTGTTTGTGTTTAGGATTTACTGAAAGAACAAATAGAATATTATTGTTATTTTGTCCACTTTGCTAATGACTGAATATTGATCAGAGTAACAAAGAGAAGGTGAATGTGTGAGGGAGAGAGTTTGAGCTTCCACAGACTCACCCTGTGCTCCATGAGTCAGTGGAGATGCTGTCAGTACTGATGAGCTGTGAGGGAGATGGAGTTGATAAACATCTGATCAAAGTTAAAGTTCCAGATTATCAGTGGATTGTTTCTAAATCATCTCTGACATTAAAACCCTGTTTAACTCTGAACAGATTATTAAACCTGGAGTTATTTCTAACAGGAACTTTGTTTTCTAAACTTACATCATGTTTTCTTTATTCAGACTGAGGAGCTGCAGGTTGTCAGAGATCAGCTGTTCTGCTCTGATCTCAGCTCTGAAGTCCAACATCCATCTGAGAGATCTGGACCTGAGTGAGAACCCTCTGAAGGATTCAGAGAAGCTGCTGAGAGATCTTCTGGAGAGTCCAGACTGCAGACTGGAGACCCTCAGGTCAGTAAGGGGTCTCTGCTGGTTCAGCAGTATTGTATGAAACACAGGGAGGTATTTCTCTCACTGGGGAAACAGATCAGTGATGTTACCCACTGACTGCAGGCTCTCTCATTCTTCCATCAACTAGAGAAGGCCAGCTGGAAATGCAAAGCCACACTTTAGTAATCTACTCTCTAACAGACAATGGGGTTTACAGAGAGTGGGAAAGGTAGTCTGTTCTTTATGGGATGTTTTTAGTTTCTAATGACTGGTTACTTCCTGTCATGCAGCTGAGAGCTGTGGCAGGCAGTCGTAGTGTTTGCAGAGAAGATATGATGGGATGTAAAGCCTGAGATCAGGACTCTGAAGCTGACTCAAAGAACAAACACTTATTTTAAACTGGATCTCAAACTGTTGGATTTTGTTCATCCCTACAGGATCAGAGATGATGAGACGTTTACAGCCACGATCCAGAAGACCTGTGAGTACTGAATATCCTCCATTCATCCAGATATGAAACTCTTTGATGGAGCATGACCTCAGAGGAAAACAACACTCTTGTTTCTCTCTCTTCATCATCTTGTCTGTTTCTCTTCTTGTTTTATCATCATCATCATCATCATCATCCTCTCTCTCTCCTTCTCCTCTCAGGTGACAGGAAGTGAAGACACACAGGAAGGTGAGAGGTCGTACCAAGTGAAGTCTATTTATTGAGGTTTCACTACAGAATAAATTGTAGTTACTGGTCAGTGTTTTCTGGGATTCAAGAGAAATCTGCAAACTCAGGTTTTATTTGTTCACAGTTGATTTATCACGGGGCGAGTTTGAGACGTACAGAGGAGCGTGGAGGCATTTTGGAAAATATGAAAGAAGGCTGCAGACTTCCTGTTGGCTGTCCTCAACATTAAATGAACAAAAACAATCAATTATACTTAAAGCTTTTCTTAAGAACAAAGATGTGTCACCATAACCTGAAAATACATTTTTTTAAATTAAGAAATATAAGTAATTATATATCAGCTGCATCTCTTGCATTTATTGACGTAGAGGAGCCTTATTGTTTGGCTTTTTAATATCATTTTTGGTGAGTTTCAATTGCTTTTTTAATTTTTTAATTAGCCTGTTTTCCTCTTAAAGTGTAACAGATTGATGCATCTCCACAGATCATCTCAAAGGCTTCGGGGTCCCCCCATTGTCGTTAAAAAACTGTAAAAACTAGGGCCCCCAAAACAGCATCTTGCATGGGGCCCCCAAACAGCATCTTGCATGGGGCCCCCAAACAGCATCTTGCATGGGGCCCCCAAACAGCATCTTGCATGGGGCCCCCAAACAGTATCTTGCATGGGGCCCCCCAAACAGCATCTTGCATAGGGCCCCCAAACAGCATCTTGCATGGGGCCCCCAAACAGCATCTTGCATGGGGCCCCCAAACAGCTAGAAACGGCCCTGCTTTAAAATACAACTCTCTGTAGTTTTACATATATTGTCATATTTTCATTCTGCTAAGTGTTGTAGCCTTTAAGGTTCTTTGTGTATTTACATTTGGTGTAGATACTTGTCTAATTATTTTTTTAATGGTAAAAAGTTTCTTAAAAATACTTATTTTTATATTTTTGACCTTGTATTGCAACTTGTTTTCTTATGTTGTTTATGTTCGCACCTCCAGACACTAAATCTACTTCCTTGTTTGTGTAAACGTACCTGGAAATAAAGGTGGTTCTGATGAAGGACTGCATTCAGAAGAACCTCTGCTATACAGTAAACTAACCTAGGATGGGGTCATCTGAACGTATTCATGTTTATGTTAGGCTAACAGGTTCAATCAGCAGGGATTCTGAACCAGAGGCCTTTAAATACTCAGGTAGAGTACAAGTACATCAAAATGGTACTTTAGTACAGTACATGAGTATATATACTTAGTTCCTTCACAGCACTGTCTGTATATACAGTACAGAGAGGTGAGAGCAGATCAGATAGTATTGATCCAGTGAGATCAAATACTCTCCTATCAGTTGAAGAAGCCCGTCTAAAATCTACTGTTTTATAACCAAAGTATTTCCCTGTTTCTCTTCCAGGTCCCAGAGGGTTACCTGTTGACCCGTGTCCATCTCAAAATGGTCCACAGGCATCCCATAATCCTGCGTTTGGGGGGGGAGACGTTCTCCCTGTAATCAAAGCACTGGTTCTCTTGGAGACGCTCTCAAAGTCTTTGAGGACAAAGTCAGAAAAAGCCAAGGAGAAGAAATGATTTGAGCTCTTCTTTGTGTTCATCACCCCAGGTTCATTTAAAGGTCTCCTATCATGCAAAAGTGACTTTGTGATGTCTGTTATACATAAACATGTGTCCCCGGTGTCAGGAGACTCACAAAGTGTCAGAAAATAAAACCCTTCTCTTTTCCTCCGTACCCAAATCTCTAAAAACGGGGCTACATAGGAGCTGATCCAGATGTGCGTCCGATATGACGTAATATCAGAAATGTGGGCGGGCTTTACACCCGCGGCCCTATCAGAAAGTTGCTGTCAGAAACAATGCAGAACGTATTTTGGATGTAATATGGTCTGTGTTTACATTAGCATCGCTAACACTCAGAGCTAACCTGTACTGGAGAGCATGTGTGTGAAGAAGCAGGAAGTAAAAAGGAACTCACCTTGTGGTATAACCGGCAAGAGAGAAAGCCTTTGAGCTCCATACTGTTTCAGAGAGAATCCTTGGTGTGGTTTGGAACATGATGGCGTTTAGTCACCGCAGCATTTAGCTTTATCTCCGGAGAATTCTGAGCAGGCAAAATCTTCCCCTCCTTTTTTTATAAAGCTAAGGACCCAGAATCAGTGTTTCTCTAACAGCTGGAAAAGAGGGATATGAGGGATTCTAAAATGTATGATCTGTTTGGTATTTTGAGCAAAAACCTTCACAGACATTAGGGCTGGGAATCCCCAGGCTCCCCACGATACGATACTATCGCAATACTTAAGCCACGATTCGATAGTATTGCGATTCTACGATATGCTAAGTATTGCGATACGATATATTGCGATATTGCAAATCACATGCGTCATAGTTTATGTAAATAACCCAATGTGTGTTATTAGAACCTGAAAAGGAGATGGCATTGTTTTTGTCACTTTCATTGCAATTGTATTAATGTCTTAACGTAACTTCCTCTTTTATATACGACCATCTTTCGGAGGGATATGCTACAGTTGATATATTAAAATATCGATACTTGGCATCCGTGTATCGATACAATATCGCCACGCAAAGTATCGCGATACTATGCTGTATCGATTATTTCCCCCACCCCTAATAGACATATTTTTTATATATCTGAGACCCATAATATTTGCCTAAAAATAGCATAATAGGAGACTTTTAATATCCAATCAAATGTTTCCGTTGATTTGTAACTCTTCTAAAGGAGCTCTGCCTGGTGTCATTGAAACTGTGCTAAAGCTTTGTGTGCATGTAGTCTTTATGACATGTGATCAGATATGGTTGCAACCTATACGATGTGTTTTCTTCAGAACTGCTACATGATGTGGATTTTGTAAATTGTGGCATTTAAAAAAAAAAAAGAAAAAAGTATCTTTAATATTTGTTGTTATGCTTCTTAGTTAACGTTAACCTGTCTGGCTCCTTTCTGCTGTGATAAATGTAAAGGTCCCCTCTGGGACTAATAAAGGTTTTCTGATTCTGTGATGTCTTTAAAATGAAATGCATGAGCAGCTGAGCAGAGAGTGGATTCAGTTTATGGACGGGGGATGGGCAGTGGCGTCAATTCAGCCAAAGCTAAGGTATGGCAAGGTTACTAGTCACATGACTTAACTACAGTATCAATCAATATACATGCCCAGCAAATAATCATAACAAAAGTGACAAGTCTGCTATGTAGCTTTTCTGTGTGGTTAGGAAAATTTGAACTTTTTCAAATGCAGCCTCACTCACATCCCGCTAGCGCAAGTAACTATGGACACAAACACTTAACTACGCACGTCAATCAATCAATTCAGTCAAATGCGCCGTTACGCATCCGTTTTCAGCACCATGGATAGCAAGCGGCAGGGTTAGACAGCAGTAATAGCCTTTCTGACACAATTTCACTCTTTCTGTTCACTTCATTCACTATGTAATTGCAACAATATCACGTGAACATACCAGGTAAACTGCTGTAAACTGTTAAAGTCCAAATATAAAGAGGAGAGGGAGGGAGGGAGGGAGAAGAAAAGAGAAAGAGAAATCCATATTAATAAGATGTTTGGGTATCTTACTTTGAGATGAACTTTATTAATTATTCCACAAGTGGATAACGGCGGGTCCTCAAAGCAGCAAAGTTATTGACGAGTTCATCTGCGTCCAGGGATTTTACGACAGCAGGCTCAACAGCCATCAACATGAGGTTTGTGAGCCTGTCATCGCTCATGGTGGTCCGCAGGTAAGTCTTGACTCTTTTTAAAACGGAAAAGAATCTTTCGTTGGATGCAGTGGAGACAGGAATTGTTGCTGCGATCTTGAATAGCTTGATGACCTCTGAAAAAGCGACAGACATGGTCTTCAGTCGTGTCAAAGCCAGCATTATGTTTTTCTCCTCCTCCACGTCCTCCTTCATCTCAAGTTCAAGGAAAGCTTTTGCTGTGTGACACTGGGAACTGAGAAGGGTGGTGTCGATCAGTTCATCATAGAGTTGTGCAAACTGTTCCATTTTAACTACATCCATGAAATGGGGAGATGAACAATCAAATGCCTGGATAGCATTAAGTAGCTCATCATTATCTGTAAATCGGCGATCTAACTCAGGGATGAAGCGGTCCAGTGTTTCAAAGTATAGTCTTTTTTCTTGGTCATCTCCTGTTTGTCTCTGGCCACTGGATGATCCGACAATAAACCCTGCCAAGGCTTTGGACACACTCCGTGCTCTTGCTGGTCGCAGAGGGGCAGTGTCGCTGCTTGGGAGGCCGAGCTCTGTGGAAAATGCCTTGGCTCTGCTCAGTGTGTCCTGGTACTCTTTATCTGACCTCATCTTTTCCAGCTGGGCCTTAGTACTCCGTATGAGGTTGGAAGCCATCGTGATTGCAATGTCTTTTGTCTGAAGCTGTTCAGACAGTCCATAAGTGAGATTTAAGATTTTTTCTAGGACATGAAGACGCACAACAAAAGTGACTGTCAGCATATTTGTCCGAAGTCCAGCAGCTTCAGTTGAACCCTCTGCATGAGCGTCAATAGTGGCATCTAACACAGCTAGTATAGCCTCGTAGCGCAGTTTTATCTTCTGTAGAGCCCTATACCAATACAGCCACCGAGTGGGACAGGTGCGCTCCAAGTGCAGTATTTTGTTGTGTCCCAACTTCTTTTGAGCCTCAATGAAAAGCATGTGTCTGGTATTGCTATTTGCAATACAAGTATATAGTGTTTGAACAACACCAAAAAACTCTGCCATCTCTGGTATTTCAGTTATCGAGCTCACAAGCACAAGATTTAGTCTATGTGCATGACAGTGTATATACGCTGCATGCGGCACTTTTTCACGTATTAAAGCCTGCACTCCACGCACATTACCCCGCATAACACTTGCACCATCGTAGCATTGTGCAACACACAGCTGAATATCTAAACTCGATAATTCCTTTATTATTTTCTGGGCCAGGGATTCAGCTGTCAGGTCCTTCATGTGATAGGTTCCAATGGCTCTTTCCTTTATAATCCCGTCATGTACATAACGGATCAAAATGGCCAGCTGCTCCTTCTTAGACAGGTCTTTCGTTTCATCCACTAACACTGAAAAGTACCGTGCTTCTCCTACTTCATTTATGATTATACTTCTGATATTTTCCCCAATAACTCTCACCATATCATTCTGGGCTTCTGGGGAAGAATAGTGCGCATACCTGCGTTCCTGTTTGCTTTTCACGTTCCTGTCATCTGTTGCAATAACGTCCAAAAGTTCAAGGAAATTTCCTTTATTTTCATCCTCATCTCTCTCGTTGTGGCCACGGAGAGGGAGGGCCTGTCTTCCCAGAAATGACGTGATTTTGAACAAGGATTTGACGTGAGCCCGGTTCTCCTGCACCTCATCTGTCCTGTTTGCGTCAATCCGACTTGCGATGGATTCCTTATGTCCGCTGATCACAGCCTTAAAGTTAGACCACGCTAATGCAGCACAATTGTGTCTACTGCTCCCTTGATGATCCCGGAGATTTTTTTTCATGTTCTTCCAACATGTGTATCCAGTGTCTATGAACACACGCAGTCCATGCCTGTCACCTGTTAAAGTTGAGGCTCCTCCAAAATGACGGCATGCAAAGCAATAAACTGCATCTTCTTGCGCAGAATATTCAACCCAGTCATATTCCTGATACACACTGACATTAAAGCGTCTTCCATTTCTAGTTGGGAAGTGGGTCAAACGAGGACGCCTGAGTCCGTCTTTTTTACATCCACTAATATCCTTCTTCTCTGCTCCAGTTGACCCAGAGGCTGCTACTGCTGCTGCACCCGGGCCTTGACCTTCCTTATCGCTGTCCACGTCTGATCCAGCTCTTTCAATCTGAGAAATTGGTGGGGACTCAGACTCGGATTCAATTCGAGAAGTCGGTGTGGACGAGTTCTCAGCCTCCATGCATGTAGTCTCCGTCTCCCTGTTAGCATCTGCATCCCCGGCGCAGGTGCTGGAGTGGCTAACAGCCTCGTTAACAGCTTGAATCCCACCTTCACTACCTGGTCCTTCTCCCTCTGCTGCTGGGGCAACATTGGAGCCATCACCTTCACCTGCCTTTTTTTTGATAAAAAAAGATTCTAAAGTTCTTTGCTTTCTTTTCATTTTAGTTAATTAGCTTAGCCGAAAAATAAAAAAAACCGCGATAACATGACCCGCTCTGACCTCCGGCGGCTTCTCGTCAGGAGATACCACATTTCAAGATAGGGAGGGGGGATACGTTACGATAAGTATTGGGAAAGATAATATCTAGACTAGAGAAATCGATTGTGTTGTTCTGATTTTCATTTGTATTTAATTTATATGTATTAAATAATAGAATAATCAATACAAATTGACACAGAGTAATTCCATAAATTTATTTTTTTAAAACGAACATTTACATTTTCCCCTGGAGCCAAGGTGTGGCACCTGCCATACCTTGCCATACCCAATTGACGCCTCTGGGGATGGGTGTCTGTGTCCATGTATGAAGAATCCATACAAATAATAATAATAAAGAATCCATAAAAATGTTATAAAATAATAACAAATAATAATCTTTGTTATGTACTTATGGATAAAACAATACAATTACAATTATTATAATAAAGAATCCATAAAAATGTAATATAAGTAAATACAAAAATGCATACGGTAAATTCTGACACTTTGTTTCTGAGCTCTGTTCATGTAACACCTCCTTCTTAATCAGCAGATTGAAACTAACATCAAAATCATAAAATAAATGAACTAATGAATGAAATCCTGTCTGAAAAAACTCTGACATGCAAATCACGATGATCACGCCACCAAACACACATTCAGACTAAAGGAACCAGCCTGTTTGGAAAATGAGAGAAGTAGAAAGTACAGGTATTTGTGTTCAACATGTAAGAAGTAGAAAGTACAGGTATTTGTGTTCAACATGTAAGAAGTAGAAAGTACAGGTATTTGTGTTCAACATGTAAGAAGTAGAAAGTACAGGTATTTGTGTTCAACATGTAAGAAGTAGAAAGTACAGGTATTTGAGTTCAACATGTGAGAAGTAGAAAGTACAGGTATTTGAGTTCAACATGTGAGAAGTAGAAAGTACAGGTATTTGTGTTCAAAATGTAAGAAGTAGAAAGTACAGGTATTTGAGTTCAACATGTAAGAAGTAGAAAGTACAGGTATTTGAGTTCAACATGTAAGAAGTAGAAAGTACAGGTATTTGTGTTCAAAATGTAAGAAGTAGAAAGTACAGGTATTTGAGTTCAACATGTAAGAAGTAGAAAGTACAGGTATTTGAGTTCAACATGTGAGAAGTAGAAAGTACAGGTATTTGAGTTCAACATGTAAGAAGTAGAAAGTACAGGTATTTGAGTTCAACATGTAAGAAGTAGAAAGTACAGGTATTTGAGTTCAACATGTAAGAAGTAGAAAGTACAGGTATTTGAGTTCAACATGTGAGAAGTAGAAAGTACAGGTATTTGAGTTCAACATGTAAGAAGTAGAAAGTACAGGTATTTGAGTTCAACATGTGAGAAGTAGAAAGTACAGGTATTTGTGTTCAACATGTAAGAAGTAGAAAGTACAGGTATTTGAGTTCAACATGTAAGAAGTAGAAAGTACAGGTATTTGAGTTCAACATGTAAGAAGTAGAAAGTACAGGTATTTGAGTTCAACATGTAAGAAGTAGAAAGTACAGGTATTTGAGTTCAACATGTTAGAAGTAGAAAGTACAGGTATTTGTGTTCGACATGTAAGAAGTAGAAAGTACAGGTATTTGTGTTCAACATGTGAGAAGTAGAAAGTACAGGTATTTGTGTTCAACATGTAAGAAGTAGAAAGTACAGGTATTTGTGTTCAAAATGTAAGAAGTAGAAAGTACAGGTATTTGTGTTCAAAATGTAAGAAGTCAAAGTAAAAAGCCGTCAGAAAAATAAGTAGTGGAGTAAAGTACTGATACCAGCAACATGTGCTTAAGTACAGTAACAAAGTGCTATTTGTACTCCACTACTTCCCACCTCTGAATACACCACATTTAAAAGCCAGTTATTATATATATTTAATCAAGAGGCGGAGATATACTTCATTATCTCAGTGCAATATTACTTTATGTAATTAAAGGAGATGTATTCAAGGCGAGGTGCAAATACTGTAATAACAGAAGTGTCTGAAAAGGAATACATGCAATATGCACCAAATAAATAATATCCTTAAATTATGATATGTTGCAATGTTTAGCTTAATGTTTATTCAACAAAAGATTGATCAATTAACAGATTAAGAGAAAAATAATTAGCATCTCTACGCATTTTTATTTTATGCATTTTAATATTTTTGAGGGTTTTTTTAATGTAATTTTAGATTTTTCTGCCGTGGTTACTTTTCCATGCAATTCTTAAGAGACATTTTCCATGCAGTACTTTTACTTGAAAGTAAACCTATAACACTATTTGTATTTTGAAATGCAAAGTAACATTATAATCCTAGTAATCCCCTTTTCTTTCTTTTTAAATAAAACTGTAATCTGATTATTGTATGTAACTTTAAGAGAATACAGTTACCTTTTTTGTTGCATCCCCATTACGTAATCCCATCACATGTTGTTATCCATTCCTCCTCAAACCTGCATACAAATAATGCAATAAGCAATTTTATCCATAAATCATTATCATCACATTATTTAGGTTTTTTTCAAAGTAAACCCTCTCTATACCCCAGAGAGAGGGGAATGCTGTGTGAATGTATAATTGATGTTGTCCTCCTCAGTATTCTGCAGTGATTCTCTGCACACTGACTGTCATCATCATGGAGGCTCTGCAGCAGTGAGCAGCACAACACCGGACAGCTACATCTTCTTTTAGCCTTTATACTCCTCTCACATCGGTAAGAGGACATGATTGTGTGTTATCGCATGGATTTGAGTGTTTTTATTGCATGCACTGAAGCTTTTACAGCCACCGTGTGTCGCTATGGATGATTCTGTGTTTGTGCAACGGGTTGCTAACCAGCCCGCAGACCACGGAGCGTTTATACAATGTGTTATTGATGCACTAAAGGGGGAAATAAACCACATATCTCCCTGTCTATATGTGTGTGTTTGTGTGTCGTTGCACGGATTGCAGGTTAATATTAGCGCTGCTCACCGGGTGCAGGGAGGAGGAAAAGCCGCAGATTATTTGCGCGTTAATCCTCCACACAGACGGAGAAACCACCGACACATCCTCTGCTTTCTGTCTGCAGGTGATCTCTCTGCAGAAACACCACCGAAAACACCAAGATGAAGCATTTCCTGAGGTGAAGACACTCTTTAATGTGTATTTTATTCGTCAAAACGTGAAGGAATTCATTCAAAATCTCCGTTTTCTGAGCCTGTTTTCCTTCGTTCATTTCGATCCACTGCAATGTCTTGTTTACACTAAATACTGCAGGATGTGTATTCCCAGTTCTCCCAGTGAAGGCGGATCGATTATCTTATTGTGGCCAGTATAAGTGGCTGTAAGGAGGAGGAGACCTCTTAATTATGGAGCACATGTACACCAAGTCTCTATTAATAGATCTGTGGCTTTCTGTGTGTGGAAACCATTTCTGCAGAAAAAAAACATCATGCAAAAAAATTACAAAGCAGGTCGAAATAATGAGGAATTAGATGCTTAGTCAAAATATTGATATATAAGTCTATATCTTGGGATGATAAGCCTATATTTTGATATATATGTCCACATTTTGGGATGCTAGTTCTACATTTTAAGTTGTTAAGGCCTTTTTTTGAGATGCTAAGTCTGTATTGTGGAGATGCTATGTCGTTATTTTGAGACATGTCGTTATGTTGGGATGCTAAGTCATTAGTCTTAGATGCTACGTCGTTATTTGAGATGCTAGGTTGTTATTTTGGGATGCTAATTGTCATTTTTTAGATATGCTAGGTTGTTATTTTGAGATATAAATCAACATTTTGGGATGCTAGCTATATATTTAACATTGTTAAGGCCTTACTTTGAGATGCTTAGTCTATATTTGGAGATGTGGGTCATTATTTGAAATGCTAGGTTGTATTTTGAGAAGAAGTTATGTTGGGAGGCTTAGTCTATATTTTCAGATGCTAACTCATTATTCTGAGATGCTTAGTCCTTTCTCTGACATGTTAAGTCATTATTTTGAGACATATGAAGTTATTTTGGGATGCTTAGTCTACAGTATGTTATGAGACGCTGTCGGTATTTTTAGATGCTAAGATATTTTTAAGTAATAATTTCCTTATGCTAACTCATTATTCAGAGAATCTTAGTCGTCTTTATTTGAGTTGCTAAGTTACAAATAGGCCCTAATTCTGTGTTTCGGGATCTACAGGGACTACAAGATAAGTGTGTTCTTCCTTCTTTCCTAACGCTCAGAGAAAATCCAGAGGAGGATAGAAATCATTTAGTCTCCACGTTTTTATAACGGGTCGCTCTGCATTTCCCAAAACACACATTTCCATTTTGGTCCTCAGTGTCATCTGTAAAAATAGCACACTTTGATCTGCTGCTGGTAGACGAGAAGTAACACACAATCTTATTTGTGTACTCTTATTGAGCCCATTTTACATGTTTACTCTGAATAAAATGCGATTTTTATTATGAATCCCCCAAAAATACCGAGCTAATAATCCGTAAAATCCTGTAAAAAACTAATTTTTTGCAATAAATAAGGAAACTGTATCAGGAGCTGCAGTGACAGCTAATATAGAAAAAAAGTATTGAAAATGTTCATAACAATATCATTAACTGTTTTATTTTATTACCAAAACTCAACAAATATTCAATTTACTAACATGCAAAACCAAAAACAGCTTGAAGTTTTTTTTTGTCCCATTTATTGTTATTTTAGGGTGCCAAGCCTATATTGTGATTATTTAGAGTACCAAGTCTTTACGTTTTTTCACTAACGGTTGAAGTGGTAGTTCCTATAGGTCTGTAAAACATAAAAAGTAGTAAAAAAACTCAAAACAATATCATTTATTGTTTTATATTATTACCAAAACTCCCAAATATTCAATTTACTAACATGTAAGACCAACATTATTTTATCTAAATGTAATTTCCATTTAATATCAGTAGTAAATACTAAAATCAAGACTGCAAATAGTCCCTTTGTTCAGAGTATCCTCCATAGCAACAGTCTGCTCTCCTTAGCAACGGTCTGCTCTTCTTAGCAACGGACTGCTAGCAAAAAATAACAGACTCCTGGAATGCCCAAATCGACCAATCAGAACTGAGTATTCAACTAACTATATTTGTAGTATTTTTAACAGATGACACCAAAGTCCGTATCTCACCCTCTTTTGTCTTAATTTACATTATTTTATTTCATATTCTGTTCTTGTACATATCATATTCTATCTACATGTATATAGACTTCTTGCACTATTTTTATTTTTTTATTTTATTATATATGTTGCATTGTTGGAGGAGCCCAGGTCAGAAGCCATTGTTACACTGTAGCTTTGTGCATATGATGATAAAAACTTTGATTCTTGAATCTTTGAAATCTGCAGGGTGGTGACGCAGTTCTTCGTCTTCCTGTACTGTAAGTGTTTGTGGCGAGGACTGAAGTTCATCACCAGGAAGCTAACGGGTCGCTGCGAGCTGCAGAGGATCTGTTACAACAACAAGCATGGAGCCCGCAGGACCCTGAAGATAGGTAACTCTCACACTGCCTGATAATAAACTCATGTTTATTCAGCTTATAGTAATCAAAGGCAGGAAGCAACTAAGAACATTTACTCAAGCACTTTTTGTTAATTTTGAGGTACTTTACTTGAGTGTTTCCATGTTATGTTACTTTGTACTTCTAATTCAGAGGTACATGGTGTACTTCTACTCCACTACATGTATTTATACCTTTAGTTACTTCTCAGATCTGGATGAATTAAGTGAAATCTAATCAAGAGTTAAATCAGACTTTAGTTCCACCTGGAGTAAATCCACCAGCTACCCTGCAGTATACAAAGTCATTCAAACTAGCTGCACCTTTACCAGCTTTGAGAACACTTTCATGATCAATCATTATAAAACATATCATATCTATTATTCTGAAATGGACCAATCTGCACAATGACTACTTTTACTGTCTTTCACTATATTTTGATGAGAATACTTTTCTACTTTCACTTGAGGAACATTTTGAATGCAGGACTTTTACTGTAACAGAGTATTCCTACACTCTGGTACTTCTACTTTTACTCAAGTACAAGATCTGAGTACTTCTACTTTTACTCAAGTACAAGATCTGAGTACTTCTACTTTTACTCAAGTACAAGATCTGAGTACTTCTACTTTTACTCAAGTACAAGATCTGAGTACTTCTACTTTTACTCAAGTACAAGATCTGAGTACTTCTACTTTTACTCAAGTACAAGATCTGAGTACTTCTACTTTTACTCAATTACAAGATCTGAGTACTTCTACTTTTACTCAAGTACAAGATCTGAGTACTTCTACTTTTACTCAAGTACAAGATCTGAGTACTTCTACTTTTACTCAAGTACAAGATCTGAGTACTTCTACTTTTACTCAAGTACAAGATCTGAGTACTTCTACTTTTACTCAAGTACAAGATCTGAGTACTTCTGCTTTTACTCAAGTACAAGATCTGAGTACTTCTACTTTTACTCAAGTACAAGATCTGAGTACTTCTACTTTTACTCAAGTACAAGACCTGAGTACTTCTACTTTTACTCAAGTACAAGATCTGAGTACTTCTACTTTTACTCAAGTACAAGATCTGAGTACTTCTACTTTGCTCAAGTACAAAAATAATCTAAGTCGCAGGAGGTGGAAATGTCCTGATTATCATTTCCTAGTTTGAGTGAGTTTTTGTAATATTAATAATAATAATAATTGATCTCACTTTCTGTTTTTCTTTTCCAGAATCATCTCTGCGGTGTTCCAAGAATGCGGTACGTCCCTCTGAATCCTCAGTCTGAATATCGTGTGTCGTTTCATGTTTTAACTCTGATCAAATGACATCTTCCTCTTCTGTCTCCCTCCCTCCTCTTCCTCTGCAGCTGCTTCAGTCTGCGCTCAGCGTTCATCCTGATCAGGTGGAGAAGACCATCGAGGACATCATGGCGCTGAAGAAGATCAACCCTGACACCAACCCACAGTGAGACTTTAGACTTCATCCCTCTGTGAGGGTCTCTCAGGCAGTTAGCGTAACCCCTCTGAATCAGAAAGAGTAGAAACAACACTTTCCCAAAGGCTGAGGATCAAAATGAATTCAATCTACTACAAAGGGTATTTTCTCTCTTTGAGATTAACGATCCCTAATATTGTTTATTGTTAAAAATACAAACAACAAATAGCAAGTCTTATTTTGAATCTACTCCTAAATAATGTTAAAATTCACAAACAAAATAATATGAATTCCAACAGTGAGCAAAAACAACAATTAAATGTAAAAAGACCTAAAATAAGAGTGTGAGGTGTATTTATGTACATATGAGTGAACATAGAGACAATGATAGTTATTTTATTGAATATACAATGTTTTCACTAGAAACTTAGATTTGATCATTTTAAAAAGTTTGTTTCCAGGCCAGAGGTAGTGCCACTGATTCCATGGTTTAGTGTTGCTTCCTTCCTCAGCGACCATTAGAGCTCAGACTGAGCTGTAAGTCTCTCAGAATAACAGACAGCGTGTGGACGTTGATACGTTCCTCTCTCACGATCACCATCTCTCCCCAGGCTGGGCGTACTAAGCCATTTCTTTGAGATATAAGTAGTTAATTTGGGATGTTATGTCAGAAGCTAACTCATTATTCTGAGATGCTTAATCATTTCTTTAGGCGCGTTCACACCGCAGTACTTTTCCCACTTTAGTTCCGATATAGTTCTGAAATGTCGCGTTCACACCAAAAAGAGCCGGAACTAAAATGAGTTCATGAGAACCTTCTTACCCCCTTTTCCGTCCCTGCTAGAGAGCAGGGACTTTCGTGGGAGAAAAAGGTTCCTATGTCTGATTGGCTGGGCGGATTGCAAACCACGCCCCGTCAAACTCCCAAAAAGTTTTGTGAAGCCGCCATTTTATTATCCTTGCATTAGCATGATTAGCATTAGCATTAGCCCAGCGCAGAAACGCAGAGAGACTAACTTATGGCAACACAAAAGAAAACATGGGAGCGGTGGAGATGAGGAGGTGTCTGCGTTCTGGCGATTTACTCTGAAGGCTTCAGTAGAAGCTGTTGGGAGTCCCAGCAGCTTCTACTGAAGCCAGTCCCCAACTCCGGGGACTTCCGGCCGGGGACTCCGGGTGGCAGTATACGCCGTGAAGTGGTTTGCGGTCTGCCTGTAAACCCAAAGCAGAAGAAGAAGAAGTGACGTCAGCGGCTTCATTTGCCTAATCCTCCCCCAGGGTCTTATTCCGGTGTGAACGCGATCTGTCCTTAGAGTTCATGAGAACTAAAGAGTTCTCATGAACTAAGTTCTCATGAACCTTTGTGGGAAAAGTACTGCGGTGTGAACGCGCCTCTTGAGATGCTAAATGCTGAAGTGGAATAATGAAGCATAGTTAGATGATCACTGGAAAAGCAGCATTTCATTAAGTAACAAATCTGCTTCCTCAGCGACCATTAGAGCTCAGACTGAGCTGTACGTCTCTCAGAATCACAGACAGCGTGTGGATGTTGATAGCTCTGGTTCCCCTCCTCTCTCCCCAGGCTGGGCATCTCTCTTCAGGCCAGCCTGCTGCAGATCGTGGGCTACAGGAAGCTGGTGGGAGAGGTGGAGAAACTACGCAGAGAACAATACGACTGTGAGAACCAAGAGCACGAGGACATGCTCATGAAGGTATATCTATAACCAGAGAGAGAGAGAGAGAGAGAGAGAGAGAGAGAGAGAGAGAGAGAGAGAGAGAGAGAGAGAGAGAGAGAGAGAGAGAGAGAGAGAGAGAGAGAGAGAGAGAGAGAGAGAGAGAGAGAGAGAGAGAGAGAGAGAGAGAGAGGGATTGTTTTATAAAAAAGGAGAAACTCCAACTACTGTATGTAGCAGATACATGTATTGTAGTTATAGATTACTGTAACATGAAGTAATTGTGTGTGTGTGTGTGTGTGTGTGTGTGTGTGTGTGTGTGTGTGTGTGTGTGTGTGTGAATATGATATGTACAAGAACAGAATATGAAATTAAATAATTTACATTAAGACTAAATTAAATACGGTTTGTTGCGGTGATAACTATTTATATAAATTAGTAGATTGCAAGATGACAACAGGAATGTTTTTCGAGGCTCAGGTGTTTAACAGTCTTCTGGCCTGTGGGATAAAACTGTCTCTGAGTCTGGTGGTCTTAGTCCGGATGCTGCGGTACCGCCTGCCAGACGGCAGCAGACAGGACAGTTTGATGGGGGGTCTTTATAATCCTGTTGTGTTGCAGCTGTGGAAGGAGCTGCGTCCCGACTCTCCTCTCACAGGAAGGATCTCTAAGCAGTGGTGTGAGATCGGGTTTCAGGGCAGCGACCCCAAGACTGACTTCAGAGGGATGGGACTGCTGGGGCTGAGCAACCTGCTGTGAGACACACTCTATCAAATATAACACCTATTAGGATTAGACTTTAAAGGTCTCCTATCATGCAAAATACACTTTTTGATGTATTTTATACATAAATAAGTGTCCCTGGTGCAGAGGTGGAAAGTAGTGGAGTACAAATATGTTGTTACTGTACTTAAGTACATTATTCTGGCATCAGTACTTTACTCCACTGCTTATTTTTCTGACGAATTTTTACTTTGACTTCTAACACTTTGAACTCAAATACCTGTACTTTCTACTTCTTACATGTTGAACTCAAATACCTGTACTTTCTACTTCTCACATGTTGAACACAAATACCTGTACTTTCTACTTCTTACATGTTGAACTCAAATACCTGTACTTTCTACTTCTTACATGTTGAACTCAAATACCTGTACTTTCTACTTCTTACATGTTGAACACAAATACCTGTACTTTCTACTTCTTACATGTTGAACACAAATACCTGTACTTTCTACTTCTTACATGTTGAACACAAATACCTGTACTTTCTACTTCTCACATGTTGAACACAAATACCTGTACTTTCTACTTCTCTCATGTTGAACACAAATACCTGTACTTTCTACTTCTTACATGTTGAACTCAAATACCTGTACTTTCTACTTCTTACATGTTGAACACAAATACCTGTACTTTCTACTTCTCTCATTTTCCAAACAGGCTGGTTCCTTTAGTCTGAATGTGTGTTTGGTGGCGTGATCATTATTATTTAGAGTCATTGCGTGCCTATTGATTTGAACACGATCCGTGTATCCATCATTTCCTGGTCTTCTCTAAAGAAGAGGGACCAATGAAGACGTTGTCATGTTGCCGTTGGTCACCATGGAAACATTCATTAGCTAACAATGACATTATTGTTCTATTAATATAAAGGGAGGTCAGGTACTCTTTAAAACAGCTGCTAGTTATGGGTACTTTTTACTGAAGTACATTTCAAAGCCTCTTTACTTTGACTTGAGTAAAGAAGTTTAGTCAGTACTTCTACTTTCACCAGAGTATTTTTAAACACGAGTATCTGTACTTCTACTTGAGTAAAGGATGTGTGTACTTTTGACATCTCTGGTATTTTGAGCAAAACACTTCAGAGACATGTTTTTTTATATATCTGAGACCTATAATATGTGCCTTAAAATAGTATAATAGGAGACCTTTAACACACTATGGCCTACAGTACATGTGCCACCCTTTCTTAAACTCTCTGTGTGAATCTTTGCAGGTATTTCGCAGAACACGACAAAACCACGGCTCTGCAGATGCTCCACGACTCCCTGCAGCCGAAGCACAAGTAAGGCTAGTTTCTCACTTCTTACACAAACATACGCTGAGTGACTAGGTGGAAGTCTGTCTGTGTAAAGAGATCAGAGGCTGAAGGAGAGTAGATATCCATTAATGAGGCTGGTCAAATATACATGTGTTTATGGGATTTGATTCATAGAAACAACGTAAAGCTAACTTTGCAGCCATAAAACCCTGGAAATGATATCCCTCTTTTGCATATCTAACAACACTCTATACTCTCCAATGATTAGACGTATTGGAAGCTACATCAACATATATTAATGCTCATAGGTTAAAATACAAACATTAACAGGAAAGTAAACTGTAGCATAAATTACATGCAGCAGCAAGAGTGACTGACTAGCTAACAAGGCTAACTATCGTAGATTAACTTTCTACTTTACAGCAAATCTAACGTTTGCTATATACAGGACTGTCTCAGAAAATTAGAATATTGTGATAAAGTTCTTTATTTTCTGTAATGCAATTAAAAAAACAAAAATGTCATACATTCTGGATTCATTACAAATCAACTGAAATATTGCAAGCCTTTTATTATTTTAATATTGCTGATTATGGCATACAGCTTAAGAAAACTCAAATATCCTATCTCTAAATATTAGAATATCATGAAAAAGTATACTAGTAGGGTGTTCAACGAATCACTTGAATCGTCTAATTAACTCGAAACACCTGCAAGGGTTTCCTGAGCCTTGAAAAACACTCAGCTTGGTTCAGTAAACTAAATCACAAGTATGGGGAAGACTGCTGATCTGACTGCTGTCCAGAGGACCGTCATTGACACCCTCCATCAGGAGGGTAAGACACAAAAAGAAATGTCTCAAAGAGCAAGCTGTTCACAGAGTGCAGTTTCAAAGCACATCCACAAAAAGTCTGTTGGAAGGGGGAAATGTGGCAGGAAACGCTGCACAACCAAGAGAGATGACCGCAGCCTTAACAGCATTGTGAAGAAGAGTCGCTTCCAGAATTTGGGGGAGCTTCAAAGACAGTGGACTGAAGCTGGAGTCCAGGTATCAAAAGTCACTGTTCACAGACGTGTCCGGGAAATGGGCTACAATAGCCGTATTCCCATGGTCAAGCCACTTCTGAACTCAAGACAACGGAAGAGGCGTCTGACTTGGGCTAAGGAAAAGAAGCACTGGACAGTTGCACAGTGGTCCAAAGTCCTCTTTTCAGACGAAAGCAAGTTTTGTATTTCATTTGGAAGTCAAGGCGCCAGAGTCTGGAGAAAGGCTGGAGAGGAGCAAAATCCAAGTTGCTTGAAATCCAGTGTGAAGTTCCCACAGTCAGCGATGGTTTGGGGAGCCATGTCAGCTGCTGGTGTTGGTCCACTGTGTTTCATCAAGCCCAGAGTAAATGCAGCTGTGTACCAAGAGATTTTAGAGCACTACATGCTTCCGTCTGCTGAAAAGCTCTATGGAGATGAGGAATTCATTTTCCAGCATGATCTGGCACCTGCCCACAGTGCCAAAACCACCAGTAACTGGTGTACTGACCATGGCATTACTGTCCTCGATTGGCCTGCAAATTCCCCTGACCTGAACCCCATCGAGAATATGTGGGGTATTGTGAAGAAGAAGCTGAAAGACACCAGACCCAACAATGCTAATGAGCTAAAGGCCGCTATTGAAGCATCCTGGGCATCCATAACACCTCAGCAATGCCACAGGCTGATTGCCTCCATGCCACGCCGCATTGATGCAGTAATCCGTGCAAAAGGATTCCCAACCAAGCACTGAGTGCATTAATGGACATTTTCAAATGTTTGATTGTGTTTTGCTGTTATAAATCTTTTTTTTTTACTTGGTCTGAGGAACTATTCTAATTTTTTGAGATAGGATTTTTGAGTTTTCTTAAGCTGTATGCCATAATCAGCAATATTAAAATAATAAAAGGCTTGCAATATTTCAGTTGATTTGTAATGAATCCAGAATGTATGACATTTTTGTTTTTTTTAATTGCATTACAGAAAATAAAGAACTTTATCACAATATTCTAATTTTCTGAGACAGTCCTGTATTTACCAAGTTAGCTATCAGATGGTGGCTATCTAGCTATCTATTGCCAAATGTGTGGGTATCTACATTTAAATTAGAATGATTATTTAACACCCTTGCTTCCCTAATATGCAGCTCCACCCCCACAGCTCCACCCCCACAGCTCCATCCCTACAGCTCCATCCCCACAGCTCCATCCCTACAGCTCCATCCCCACAGCTCCATCCCTACAGCTCCATCCCTACAGCTCCACCCCTACAGCTCCATCCCCACAGCTCCATCCCTACAGCTCCATCCCTACAGCTCCACCCCCACAGCTCCATCCCTACAGCTCCACCCCCACAGCTCCATCCCTACAGCTCCATCCCCACAGCTCCATCCCTACAGCTCCACCCCCACAGCTCCATCCCCACAGCTCCATCCCCACAGCTCCACCCCCACAGCTCCACCCCCACAGCTCCATCCCTACAGCTCCATCCCCACAGCTCCATCCCTACAGCTCCATCCCCACAGCTCCATCCCACAGCTCCATCCCTACAGCTCCACCCCCACAGCTCCATCCCCACAGCTCCACCCCCACAGCTCCATCCCCAAAGCTCCATCCCCACAGCTCCACCCCTACAGCTCCACCCCTACAGCTCCATCCCTACAGCTCCATCCCTACAGCTCCACCCCCACACCTCCATCCCTACAGCTCCATCCCCACAGCTCCATCCCCACAGCTCCATCCCCTACAGCTCCATCCCCACAGCTCCATCCCCTACAGCTCCATCCCTACAGCTCCACCCCCACACCTCCATCCCCTACAGCTCCATCCCTACAGCTCTATCCCCACAGCTCCATCCCCTACAGCTCCACACCCACACCTCCATCCCTACAGCTCCATCCCCACAGCTCCATCCCCACAGCTCCATCCCCTACAGCTCCATCCCCACAGCTCCATCCCCACAGCTCCATCCCCTACAGCTCCATCCCTACAGCTCCATCCCCACACCTCCATCCCTACAGCTCCATCCCTACAGCTCCACCCCCACAGCTCCATCCCCACAGCTCCATCCCCACAGCTCCATCCCCACAGCTCCATCCCCACAGCTCCACCCCTACAGCTCCACCCCTACAGCTCCATCCCCACAGCTCCATCCCTACAGCTCCACCCCCACAGCTCCATCCCCACAGCTCCATCCCCACAGCTCCACCCCTACAGCTCCATCCCCACAGCTCCATCCCTACAGCTCCATCCCCACAGCTCCATCCCCACAGCTCCATCCCTACAGCTCCATCCCCACAGCTCCATCCCCACAGCTCCACCCCCACAGCTCCATCCCTACAGCTCCATCCCTACAGCTCCATCCCTACAGCTCCACCCCCACAGCTCCATCCCCACAGCTCCATCCCTACAGCTCCACCCCCACAGCTCCATCCCCACAGCTCCATCCCTACAGCTCCATCCCCACAGCTCCATCCCTACAGCTCCATCCCTACAGCTCCATCCCTACAGCTCCACCCCCACAGCTCCATCCCCACAGCTCCACCCCCACAGCTCCATCCCTACAGCTCCACCCCTACAGCTCCATCCCTACAGCTCCATCCCTACAGCTCCATCCCCACAGCTCCATCCCCACAGCTCCATCCCTACAGCTCCATCCCTATAGCTCCACCCCCACAGCTCCACCCCCACAGCTCCATCCCTACAGCTCCACCCCCACAGCTCCATCCCCACAGCTCCATCCCTACAGCTCCATCCCTACAGCTCCATCCCTACAGCTCCATCCCCACAGCTCCATCCCTACAGCTCCACCCCTACAGCTCCATCCCTACAGCTCCATCCCCACAGCTCCATCCCTACAGCTCCATCCCCACAGCTCCATCCCTACAGCTCCACCCCTACAGCTCCATCCCTACAGCTCCACCCCCACAGCTCCACCCCACACCTCCATCCCTACAGCTCCATCCCTACAGCTCCATCCCTACAGCTCCACCCCCACAGCTCCATCCCTACAGCTCCATCCCCACAGCTCCACCCCTACAGCTCCATCCCTACAGCTCCATCCCCACAGCTCCATCCCTACAGCTCCACCCCCACAGCTCCACCCCCACAGCTCCACCCCTACAGCTCCACCCCCACAGCTCCACCCCTACAGCTCCATCCCCACAGCTCCATCCCCACAGCTCCATCCCTACAGCTCCACCCCCACAGCTCCACCCCCACAGCTCCACCCCCACACCTCCATCCCTACAGCTCCATCCCTACAGCTCCATCCCTACAGCTCCATCCCTACAGCTCCATCCCCACAGCTCCATCCCTACAGCTCCATCCCCACAGCTCGATGTCTTTCACTTCTTTATCTCCGCTGCTGCTTGTATTGTTTCTCATCTCAGAGACGCCTCATTTCACAAAGACTTCTTCTTCTTTTCCTCCACCTCTCATGCACTGTGGTGGGATCACACACAGAAAGCAAAGGTACTTTATTTCACTTTCTCTCTCTCTTCTCTGCGTTCATTGCTTCCTCATGCGCTTAAAGCACCGAGCACCGTTTACTTTGTTTATTCATCACATTTCTTAATCTGTGCTCCGTCATCTCACTCATAAAACACACAGAGAGAGTCTGGGAACTGTTTTTATTTCACACAATTTTCCGATTGGGTAATATTATATTATTATATTATTATATTATTATATTAAACGCCACATTTGAGTTAATAAGAGAGAAATGGCAGGTGACAATATAGTGTGTGTGTTATTATAATTAGTATTAAAATAAGTTAATAATTCGGTCAAGAGTCAGTTATTAATTAATTAAAACCGTTTTTACATTTTTCATTTTTTTTTTACTTTTTGCGAATATTCATTTTATTTGTTATTCTCTTTTTAAACGTTTCACAAATGTTACTCTTTTTCTATTTTACTTTTGACAAGTTTAACTTTTTAAAACCTTTGATTAATTTCACTTTTTTTATTTAATTTTTACTTTTGACAATTTCTTTATTTTTTTTACTTTAAAAAAAAACTTTTGTTAAAACTGTTGACTCTTTTGACTTTTTTATTTCTATTTATAGATTTAACCTTAAAAAGGCCTCAGTAAAATGCATTCCAGACAAAATGAATCCAAACACCTCACAGAACATTTAAAGAAATGAAGTAACTTGTACGAGTCTTGTACTTTTATACGTCTGTACCACCTGTTCCCACATTAAACATTATCAGAGGTAACTCCCTGGTGAGTTTAAGCAGTTTTAATGAGTGTTGTTCCACAGACAGAACATGACTCAGTGTTTCCTTCACAGTGAGACAAACAGCCCTGAGTGGGAACAGAAGAACATCGACAAAGCTATCGGGTAAGTGTCAAACACAATGCTAACAGAAATAAATATCAATAAGATGTTGTTTACTGAAGTGTATTCTGTAAGACAACAGAACAATGTGACCTCAGAAAAGAAGAAGATATTTAGTTGGAAAAGCTGCCTTTCATGAAGCATATTCAGGAAGTGTACCAACACTGAAACACATGAGCTATACTGCAGTTTAAAAAAGCAGGAATAAAATCTGAGCTCAGTTTTAGTTCAACACACACTATTTGTGACTATACTACCTGCTGAATTAAAAATAGAACAAATGAAGCAAAGAAAGTGGAAACCATGAAGCAGGTTAAGGCCGTATAGATTCACACTGAAAGTATTAGAGAACAGAACAGCTAACAGAGACAGGAAAGCTGATCCACTCAGAATTCTTATAAAGTCAGAATTTTTTTCAAACGTTTAAAAAAAGTAGTCGGAAATTGATAAAATATAGAAATTTGGAAATATGTCAGAAATGTTTTCGAAAAAGGGAGAAATTTGAAAAAAGTGATACTTTTGAGAAATGTTTTCGAAAAAGTGAGAATTATGTAAAAAGTCAGGAATTAGAAAAAAGGGAGAATTTCTGAAAAAAAAATTGAATTTAGAGAAATGTTTTCGAAAAAGTGAGAATTATATAAAAAGTTAGGAATTTAAAAAAAGGGAGAATTTTGAAAAAAAGTTAACATTCTGAAAAAAGTGAACATTTTGAAAAAAAGCGAGGATGTTGTAAAAAGTCAGGAATTAGAGAATAGTGATGGAAATTTTGTTTTAAAATTGATCTTGGAATCTCTTTTGAAAAAAAGTGAGAATTTGGAAAAAATAGTCAGAACATTTAAAAAAAAAAAGACAATTTTGAGAAAGACCGGATTTTTTGAAATCTCCACATTTTTACTGAGATTTGAGAAAAAAGTGAGAATTTTGTAAAAAGTCAGGAATTTGAAAACAGTGACATTTTTGAGAGAGAAGTTAGACATTTAAAAAAACATTGTAATCCACCGTATTGTTGTTGTTGTTGTTGTTGCAGTTACTCCTTTGCCATCGTGGGCATCAACATCACAGACCTGGCGTTCTCTCTGCTGATCAGCGGAGCTTTGAAGACGCATCTTTATAACGTAGCTCCAGAAACACCAAGTCTGAGAGACCTGCAGCAGACCTTCTGTGAGGACACACACACACACACACACACACACACACACACACACACACACACACACACACACACACACACACACACACACACACACACACACACACACACACACACACACACACACACACACACACACACACACACACACACACACACACACACACACACACACACACACACACACACACACACACACACACACACACACACACACACACACCTACACTTTACTCCCCATGTATCAGAGTATTTCCCCCCTGCGTTTTTTTTCTACTTCATTAAAACATCTTAAGCCCCTCCCTCCCCTGCTCCCTGCTCTAACAACGGATCTACTTTCTCTGGCGGAAGGTTACCTGATGCAGGAGTTCCAGCGGTTCTGGGTGGACGAGGATCCGTCCGACATCATGGAGTTCAACCGCGTCCGGAGCAAGTTCCACCGCCGGATCCTCCGCCAGCTGAAGGACCTCGACACCGCTCTGTGTCCCCACTTCACCGCCTCCGACCTGCACCTGGTCAACCTCTAAACACACACACACACTGTCTCTCACACACTGGACGTCCGGTAGGCCAAAAAGAAAGTAGTAAAATCTGTAGATCTTTCAAAAAGCTGGACGAATCTGGGGAGACTCTTCCTTCTCTGCTCAGCTAACGTCATGTCGCGTCACTGCCAAAAGCTCACACACACACACACACACACACACACACACACACACACACACACACACACACACACACACACACACACACACACACACACACACACACACACACACACACACACACACACACACACACACACACACACACACACACACACACACACACACACACACACACACACACACACACACACACACACACACACACACACACACACACTGCCTCTCCTCCACCAGCATCAGAGATATGACCGTAGCGATTGTAGCTGTGCATGAGGAGGCTGCACCACACTCATCATTTTGCTTTCAATCTTTTATAAATATATAAGTTGATTGTACACCTCACTTATGTGCTTTTATTCTCATAACAAACCAAATGTACACTTAAAAAAAGTAGATTTTAGTGACGTAGTGCTCTTATCACTTCAGAATATTTTGGCAATCAGCTGTCGGCTTATTTTGTAAATCAAGAGCTATTGATATTTAATTTTAAAGAAGCTAATAGAAGTATTGCTGGCGCTCATTCAATCAGATCATCTGTGTGTGTGTGTGTGTGTGTGTGTGTGTGTGTGTGTGTGTGTGTGTGTGTGTGTGTGTGTGTTAGCTGTAGATTGTACTTTTTTAAACGTCACATTACAGACTTCTCCGTGCCAAAATATCGAATGTGGAGAAATGTAACTCACAGCAGAGCAGTGGTTTCTTGTGAGCTCAAATGTACATTTTGTAAACCTGCAAAAATAATGTTCAGAAATAGTAATTATGGAGTTCCACGTTAGTTAAGTGTTTCATACTTTTAACTTTTTTAATTTAATTTATTCTAACTACTTTGTACCATTTTATTTTATTTTGTACATTCTTATTTTTCTTATCATTTTTTTCATATGTTTCTTATTTTATTCTTATTTTTGTAATTATTTTTTTCTTAATTATATATTTTTTATTTTATTCTTGTTTTATGTTTAATTAATTGTTATCTTTATTGATTTGTTATTGTATTTAAATGTCCTCTTGCTATTTCCGTTTAAACTACTGATCATTATTTTTACAGGTTTGCCTAAAAACCTTCGCCTTTGCTTTGAGTTGTGAATGTTTCCTCTCGATTGTTTGACTTCTTTTCATTCATTGAATGTGACACACACGTTGTTTCAGCCAAAGCAATAATTTACATTAACGTCAGAGCACAGTTATTAATGTGTTACTTTGCACCGAGCGTGCCTCACTAATGTTTGATTTATTAACTCAGAGCTGAGAGCCAATCACAGCCGCTGCAGGATTTGAGGGAAATTAATATATATAGTCTTCTCCATCGTTATCTATCGTTCTTATCATGAAGAAATAACCAAAATAATGTCCTTATGAATGCAACACGTCGGCAACAGCACGATAAATAACGTGCACAATGCACAGTTGCTCCGTTAATAATGAAGTGGGTGATTTTAATTAAAAACAGCCGATATCTGACGGTGAAAAAGACCAAAAAAGCAGAATTTAAAGCCGTTAAGCCACCAGCAAACATATTTATGAGCTACTGTATAAGACTGTCTTTATTTGACCCCAAAAGACAGATTGTCTAAATACTAACACTACATACATCACTAAATCACCAACAAATACAATTATGTTCATTTTAAATACCTTTTGTGGTGGGAAAAAATATAAAATCATCATAAATGTTAGAAAAAAATTAGGCTGTAGGAAAGAAGGAAACCTGCTCCACAAATGTTTTAATGTCAAATTCCATCGAGAAAAGCAGTAGATAAATGTACATTTGTGGAAACATTTCGTGTTTTAGGAGAAATTAATATATATAATAAGTCTTCTCCATCATTATCTATCTGTCCAAATAATGTTCTTATCAATGCAACACGTCGGCAACAGCACGAGAAATAACATAAGAAATGCACAGTTGCTCTGTCAATAATTAATTGGGTGATTTTAATTTTAAAAAGCATAAAAATGAAAGTTAAAAATGCTGAATATACTGTAGAGGCGTTAAACCGCCAGGCAACACAGGAAAAAAGACATTGAAACTATCCTGCAAACATATTTATTAGCTATAAAAGTGTCTTTATTTGACCCCAAAAGACAGATTGTCTAAATACTAACACTACATACATCACTCAATCACCAAGAAATACAATTATATTCATTTTAAATACATTTTCTGGTGGAAAAATATTTAAAACCATCATAAATGTTAGTTAAAATGAGATAAAGAAAGAGGGAAACCTGCGCCAACAAAATGTAATATCCAATTTCATGGGGAAAAAAACTAAAATGTGAGGAAATGTTACAAAAAGAAACCTAATTTGGTGCAGATTAAATGATATTTAAATTAAAAACAGCAGATATATGTCAACACAGGAAAAAAGAACGACCCTGCAAAAATATTTATGAGCTATAAAACTGTCTTTATTTGACCCCAAAAGACACACGACACTCAAAATTACAAAATGAATATAATTATATTAATTTTAAATACATTAGTTGGTGGGGAAAAAAAAAAAAAATC
>NC_136907.1:2450293-2532793 GCF_949606895.1 Notothenia rossii
GTGTATTTTATTCGTCAAAACGTGAAGGAATTCATTCAAAATCTCCGTTTTCTGAGCCTGTTTTCCTTCGTTCATTTCGATCCACTGCAATGTCTTGTTTACACTAAATACTGCAGGATGTGTATTCCCAGTTCTCCCAGTGAAGGCGGATCGATTATCTTATTGTGGCCAGTATAAGTGGTTGTAAGGAGGAGGAGGCCTCTTAATTATGGAGCACATGTACACCAAGTCTCTATTAATAGATCTGTTGCTTTCTGTGTGTGGAAACCATTTCTGCAGAAAAAAAACATCCTGTAAAAAAATTACAAAGCAGGTCGAAATAATGAGGAATTAGATGCTTAGTCAAAAAATATTGATATATAAGTCTATATCTTGGGATGATATGTCTATATTTTGATATATATGTCCACATTTTGGATGCTAGTTCTACATTTTAAGTTGTTAAGGCCTTTTTTTGAGATGCTAAGTCTGTATTGTGGAGATGCTATGTCGTTATTTTGAGGACATGTCGTTATTTTGAGACATGTCGTTATTTTGAGACATGTCGTTATTTTGGGATGCTAGGTTGTTATTTTGGGATAGCCTATATGTCGTTATTTTGGGATGCTAATTGTCATTTTTTAGAGATGCTAGGTTGTTATTTTTGAGATATAAATCAACATTTTGGATGCTAGCTATATATTTAACATTGTTAAGGCCTTACTTTGAGATGCTTAGTCTATATTTGGAGATGTGGGTCATTATTTGAAATGCTAGGTTGTATTTTGAGAAGAAGTTATGTTGGGATGCTTAGTCTATATTTTCAGATGCTAACTCATTATTCTGAGATGCTTAGTCCTTTCTCTGACATGTTAAGTCATTATTTTGAGACATATGACGTTATTTTGGGATGCTAGTCTACAGTATGTTATGAGACGCTGTCGGTATTTTTAGATGCTAAGATATTTTTAAGTAATCGTTTCCTTATGCTAACTCATTATTCAGAGAATCTTAGTCGTCTTTATTTGAGTTGCTAAGTTACAAATAGGCCCTAATTCTGTGTTTCGGGATCTACAGGGACTACAAGATAAGTGTGTTCTTCCTTCTTTCCTAACGCTCAGAGAAAATCCAGAGGAGGATAGAAATCATTTAGTCTCCACGTTTTTGTGCATTTCCCAAAACACACATTTCCATTTTGGTCCTCAGTGTCATCTGTAAAAATAGCACACTTTGATCTGCTGCTGGTAGACGAGAAGTAACACACAATCTTATTTGTGTACTCTTATTGAGCCCATTTTACATGTTTACTCTGAATAAAATGCGATTTTTATTATGAATCCCCCAAATACTGAGCTAATAATCCGTAAAATCCTGTAAAAAAACATTTTTTTGCGATAAATAAGGAAACTGTATCAGGAGCTGCATTGACAGCTAATATAGAAAAAAAGTATTGAAAATGTTCATAACAATATCATTAACTGTTTTATTTTATTACCAAAACTCAACAAATATTCAATTTACTAACATGTAAAACCAAAAACAGCTTGACGTTTTTTTTTTCTCCCATTTATTGTTATTTTAGACTCCCAAGTCTATATTGTGATTATTTAGAGTACCAAGTCTTTACGTTTTTTCACTAACGGTTGAAGTGGTAGTTAATATAGGTCTGTAAAACAGAAAAAGTAATAAAAAAACTCAAAACAATATCATTTATTGTTTTATATTATTACCAAAACTCCCAAATATTCAATTTACTAACATGTAAGACCAACATTATTTTATCTAAATGTAATTTCCATTTAATATCAGTAGTAAATACTAAAATCAAGACTGCAAATAGTCCCTTTGTTCAGAGTATCCTCCATAGCAACAGTCTGCTCTCCTTAGCAACGGTCTGCTCTTCTTAGCAACGGACTGCTAGCGAAAAATAACAGACCCCTGGAATGTCCAAATCGACCAATCAGAACTGAGTATTCAACTAACTATATTTGTAGTATTTTTAACAGATGACACCAAAGTCCGTATCTCACCCTCTTTTGTCTTAATTTACATTATTTATTTCATATTCTGTTCTTGTACATATCATATTCTATCCACATGTATATAGACTTCTTCCACTATTTTTATTTTTTTATTTTATTATATATGTTGCGTTGTTGGAGGAGCTCAGGTCAGAAGCCATTGTTACAATGTAGCTTTGTGCATATGATGATAAAAACTTTGATTCTTGAATCTTTGAAATCTGCAGGGTGGTGACGCAGTTCTTCGTCTTCCTGTACTGTAAGTGTTTGTGGCGAGGACTGAAGTTCATCACCAGGAAGCTAACGGGTCGCTGCGAGCTGCAGAGGATCTGTTACAACAACAAGCATGGAGCCCGCAGGACCCTGAAGATAGGTAACTCTCACACTGCCTGATAATAAACTCATGTTTATTCAGCTTATAGTAATCAGAGGCGGGAAGCAACTAAGAACATTTACTCAAGTACTTTTTGTTAATTTTGAGGTACTTTACTTGAGTGTTTCCATGTTATGTTACTTTGTACTTCTAATTCAGAGGTACATGGTGTACTTCTACTCCCCTACATGTATTTATACCTTTAGTTACTTTACAGATGTGGATGAATGATGTGAAATCTAATCAACACTTAAATCAGACTTTAGTTCCACCTGGAGTAAATCCACAAGCTCCCCTGCAGTATACAAAGTCATTCAAACTAGCTGCACCTTTACCAGCTTTGAGAACACTTTCATGATCAATCATTATAAAACATATCATATCTATTATTCTGAAATGGACCAATCTGCACAACGACTACTTTTACTGTCGCTACTTTAACTATATTTTGATGAGAATACTTTTCTACTTTTACTTGAGGAACATTTTGAATGCAGGACTTTTACTGTAACAGAGTATTCCTACACTCTGGTACTTCTACTTTTACTCAAGTACAAGATCTGAGTACTTCTACTTTTACTGAAGTACAAGATCTGAGTACTTCTACTTTTACTCAAGAACAAGATCTGAGTACTTCTACTTTTACTCAAGTACAAGATCTGAGTACTTCCACTTTTACTCAAGTACAAGATCTGAGTACTTCTACTTTTACTCAAGTACAAGATCTGAGTACTTCTACTTTTACTCAAGTACAAGATCTGAGTACTTCTACTTTTACTCAAGTACAAGATCTGAGTACTTCTACTTTTACTCAAGTACAAGATCTGAGTACTTCTACTTTTACTCAAGTACAAGATCTGAGTACTTCTACTTTTACTCAAGTACAAGATCTGAGTACTTCTACTTTTACTCAAGTACAAGATCTGAGTACTTCTACTTTTACTCAAGTACAAGATCTGAGTACTTCTACTTTTACTAAAGTACAAGACCTGAGTACTTCTACTTTTACTCAAGTACAAGATCTGAGTACTTCTACTTTTACTCAAGTACAAGATCTGAGTACTTCTACTTTTACTCAAGTACAAGACCTGAGTACTTCTACTTTTACTCAAGTACAAGATCTGAGTACTTCTACTTTGCTCAAGTACAAAAATAATCTATGTCGCAGGAGGTGGAAATGTCCTGATTATCATTTCCTAGTTTGAGTGAGTTTTTGAAGTTATTGTAATAATATTAATAATAATAATAATTGATCTCACTTTCTGTTTTTCTTTTCCAGAATCATCTCTGCGGTGTTCCAAGAATGCGGTACGTCCCTCTGAATCCTCAGTTTGAATATCGGTGTCGTTTCATGTTTTAACTCTGATCAAATGACATCTTCCTCTTCTGTCTCCCTCCCTCCTCTTCCTCTGCAGCTGCTTCAGTCTGCGCTCAGCGTTCATCCTGATCAGGTGGAGAAGACCATCGAGGACATCATGGCGCTGAAGAAGATCAACCCTGACACCAACCCACAGTGAGACTTTAGACTTCATCCTTCTGTGAGGGTCTCTCAGGCAGTTAGCGTAACCCCTCTGAGTCAGAAAGAGTAGAAGCAACACTTTCCCAAAGGCCGCGGATGGAAATGAATTCAATCTACTACAAAGAGTATTTTCTGTCTTTGAGATTAACGATCCCTAATATTGTTTATTGTTAAAAACACAAACAACAAATAGCAAGGCTCATTTTGAATCTACTCCTAAATAATGTTAAAATTCACAAACAAAATAATATGAATTCAACAGTGAGCAAAAACAACAATTAAATGTAAAAAGACCTAAAATAAGAGTGTGAGGTGTATTTATGTATATATGAGTGAACATAGAGACAATGATAGTTCTTTTATTGAATATACAATGTTTTCACGAGAAACTTAGATTTGATCATTTTAAAAAGTTTGTTTCCAGGCCAGAGGTAGTGCCACTGATTCCATGGTTTAGTGTTGCTTTCTTCCTCAGCGACCATTAGAGCTCAGACTGAGCTGTAAGTCTCTCAGAATAACAGACAGCGTGTGGACGTTGATAGGTTCCTCTCTCACGATCACCATCTCTCCCCAGGCTGGGCGTGCTAAGCCATTTCTTTGAGATATAAGTAGTTAATTTGGGATGTTATGTCAGAAGCTAACTCATTATTCTGAGATGCTTAATCATTTCTTTAGGCGCGTTCACACCGCAGTACTTTTCCCACTTTAGTTCCGATATAGTTCTGAAATGTCGCGTTCACACCAAAAAGAGCCGGAACTAAAATGAGTTAATGAGAACCTTCTTACCCCCTTTCCCGTCCCTGCTAGAGAGCAGGGACTGTCGTGGGAGAAAAAGGTTCCTGTGTCTGATTGGCTGGGAGGATTGCAAACCACGCCCCGTCAAACTCCCAAAAAGTTTTGTGAAGCCGCCATTTTATTATCCTCGCATTAGCATGATTAGCATTAGCATTAGCCCAGCGCAGAAACGCAGAGAGACTAACTTATGGCAACACAAAAGAAAACATGGGAGCGGTGGAGATGAGGAGGTGTCTGCGTTCTGGTGATTTACTCTGAAGGCTTCAGTAGAAGCTGCTGGGAGTCCCAGCAGCTTCTACTGAAGCCAGTCCCCAACTCCGGGGACTTCCGGCCGGGGACTCCGGGTGGCAGTATACGCCGTGAAGTTGTTTGCGGTCTGCCAGTAAACCCAAAGCAGAAGAAGAAGAAGTGACGTCAGCGGCTTCATTTGCCTATTCCACCCTCAGAGACTTATTCCGGTGTGAACGCGATCTGTCCTTAGTTCATCAGAACTAAAGAGTTCTGATGAACTAAAGAGTTCTCATGAACCTTTGTGGGAAAAGTACTGCGGTGTGAAAGCGCCTCCTGAGATGCTAAATGCTGAAGTGAAATAATGAAGCACAGTTAGATGATCACTGGAAAAGCAGCATTTCATTTAGTAACAAATCTGCTTCCTCAGCAACCATTAGAGCTCAGACTGAGCTGTACGTCTCTCAGAATCACAGACAGCGTGTGGACGTTGATAGCTCTGGTTCCCCTCCTCTCTCCCCAGGCTGGGCATCTCTCTTCAGGCCAGCCTGCTGCAGATCGTGGGCTACAGGAAGCTGGTGGGAGAGGTGGAGAAACTACGCAGAGAACAATACGACTGTGAGAACCAAGAGCACGAGGACATGCTCATGAAGGTATATCTATAACCAGAGAGAGAGAGAGAGAGAGAGAGAGAGAGAGAGAGAGAGAGAGAGAGAGAGAGAGAGAGAGAGAGAGAGAGAAAGAGAGAGAGAGAGAGAGAAAGAGAGAGAGAGAGAGAGAGAGAGAGGGGATTGTTTTATAAGAAAGGAGAAACTCCAACTACTGTATGTAGCAGATACATGTATTGTAGTTATAGATTACTGTAACATGAAGTAATTGTGTGTGTGTGTGTGTGTGTGTGTGTGTGTGTGTGTGTGTGTGTGTGTGTGTGTGTGTGTGTGTGTGTGTGTGTGTGTGTGTGTGTGTGTGTGTGTGTGTGTGTGTGTGAATATGATATGTACAAGAACAGAATATGAAATTAAATAATTTACATTAAGACAAAATTAAATGATGATAACGGTGATAACTATTTATATAAATAAGTAGATTGCAAGATGACAACAGGAATGTTTTTCGAGGCTCAGGTGTTTAACAGTCTTCTGGCCTGTGGGATAAAACTGTCTCTGAGTCTGGTGGTCTTAGTCCGGATGCTGCGGTACCGCCTGCCAGACGGCAGCAGACAGGACAGTTTGATGGGGGGTCTTTATAATCCTGTTGTGTTGCAGCTGTGGAAGGAGCTGCGTCCCGACTCTCCTCTCACAGGAAGGATCTCTAAGCAGTGGTGTGAGATCGGGTTTCAGGGCAGCGACCCCAAGACCGACTTCAGAGGGATGGGACTGCTGGGGCTGAGCAACCTGCTGTGAGACACACTCTATCAAATATAACACCTATTAGGGTTAGACTTTAAAGGTCTCCTATCATGAAAATACACTTTTTGATGTATTTTATACATAAATATGTGTCCCTGGTCAAGAGGTGGGAAGTAGTGGAGTACAAATATTTTGCTACTGTACTTAAGTGCATTATTCTGGCATCAGTACTTTACTCCACTACTTATTTATTTTTCTGACGACTTTTTACTTTGACTTCTAACATGTTGAACTCAAATACCTGTACTTTCTACTTGTTACATTTTAAACACAAATACCTGTACTTTCTACTTCTTACATTTTAAACACAAATACCTGAACTTTCTACTTCTCACATGTTGAACTCAAATACCTGTACTTTCTACTTCTTACATGTTGAACACAAATACCTGTACTTTCTACTTCTTACATGTTGAACACAAATACCTGTACTTTCTACTTCTTACATGTTGAACACAAATACCTGTACTTTCTACTTCTTACATGTTGAACACAAATACCTGTACTTTCTACTTCTTACATGTTGAACACAAATACCTGTACTTTCTACTTCTTACATGTTGAACTCAAATACCTGTACTTTCTACTTCTCACATGTTGAACTCAAATACCTGTACTTTCTACTTCTCACATGTTGAACTCAAATACCTGTACTTTCTACTTCTTACATGTTGAACACAAATACCTGTACTTTCTACTTCTTACATGTTGAACACAAATACCTGTACTTTCTACTTCTTACATGTTGAACTCAAATACTTGTACTTTCTACTTCTTACATGTTGAACTCAAATACCTGTACTTTCTACTTCTCACATGTTGAACTCAAATACCTGTACTTTCTACTTCTTACATGTTGAACACAAATACCTGTACTTTCTACTTCTCACATGTTGAACTCAAATACCTGTACTTTCTACTTCTTACATGTTGAACTCAAATACCTGTACTTTCTACTTCTTACATGTTGAACTCAAATACCTGTACTTTCTACTTCTCTCATTTTCCAAACAGGCTGGTTCCTTTAGTCTGAATGTGTGTTTGGTGGCGTGATCATTATTATTTAGAGTCATTGCGTGCCTATTGATTTGAACACGATCCGTGTATCCATCATTTCCTGGTCTTCTCTAAAGAAGAGGGACCAATGGAAACGTTGTCATGTTGCCGTTGGTCACCATGGAAACATTCATTAGCTAACAATGACATTATTGTTCTATTAATATAAAGGGAGGTCAGGTACTCTTTAAAACAGCTGCTAGTTATGGGTACTTTTTACTGAAGTACATTTCAAAGCCTCTTTACTTTGACTTGAGTAAAGAAGTTTAGTCAGTACTTCTACTTTCACCAGAGTATTTTAAACACGAGTATCTGTACTTCTACTTGAGTAAAGGATGTGTGTACTTTTGACATCTCTGGTATTTTGAGCAAAACACTTCAGAGACATGTTTTTTTATATATCTGAGACCTATAATATGTGCCTAAAAATAGTATAATAGGAGACCTTTAACACACTATGGCCTACAGTACATGTGCCACCCTTTCTTAAACTCTCTGTGTGAATCTTTGCAGGTATTTCGCAGAACACGACAAAACCACGGCTCTGCAGATGCTCCACGACTCCCTGCAGCCGAAGCACAAGTAAGGCTAGTTTCTCACTCAATTTACACAAACATACGCTGAGTGACTAGGTGGAAAGTCTGTCTGTGTAAAGAGATCAGAGGCTGAAGGAGAGTAGATATCCATTAATGAGGCTGGTCAAATATACATGTGTTTATGGGATTTGGTTCATAGAAACAACGTAAAGCTAACTTTGCAGCCCTAAAACCCTGGAAATGATATCCCTCTTTTGCATATCTGACAACACTCTACACTCTCCAATGATTAGACGTATTGGAAGCTACATCAACTTATATTAATGCTCATAGGTGCATTCAAATACAAACATTAACAGGAAAGTAAACTGTAGCATAAATTACATGCAGCAGCAAGAGTGACTGACTAGCTAACAAGGCTAACTATCGTACATCAACTTTCTACTTTACAGCAAATCTAACGTTTGCTATCTATTTACCAAGTTAGCTATCAGATGGTGGCTATCTAGCTATCTATTGCCAAATGTGTGGGTATCTACATTTAAATTAGAATGATTATTTAACACCCTTGCTTCCCTAATATGCGTTATATGGATGAATTACCGCACATATTGGTCATCTAAATGGTTATTTTCTTACCTGAAAAAGTGTTATAACGTATTAACAGTTCATTCAAAAGCTTATGAACAGTTTCTATGGCAACCGTCCAGGATATCAGCTTTTATATATTTGGTATAGATTAACCCTTAAAGTATTATCACACAGAACAGAACAGCTAACAAACACATAAAAGCTGATCCACAAAAAGTCAGACATGTTTATAAAAAGTAAAAAAAAAAAAAAAAAAAGTGAGAATTTTGAAATAAATCAAGATATTTGAAAAAAGAAAGTCTAAAAAAGAAAAGTGAGAATTTCGAGAAAAAAAAGTGAGTTTTAAGAAAAAGTAAGATCTTTTTTTTCGGGGAAAAGAGAGAATTTCATAAAAAAATTAAGAGATTTTGAAAAAAGTGAGAAGTTTGAAAAAAGTGAGATTTTTGAAAATAATTCTGACTTCGTCCACATTAAAAAAAAAGTTTGGGAAACGTGACAATTATGGATATAGTCAGGAATTTGAAAATAACACCAAATTATTAGGAATATGTCTGAATTTTGACAACAAATAAAAAGAAGCAGATTCAGGCAGTAGTTATAGATTCACCTTCTAAGTGTTAGCCTTCTTGATTTGATGAAGCTTTGTAATCTTTTTGTTTTGATTTCTGCACGTTCTCCTCCATCACTCTGCATTCACTCCTCTCTGCTGACTTTACCCATCCCCACAGCTCCACCCCCACAGCTCCATCCCTACAGCTCCATCCCCACAGCTCCACCCCCACAGCTCCACCCCCACAGCTCCATCCCCACAGCTCCATCCCTACAGCTCCATCCCTACAGCTCCACCCCCACAGCTCCACCCCTACAGCTCCATCCCTACAGCTCCATCCCCACAGCTCCATCCCTACAGCTCCATCCCTACAGCTCCATCCCTACAGCTCCATCCCTACAGCTCCATCCCTACAGCTCCATCCCTACAGCTCCATCCCCACAGCTCCATCCCCACAGCTCCATCCCTACAGCTCCATCCCCACAGCTCCATCCCTACAGCTCCATCCCTACAGCTCCACCCCCACAGCTCCACCCCTACAGCTCCATCCCTACAGCTCCATCCCCACAGCTCCATCCCTACAGCTCCATCCCTACAGCTCCATCCCTACAGCTCCATCCCCACAGCTCCATCCCCACAGCTCCATCCCCACAGCTCCATCCCCACAGCTCCATCCCCACAGCTCCATCCCCACAGCTCCATCCCTACAGCTCCATCCCTACAGCTCCATCCCTACAGCTCCACCCCTACAGCTCCACCCCCACAGCTCCACCCCTACAGCTCCATCCCTACAGCTCCATCCCTACAGCTCCATCCCCACAGCTCCATCCCTACAGCTCCATCCCCACAGCTCCACCCCTACAGCTCCATCCCTACAGCTCCACCCCTACAGCTCCACCCCTACAGCTCCATCCCTACAGCTCCATCCCTACAGCTCCATCCCTACAGCTCCATCCCCACAGCTCCATCCCTACAGCTCCATCCCCACAGCTCCACCCCTAAAGCTCCATCCCCACAGCTCCATCCCCACAGCTCCACCCCTACAGCTCCATCCCTACAGCTCCACCCCTACAGCTCCACCCCCACAGCTCCATCCCTACAGCTCCACCCCCACAGCTCCACCCCCACAGCTCCACCCCCACAGCTCCACCCCTACAGCTCCATCTCTACAGCTCCACCCCCACAGCTCCACCCCCACAGCTCCACCCCTACAGCTCCATCTCTACAGCTCCACCCCCACAGCTCCACCCCCACAGCTCCATCCCTACAGCTCCACCCCTACAGCTCCACCCCCACAGCTCCATCCCCACAGCTCCACCCCCACAGCTCCATCCCCACAGCTCCATCCCTACAGCTCCACCCCTACAGCTCCACCCCTACAGCTCCACCCCTACAGCTCCATCCCCACAGCTCCATCCCCACAGCTCCATCCCTACAGCTCCATCCCCACAGCTCCATCCCTACAGCTCCATCCCTACAGCTCCATCCCTACAGCTCCACCCCTACAGCTCCACCCCCACAGCTCCATCCCCACAGCTCCATCCCTACAGCTCCACCCCTACAGCTCCATCCCTACAGCTCCATCCCTACAGCTCCATCCCTACAGCTCCATCCCCACAGCTCCATCCCCACAGCTCCACCCCCACAGCTCCATCCCCACAGCTCCATCCCTACAGCTCCATCCCTACAGCTCCATCCCTACAGCTCCATCCCTACAGCTCCATCCCCACAGCTCCACCCCTACAGCTCCATCCCCACAGCTCCATCCCCACAGCTCCATCCCTAAAGCTCCATCCCCACAGCTCCATCCCTACAGCTCCATCCCTACAGCTCCATCCCTACAGCTCCACCCCTACAGCTCCACCCCTACAGCTCCACCCCTACAGCTCCATCCCTACAGCTCCATCCCTACAGCTCCACCCCTACAGCTCCATCCCTACAGCTCCACCCCTACAGCTCCACCCCTACAGCTCCACCCCTACAGCTCCATCCCTACAGCTCCATCCCTACAACTCCACCCCCACAGCTCCATCCCCACAGCTCCATCCCCACAGCTCCATCCCCACAGCTCCATCCCTACAGCTCCATCCCTACAGCTCCACCCCCACAGCTCCATCCCTACAGCTCCACCCCTACAGCTCCATCCCTACAGCTCCACCCCCACACCTCCATCCCTACAGCTCCACCCCCACAGCTCCACCCCCACAGCTCCATCCCTACAGCTCCATCCCTACAGCTCCATCCCCACAGCTCCACCCCCACAGCTCCATCCCTACAGCTCCATCCCTACAGCTCCATCCCTACAGCTCCACCCCCACAGCTCCATCCCTATAGCTCCATCCCTACAGCTCCATCCCCACAGCTCCATCCCTACAGCTCCACCCCTACAGCTCCATCCCTACAGCTCCATCCCTACAGCTCCATCCCCACAGCTCCACCCCTACAGCTCCATCCCTACAGCTCCATCCCCACAGCTCCATCCCCACAGCTCCATCCCTACAGCTCCACCCCCACAGCTCCATCCCCACAGCTCCATCCCTACAGCTCCATCCCCTACAGCTCCACCCCCACAGCTCCATCCCCACAGCTCCATCCCCACAGCTCCACCCCCACAGCTCCATCCCCACAGCTCCATCCCTACAGCTCCATCCCTACAGCTCCATCCCTACAGCTCCATCCCTACAGCTCCATCCCTACAGCTCCATCCCCACAGCTCCATCCCTACAGCTCCACCCCCACAGCTCCATCCCCACAGCTCCACCCCCACAGCTCGATGTCTTTCACTTCTTTATCTCCGCTGCTGCTTGTATTGTTTCTCATCTCAGAGACGCCTCATTTCACAAAGACTTCTTCTTCTTTTCCTCCACCTCTCATGCACTGTGGTGGGATCACACACAGAAAGCAAAGGTACTTTATTTCACTTTCTCTCTCTCTTCTCTGCGTTCATTGCTTCCTCATGCGCTTAAAGCACCGAACACCGTTTACTTTGTTTATTCATCACATTTCTTAATCTGTGCTCCGTCATCTCACTCATAAAACACACAGAGAGAGTCTGGGAACTGTTTTTATTTCACACAATTTTCCGATTGGGTAATATTATATTATTATATTATTATATTATTATATTAAACGCCACATTTGAGTTAATAAGAGAGAAATGGCAGGTGACAATATAGTGTGTGTGTTATTATAATTAGTATTAAAATAAGTTAATAATTCGGTCAAGAGTCAGTTATTAATTAATTAAAACCGTTTTTACATTTTTCATTTTTTTTTTACTTTTTGCGAATATTCATTTTATTTGTTATTCTCTTTTTAAACTTTTCACAAATGTTACTCTTTTTCTATTTTACTTTTGACAAGTTTAACTTTTTAAAACCTTTGATTAATTTCACTTTTTTTATTTAATTTTTACTTTTGACAATTTCTTTATTTTTTTTACTTTAAAAAAAAACTTTTGTTAAAACTCTTGACTCTTTTGACTTTTTTATTTCTATTTATAGATTTAACCTTAAAAAGGCCTCAGTAAAATGCATTCCAGGCAAAATGAATCCAAACACCTCACAGAACATTTAAAGAAAGTAACTTGTACAAGTCTTGTACTTTTGTACGTCTGTACCACCTGTTCCCACATCAAACATTATCAAAGGTAACTCCCTGGTGAGTTTAAGCAGTTTTAATGAGTTTTGTTCCACAGACAGAACATGACTCAGTGTTTCCTTCACAGTGAGACAAACAGCCCTGAGTGGGAACAGAAGAACATCGACAAAGCTATCGGGTAAGTGTCAAACACAATGCTAACACAAATAAATATCAATAAGATTTTGTTTACTGAAGTGTATTCTGTAAGAAGAAGATATTTAGTTTTTATTTGTAGGAAAACATGCCTTCATGAAGCATATTCAGGAAGTGTACCAACACTGAAACACATGAGCTATACTGCAGTTTAAAAAAGCAGGAATAAAATCTGAGCTCAGTTTTAGTTCAACACACACTATTTGTGACTATACTACCTGCTGAATTAAAAATAGAACAAATGAAGCAAAGAAAGTGGAAACAGTGAAGCAGGTTAAGGCAGTATAGATTCACACTGAAAGTATGAGAGAACAGAACAGCGTACAGAGACAGGAAAGCTGATCCACTCAGAATTCTTATAAAGTCAGAATTTTTTTCAAACTTTTAAAAAAAGTAGTCGGAAATTGATAAAATATAGAGATTTGGAAATATGTCAGAAATGTTTTCGAAAAAGTCAGAAATTTGAAAAAAGTGATAATTGTGGAAAAAGTTAGAACTTTGAAAAAAGTGATACCTTTGAGAAATGTTTTCGAAAAAGTGAGAATTATGTAAAAAGTCAGGAATTCGAAAAAAGGGAGAATTTTGAAAAAAAAAGTGAATTTAGAAAAATGTTTTCGAAAAAGTGAGAATTATGTAAAAAGTTAGGAATTTAAAAAAAGTGAGAATTTTGAAAAAAAGTTAACATTCTGAAAAAAGTGAACATTTTGAAAAAAAGCGAGGATGTTGTGAAAAGTCAGGATTTTGTTTTAAAATTGATCTTGGAATTTCTTTTGAAAAAAAGTGAGAATTTGGAAAAAATAGTCAGAACATTTAAAAAAAAAAAAGGCAATTTTGATAAAGACCGGATTTTTTGAAATCTCCGAATTTTTACTGAGATTTGAGAAAAAAGTGAGAATTTTAAAAAAAGTCAGGAATTTGAAAACAGTGACATTTTTGAGAAAGAAGTTAGACATTTAAAAAAACATTGTAATCCACCGTATTGTTGTTGTTGTTGTTGTTGCAGTTACTCCTTTGCCATCGTGGGCATCAACATCACAGACCTGGCGTTCTCTCTGCTGATCAGCGGAGCTTTGAAGACGCATCTTTATAACGTAGCTCCAGAAACACCAAGTCTGAGAGACCTGCAGCAGACCTTCTGTGAGGACACACACACACACACACACACACACACACACACACACACACACACACACACACACACACACACACACACACACACACACACACACACACACACACACACACACACACACACACACACACACACACACACACACACACACACACACACCTACACTTTACTCCCCATGTATCAGAGTATTTCCCCCCTGCGTTTTTTTTCTACTTCATTAAAACATCTTAAGCCCCTCCCTCCCCTGCTCCCTGCTCTAACAACGGATCTACTTTCTCTGGCGGAAGGTTACCTGATGCAGGAGTTCCAGCGGTTCTGGGTGGACGAGGATCCGTCCGACATCATGGAGTTCAACCGCGTCCGGAGCAAGTTCCACCGCCGGATCCTCCGCCAGCTGAAGGACCTCGACACCGCTCTGTGTCCCCACTTCACCGCCTCCGACCTGCACCTGGTCAACCTCTAAACACACACACACACTCTCTCTCACACACTGGACGTCCGGTAGGCCAAAAAAAAAGTAGTAAAATCTGTAGATCTTTCAAAAAGCTGGACGAATCTGGGGAGACTCTTCCTTCTCTGCTCAGCTAACGTCATGTCGCGTCACTGCCAAAAGCTCACACACACACACACACACACACACACACACACACACACACACACACACACACACACACACACACACACACACACACACACACACACACACACACACACACACACACACACACACACACACACACACACACACACACACACACACACACACTGCCTCTCCTCCACCAGCATCAGAGATATGACCGTAGCGATTGTAGCTGTGCATGAGGAGGCTGCACCACACTCATCATTTTGCTTTAATCTTTTATAAATATATAAGTTGATTGTACACCTCACTTATGTGCTTTTATTCTCATAACAAACCAAATGTACACTTAAAAAAAAGTAGATTTTAGCGACGTAGTGCTCTTATCACTTCAGAATATTTTGGCAATCAGCTGTCGGCTTATTTTGTAAATCAAGAGCTATTGATATTTAATTTTAAAGAAGCTAATAGAAGTATTGCTGGCGCTCATTCAATCAGATCATCTGTGTGTGTGTGTGTGTGTGTGTGTGTGTGTGTGTGTGTTAGCTGTCGATTGTACTTTTTTAAACGTCACATTACAGACTTCTCCGTGCCAAAATATCGAATGTGGAGAAATGTAACTCACAGCAGAGCAGTAGTTTGTTGTGAGCTCAAATGTACATTTTGTAAACCTGCAAAAATAATGTTCAGAAATAATAATTACGTTTATGGAGTTCCAAGTTAGTTAAGTGTTTCATACTTTTAACTTTTAACTTTTTTAATTTAATTTATTCTAACTACTTTGTACCATTTTATTTTATTTTGTACATTCTTATTTTTCTTATCATTTTTTTCATATGTTTCTTATTTTATTCTTATTTTTGTAATTATTTTATTCTTAATTATATATTTTTTATTTTATTCTTGTTTTATGTTTAATTAATTGTTATCTTTATTGATTTGTGATTGTATTTAAATGTCCTCTTGCTATTTCAGTTTAAACTACTGATCATTATTTTTACAGGTTTGCCTAAAAACCTTCGCCTTTGCTTTGAGTTGTGAATGTTTCCTCTCGATTGTTTGACTTCTTTTCATTCATTGAATGTGACACACACGTTGTTTCAGCCAAAGCAATAATTTACATTAACGTCAGAGCACAGTTATTAATGTGTTACTTTGCACCGAGCGTGCCTCACTAATGTTTGATTTATTAACTCAGAGCTGAGAGCCAATCACAGCCGCTGCAGGATTTGAGGGAAATTAATATAAAGTCTTCTCCATCGTTATCTATCGTTCTTACCATGAAGAAATAACCAAAATAATGTCCTTATGAATGCAACACGTCGGCAACAGCACGATAAATAACGTGCACAATGCACAGTTGCTCCGTTAATAATGAAGCGGGTGATTTTAATTAAAAACAGCCGATATCTGACGGTGAAAAAGACCAAAAAAGCAGAATTTAAAGGCGTTAAGCCACCAGCAAACATATTTATGAAATATAAGACTGTCTTTATTTTACCCCAAAAGACAGATTGTCTAAATACTAACACTACATACATCACTAAATCACCAACAAATACCATTATGTTCATTTTAAATACATTCTCTGGTGGGAAAAAATATAAAATCATCATAAATGTTAGAAAAAATTAGGCCGTAGGAAAGAAGGAAACCTGCTCCACAAATGTTTTAATGTCAAATTCCATCGAGAAAAGCAGTAGATAAATGTACATTTGTGGAAACATTTCGTGTTTTAGGAGAAATTGATATATGTAATAAGTCTTCTCCATCATTATCTATCTGTCCAAATAATGTTCTTATCAATGCAACACGTCGGCAACAGCACGAGAAATAACATAAGAAATGCACAGTTGCTCTGTCAATAATTAATTGGGTGATTTTAATTTTAAAAAGCATAAAAATGAAAGTTAAAAATGCTGAATATACTGTAGAGGCGTTGAACCGCCAGGCAACACGGGAAAAAAGACATTGAAACTATCCTGCAAGCATATTTATTAGCTATAAAAGTGTCTTTATTTGACCCCAAAAGACAGATTGTCTAAATACTAACACTACATACATCACTCAATCACCAAGAAATACAATTATATTCATTTTAAATACATTTTCTGGTGGACAAATATTTAAAACCATCATAAATGTTACTTAAAATGAGATAAAGAAAGAGGGAAACCTGCACCAACAAAATGTAATATCCAATTTCATGGGGAAAAAAACTAAAATGTGAGGAAATCTTACAAAAAGAAACCTAATTTGGTGCAGATTAAATGATATTTAAATTAAAAACAGCAGATATCGGAGAGTAAAAGTGCTGAATATAGAGGCGTTGATCCGCCAGGCAAAGCAGGAAAAAAGAACGATTCTGCAAAAATATTTATGAGCTGAGTCTTTATTTGACCCCGAAAGACACACGACACTCAAAATTACAAAATGAATACAATTATATTAATTTTAAATACATTAGTTCGTGAAAAAATAAAAAAATAATCACCATACAGTAAATGATACATACGAGTTAGACAGGCTGTAGGAAAGAGGGAAACCTGCACTAACAATGTTTAATGTCAAATTCCACTGAGAGAAAAAAGCTAAATCTATGAGGAAATCTTGCAAAAATAATAATTTGGTTGAAATGTTATTTTGAATGAAGCAGCACGTCACCGAAGGTCTCTGCAGAACCAGCTTGTCTCTCAGCTCTGAGTCCTATAGTTTTATGAAACCACCTCACGTCTGTTTCTTTACTTGAGCTAATGTATTGCTCTGAGACATGAACCATATATTTCCCTGCCATGCTTGCACTGTGGATTGTGTTTAAATAGATTAAAATAACTTTGACGAGTCAGAGGTTTTTATTGAATTGCTTTGCACTAGGAAGCGGTTTCCTTTGTTAGCGACGCTGTAAATCTGCTTTAAGCGCCTCTTTGACTGCATGATGCTCTTTCTATCGTCACAGCTTTCTGTATTATAGAGTATTCATATTATATATATTGTTAATGTGTGCTTCATTTGTCTGTGCTGTACTTTTTGAGATCACAATAAAGACTAAGTGTCGGGAAAAAAAACTACAGATGACGTTTCATTTGATGTTTTTCCAACAGAACAAATAGAAATGTATAAAAGTGTTTGCTTTCCTTTCAGAGTTTTATAATAAGATTTATTCAGTACATTTTAGATCATTTATATACAAATGGATAGATTATTATATTACATGATATATTTTGACATGTGTGGATAACCTGAATTCAATCAGGAGAGACCGTTTTGATAGAATACATATTTATTGCCAGGAATACAGAAATGAATGTGATGGAGTTTTGGCGATTAGGCCCCGTTGTGCAGGAGTATCATTCGGGAGGGGAGAACCGATCCGATGAAACCCCCCGGGGTCTAGACCCTGGTGGTGGTGAATGGATAGTTGGGGTTGGTCTGAAGGGGAGGGGCTTAGCTTGACCCTGGTGGTGGTGAATGGATAGTTGGGGTCGGTCTGAAGGGGAGTGGCTTAGCTTGACCCTGGTGGTGGTGAGTGGGTAGTTGGATCGGTCTGAAGGGGAGGGGCTTAGCTTGACCCTGGCGGTGGTGAATGGATAGTTGGGGTTGGTCTGAAGGGGAGGGGCTTAGCTTGACCCTGGTGGTGGTGAATGGATAGTTGGGGTCGGTCTGAAGGGGAGTGGCTTAGCTTGACCCTGGTGGTGGTGAATGGGTAGTTGGATCGGTCTGAAGGGGAGGGGCTTAGCTTGACCCTGGTGGTGGTGAATGGGTAGTTGGATCGGTCTGAAGGGGAGGGGCTTAGCTTGACCCTGGTGGTGGTGAATGGATAGTTGGCTCGGTCTGAAGGGGAGTGGCTTAGCTTGACCCTGGTGGTGGTGAATGGATAGTTGGGGTCGGTCTGAAGGGGAGGGGCTTAGCTTGACCCTGGATTCAGAGGGACAGGAGGTGAACAGGGGGAAGGAGGGTTGCGTCGAGTCACCTGAAATTACAGCTGTCAGAGGGGAGAGCAGATTTTAAAAGGGTTAGCGGAGCGCTATGATAGGCTTGTGAGAATAGAGCGAAGTGATTGGTTAAGCTGGGGAGTGACGTCCCCCGATCACTTATTGAGAGGAGAGAGAGCAGTAACTTGCGCTGAGCTTCATAAGTACCTGGTTGCCAAGTTTATTTAATATTTGTATTTTTTAATATACTATATTATATGATGTTATATTATATTATAATGCAATATACATGTGTATCAAATGTTTTACTATATATACAACTGGATACATTAATAGTAAAGTACTGCATTATCCTATTATATATCCTTTTAAATGATATGATATATTTTTAAATACATTTGTATAGCATTTTCGTATTTACAATCCTTGAATTGATTAATTTAATTAATGTAGTGGTGTAGAAAGTATAAGGCAGTGGAATTGAATTATAAAGTCGTATACAATGGGTGCACGCTATTATAAGTATAAGCACCTCAAATGTGTACTGAAGAGCAATATTTGAGTAAATGTACTCCAACACTGCTGTAGGGTATTTTGCTTTAATAATTAAATCACAATAATATATGCACCCGATCTTAATAAACCTTCATTTACCTCTGTGTTGCTGTATTTAATGAGCCAGCAGAGGGCAGTAGGCTCACATCTTATGAGACACTGAATATCAACTGAGGCAGGGAACAAAAAAAAGATGTGTATAAAGACATTATATTAAGGTTGTAAATGTGGTTTTTGAAATGAGAAATGTTCCCATAGATAGTAGATTAGCGTTTCATCGCTGCATGAGGTCTGTAAGATGTGTGTTTGTGTTTCTCACCGGCTCAGAGGACAGGGTTAATGTGTTCTCTGATCCCCGCTGAGACAGATGACGCATTGCAGCAGTAAAACAATACAGTCCATAATGACAGGAACACACCGCTGGGTTTAAACGGGTTCTCCACCTGAATGATCCATTACAACATGTGATTCACAAATAGCCTCTGGTGACTCTCAGTTTACATTCTGGAGCTGCTTTATAGAAACTAATGAATGGGAAATGTATTTTCTTTTTGAATGCAGAAAATAGTTATCAAATAAAATACAAGAAAAATTCCCAACTTTCTGAGATAACTCACATTTTGAATACAAAACTGTCCGAGCACGCATTCGATCCGATTCGATTTGATCGTGATGCGATACGATAGAATAGGATATGATTAGAACGATACGATACAATCTATTTGAGATGCGATTTGAGACGATATGATAAGATACGATACAGTTCGATGCAAAAGGATACGTTGCAATACGACATGATATGAATGATGTGATTTGATGCGATACGATGAATAAGATACACTAAGGTTAGATTCAACAAGATACGTTACGAAACAAAAGGATAATATATGATATGATTCGATTCAACGCGATACGATACGTATCATATGATAACATTAGATACAAATTGATGCAGACAATATGAAACGATAAGGCACGATACAATTTAACACAAAACGATACCGAATGATACTCTTCAATACGATACGGTTCGATACCATTCGATCGTTTTGATTATATTCGATACACTTTGAAACGATACAACATTACGATACAATTTGATTCTATCTATTTGATACGATTCAGTAAGAAAAGGTACGATTCTATACAATTTAAAAGTATACGATATAATATGATACAATTATACTTTATTGTCTGAAACCTTTCTTGCATCACAGCAGCTTCCAATGCAACATCAACAAGGACACATGTTCAGCTAAGAAACAAGGAAACAGACTTTTAACAAAACACATCACTGGAGAATTAAAACAACGTTACTGCAAAAGAAAAGCAGAATCAGCCGCCTGTCCTTCAACACTTTTCTCCTTCGACATATAATCAACTTGTCCAGCCTTGTCGATAAAGCTTTAGACTCTTGTATCTGAACGTCTCGTAGAAGTGCACTAACACAAACACACTCGTCAGACCCGTCGGATGTGTGTTCCCTAACATCAGAGAGTGTGTAGTGATAACAGGAGTGTGTATTCATACCATCAGAGCGCTGTGCTAATGAGAGCTCAGTCCAAACTGCAGGACTTCCTGTCTGTGGTCAGCACTTCTGCCTGCACAAACTACATCTACAGACGTGTTTGCATGGGAGATCTAGTAACGTAACATTATTTAGTAGTGGGTTGGTGTATTCTAACCTATTCTGTGTATTGTGTTTTCCATAGATACGATAGAGATTACTTCTGCAATCATCCAAAAGGTACAAATCCCATTGGCTTTTTCTGAAGGGATGCCACCGGGTCGACTAACAAAATACATAATTGCACTACTCGAGCAAGAAATGCAACAAAAACACTTATAGATTCAAGATTTATAGAATTGAATGTCATATGCACAGTAGCTACAGTATGGCAATCAAAGTGTGAAGTCCAAGGCTCCTCCAACAATGAAACATAATATATAAGACATAACACAATTAAAAAAAGGCCAAGAAGCTTTAAATTCTGCCCCCAAGTGGAGACGACATATTGACATGTTATCACAAAGCTTAATATGAAAGCTGCGTTCTGTGGGGACAGAAACTCAAGATGGATCTCACCATTGTCAAAGTTTATAGATTTGTTTTAATCTTTACGGTCTACTGTATAGTTTCTACTTTTGAATGCTGTTGTTTGAGATGTTTAATTTCTGGTATTGTTTAGTTCAACTCTTTAATTTCTACTTGTGTGCAATGCCTTGTTTTGTTTTGTTGTTGAAACAAAAAAAAATCAAAATTTGGCATCAATAAAATACCTCTTATCTTATTTTAGGGAGCATCACTGTCAGTACCTCTAAACGTCCATGTGGTGGCGCTAGTGGGCAACAAAACCACTTCCTTCACCTTCAGATGACTACTGTACCTTCAGAAAATCCCCATAATGCAAAGGGTCAGGAATATGAGTCTGCAGTCCAACAGTTTCACACACCTGACACTGCTTTTTATTCTCAATTTTAAACCACATGCACACATAAAACACCGGCGCTTCAAGTGTTTGTTCTTTTCCCAAGAACATCGATTCCCTATGTTTTCCAAGACAATCGATTTGATGCAGAGGAGCAGAGAAATGCTGCCACAGTTTTCATGTTTGCAGCAGCTCTAATTATGTTAAATTCATCAACGCTGCCTCATTGATTAAACACAGGCTGCAGATATATAATGTTATACAGCATGAATCAAGCTGTGTTTATATCAAAGAGTCACCAGCACGGATGCATACATCAATGTGAGAGTCCAAATGATTTCATTAAAGGTCCCATGTCATGGCCATTTCTACTGATCATGATTCCATTGTTGAGGTCTACTAGAATAGATTTACATTGTTCAATGTTCCAAACTCACATTGGTTTCTCATCCAGCATCTCTGTATAGTACGTGTATTCACTCTCTGTCCTAAACGCCCCCCCCCCCCCAGTGAGCCCAGTGTGCTCTGATTGGTCGGGACGTTGCGAGGCTCGTTGCTGCTTCGAGCTGCTGCGAGGAGCGGACAGGCTTCCGGGTCGGCGATACAGCGAGAACAAGCGAAACTCATCCTGAGCACACACAAACACTCACAGCCGAAGTAAAAACAATAAGTGTGGTTTGATATTGAGTAAGAGAAAGGTTTCTAACGCTGTGAGCATGGGTCTGCAGAGAGCATTTCTCCACCATCCCAATTTAGCAGCCCGAAAAACGTTTACCCATTTAAACAGTCGTGGTAGACACCTTGTTTGTTTTAAACATCATAAATACACAAACAACAATGAATACTTACAGGTTGTGTACCCGAATCTCCCGCTGGTCCAAACAAAGTAGGAACAGCTTTGTTCTTCAGTGCCCTACGCTGAACATATCCGGCATGAATCACTGACAGGTTTGGGAAGCTTTGTTTCGTGAAAGGCTGGTAGAGGGTGTGGCCTCTGGGTGTTCACACGTCACAGTACCATACTTGTCAACCCTCCCGATTTTCGCGGGACACTCCCGATTTCATTGCCCTCTCCCGGTTTCCTCCCGGGGTCATATTTCTCCCGCATTTCTCCCGATTTCTGACAAAATCAGATTTACACACGACTGTTTCCACTCGGACTTTAATACAGCTACACCATTGTTTGGTTTCCATGGTAACACGTCTCTTTAGTAACGCGCGCAACTCAAAGTCTGAGGGTGAGGCAGATATTCACAGAAAACAGAACAAGAATCGACAACTACTCTACTCTCTGCTCACTCCTTTCCCAGCCCACACGCTCCATCAAGGACGGTGCTACAGGCCGCAAGGCAGTGCACTTACAGCTACAATAAGCATGTTAATGTTAACCTAACAGCTCCGGCGATCCACTAGCACCCCCCCCCCCCCCCCAACTTTGCATTGCTCCCGATTTCTGAGGTCTAAAGGTTGGCAAGTATGCACAGTACCCAGGAAGTAAACAATGGAAAAAGAGAAATGTCCAACGAGGCGTTCTGGGGCAGCATAGACTGTTAGAGTTTTACTCCCTACGGCCTACGGGCTGTACTTTGAGGGTTTGTGACTCTGCAGACCGTTTACATGCAGAAAAACCTTCATAACACACAAGGGGACGGGTACTAACCAGAAAAGCATGACATGGGACTTTTTAAACTGCAGAAACACTGGAGCGGTTCATCCTGTCTCATTTGTTACCAGGGAAATGAGGAATAGAGCTAAGAATTTAAAAACAAACATCCGGACGTTTGCTAATTTAATCCTAGTTTTTTAATGTAATCTGCAATAAATAGATGCCTGAGTCAAATCTATTTGAACTCGGGGTAGCTCCACTCATCAGCGCTGAATTATTTATTTAACTGCATGGAAATTAATCACATTTCTCTTTATTTATTCTGAAAAATGATGGGATCTTTTTGCAATATTATACGAAATGATGATGAGTAAAGACAAACAGTAAATTAATCTGCAATGACTTTGATGAACAACAAACAATAAGTGTCTTTTCAAACTAAATAGCCAAATGTTTCCTGATTTGTTTCTTTATCATTTAAAACTAAGAAAACTGAATTCATTAGAGGTTATAATCGTGCTGTCTAATGAAACAAAGCATCTGAATGCATTATAATTGGGCTGTTGTGACATTTTCAGCATTTAACACGTTAGTCTGACTTTTAAAGACAAAAGGATTCATTGATTCATCGAGAAATTAGATTTGTTTTCCAAATAATAGGCGTGGAAAAAATCTAGGAATATCACTTCTATTGAGTGTTTTTAAGACGTGTGTTGGTGGAAAGGTCAGCTAAATCATTAGGGATCATCCTATAAAGACTATGAGTATTCACCCAACATTTAACAGTCATTTCACCTTTAGCTATCAAGATATCCTTTATGTTGTTGGGGAATTTACAGCGAGGTTTGTAGCTACTGTTTGAGAGCAGCCGGTTAACTTAGAAAAACACGTCAACAATGTTTTATAATTCCTCAGAGCCTAAACAATCAATCAATCAATGTTTATTTATTTAGCCCAATATCACAGATGTTACATTTGTCTCAGTGGACTTCACAGTTTGTATAGAATATCAGTATGACAACACGACACCCTCTGTCCTTAGACCCTCTGTCCTTAGACACTCTGTCCTTTGACCCTCTGTCCTTAGACCCTCTGACCTTAGACCCTCTGTCCTTAGACACTCTGTCCTTAGACCCTCTGTCCTTGGACCCTATGTCCTTAGACCCTCTGACCTTAGACCCTCTGTCCTCAGACCCTCTGTCCTTAGACACTCTGTCCTTAGACCCTCTGTCCTTAGACCCTCTGACCTTAGACCCTCTGTCCATAGACACTCTGTCCTTAGACACTCTGTCCTTAGACCCTCTGTCCTTAGACCCTCTGACCTTAGACCCTCTGTCCTTAGACACTCTGTCCTTAGACCCTCTGTCCTTAGACCCTCTGACCTTAGACACTCTGTCCTTAGACCCTCTGTCCTTAGACACTCTGTCCTTAGACCCTCTGTCCTTAGACCCTCTGACCTTAGACCCTCTGTCCTTAGACCCTCTGTCCTTAGACACTCTGTCCTTAGACCCTCTGTCCTTAGACCCTCTGACCTTAGACCCTCTGACCTTAGACGCTCTGTCCTTAGACCCTCTGTCCTTAGACCCTCTGTCCTTAGACACTCTGTCCTTAGACCCTCTGTCCTTAGACCCTCTGTCCTTAGACCCTCTGTCCTTAGACACTCTGTCCTTAGACCCTCTGTCCTTAGACCCTCTGACCTTAGACCCTCTGTCCTTAGACCCTCTGACCTTAGACACTCTGTCCTTAGACCCTCTGTCCTTAGACCCCCTGACCCTAGACCCTCTGTCCTTAGACCCTCTGTCCTTAGACCCTCTGTCCTTAGACCCTCTGACCTTAGACCCTCTGTCCTTAGACACTCTGTCCTTAGACCCTCTGGCCTTAGACCCTCTGTCCTTAGACCCTCACATCGTACAAGGAAACACTTCCAGAGAAACCCCACAGTTTAAAGGGGAACATGGAGAAACCTCAGGGAGAGCAACAGAGGAGGGATCCCTCTCCCAGGACGGACAGACGTGCAATAGATGCCGTGTGTAAATCAAAGAGATAATATATTTACAGCGTAGGTGGTCCGAATGTTTGGAAAGACCAAATGTTTGGAAATGCATGTGTCTGTAATAAGAAGATGAATCCACGAGGATGTCAACAATCCTGTGGGAGCCATCAGGGAGGTATGATGAGAGTCAGGACCACAGAGACAGGTCCAGGACTCAGATCAGGACTCAGGACTCAGGATCCAGAACTCAGGACCACAGCAACAGGATCAGCCTCGACTCAGGATCCCGCCGTAGATAGACACAACAAAGAAATGTGGGGGAAGCTGGGTTATTCGGAACATGAGAGAGACACAGGTACAGACAGACAGAAAGACGAAGTAAGGTGTCCCCCGACAGTCTAAGCCTATAGTAGCTAAACTAACGTGTCTATGTACATGCACTCCCTTAGGATAGATTCAGGGAAAGGGGTAGCAAGTAAGATGTATGCGCCACATCTATACCATGAGCGCATTGCTCCTAAAAAGTTTTTTGGCACTGACACCAATCAACAGTAGACACTTATCCACACTGTTTAAAGTCTAACCATAAAAGGTTAAATATTAATTCCTATTTTAATGATGAGATCCACACATTTGGGGATAGCTAGATAGAGCTAACGTTCGCTAGCTAGGTTAGCTAAGGTAAATTAGCTAGGTAGCTAGACAGAGCAATGGATGGATGGATGGATGGATGGATAGATGGATGGATGGATGGATGGAGGGAGGGAGGGAGTGATGGATGGATGGACGGACAGATGGGTGGATGGATGGATGGATGGATAGATAGATAGATGGATGGATAGATGGATGGATGGATGGATGGATAGATGGATGGATGGATGGATGGATGGATGGATGGATGGATGGATAGATAGATAGATGGATGGATAGATAGATGGATGGATGGATGGATAGATGGATGGATGGATGGATGGATGGATGGATGGATGGATGGATGGATGGATAGATAGATAGATGGATGGATAGATGGATGGATGGATGGATGGAGGGAGGGAGTGATGGATGGATAGATGGATAGATGGATGGACGGATGGATGGATGGATGGAGGGAGGGAGTGATGGATAGATGGATAGATGGATGGATAGATGGATGGACGGATGGATGGATAGATGGAGGGAGGGATGGATGGATAGATGGATGAATGGATAGATGGATGGATGGATAGATGGATGGATAGATGGATGGATGGATGGATGGATGGATGGATGGATGGATGGATGGATAGATAGATGGATGAATGGATAGACCGATGGACGGATGGATAGATGGATGGATAGATGGACGGATGGATGGATGGATAGATAGATAAAGATAGATAGATGGATGAGTAGGTATAGGTAGGTAGATAGATACATGTACCCTAGCTGAATAGCACACTGACAGGTTAATAGAGGTCTCTCTCTAACTTGTTCTTACACGCTGTTGACTCCATGAGGTGGGTACAGATTCTGCATTTTAAATCGGCTCTGCTACATAACATACTGTACCAAATATCACAGGCTGCTGCTACTCTCCACCGGCTTTAATTGTCACAACCTCTGTGTCTCCGTACTTTAAGCCACATTCCCAGTGTTCCTCTGTCAGTTATTATTCCAGCCCTTTCCCCCGGTCGGTTGCCAGATCACAAATGAACCCTCACCGACTTAATTGGCGTCACCTGGCAAGTGTTTGAGTGCAATGAGCTGTGAGGGCTTGAAATGGTATCAATAGAAAATACTGTAGCACAAAACAGACACGTATCCAAATGGCTGATTGTTTGTGGGTTTAGGGTTTTTTCTTTATATTCCTGCAATCAAGAAAATGGAAAAGCAGCATCATTAAGAACAATTAAAATAAATGGTTGACACAGAAACTTGTTGTTTAGAGACGTGGATCACATTGGCGTTACTTTTACATCACAGTCATTTCCTCAGGCAAAGTGTGCAGAAATTCAGACGTATAGAAAGTGTTCAGAAAGGAGTGGAAATGTCTGTTTGAGAGCAACACGAACAATAGATCCAGAACAACTAGGAAGATAAACGTGCAATGCTCCGTGATGTTTCTCTTCACGGAGCATTATTTATCCCTTCGGTGAAGAAGCTTAGATAAATCAGAGTGTCCTCATGCTACGGTTTGAATGATATCCTACAATGAAGTTATTCCTCAGTTTCTGTGTTTTCCTGCTTGTGACGTACACACAGTCTGTTTAAAATTAACCTCCAAGGTTTACTTACCAAACTTTTGCCAAATACAAATACAAAATACAAATTCTCTGCAAAAAAAACTTGTTTGCAATAACACACTGAAACCCAACTTACTGAGAAGATCGACCAAAGTGGCCTTGCAGTCATACATTGCTTTTACTGAAACAGAGCATTCCTACACTCTGGTACTTCTACTTTTACTCAAGTACAAGATCTGAGTACTTCTACTTTCACTCAAGTACAAGATCCGAGTACTTCTACTTTTACTCAAGAACAAGATCTGAGTACTTCTACTTTAACTCAAGTACAAGATCTGAGTACTTCTACTTTTACTCAGGTACAAGATCTGAGTACTTCTACTTTTACTCAGGTACAAGATCTGAGTACTTCTACTTTTACTCAAGTACAAGATCTGAGTACTTCTACTTTTACTCAGGTACAAGATCTGAGTACTTCTACTTTTACTCAGGTACAAGATCTGAGTACTTCTACTTTTACTCAGGTACAAGATCTGAGTACTTCTACTGTATAACTTCTTCTGTGTGTGTGTGTGTGTGTGTGTGTGTGTGTGTGTGTGTGGGTGTGTGTGTGTGTGTCTGTCTGTCTGTCTGTCTGTCTGTCTGTCTGTCTGTCTGTCTGTCTGTCTGTCTGTCTGTCTGTCTGTCTGTCTGTGTGTCTGTGTGTGTGTGTGTGTGTGTGTGTGTGTGTGTGTGTGTGTGTGTGTGTGTGTGTGTGTGTGTGTGTGTGTGTGTGTCTGGCCAACTGTGTGTGTGTGTGCGTGCGTGCGTGTGTGTGTGTGTGTGTGTGTGTGTGTGTGTGTGTGTGTGTGTGTGTGTGTGTGTGTGTGTGTGTGTGTGTGTGTGTTGTTGTTGTTGCTGAAACATTCCTAACATCTGCAGCTCTGCGCCCGATCGTTCCTCCTCTCTCCTGTGGTGAATATCAGCTGTTTTGGTTTGGCAGCAGGAACTGGGATCTGTGTTCCCTGTGATCCCAGCATGCTGTACAAATTCCCTTTGATCCTCCTTGTGTTGCACTTTTCACCTCCTCCCCATTCACAAACACACACTCTGACCTACACACACTCTTCCTCATTTTTGTGGACATGTATCACAAGTCTCATTTTATATTTGTCTCTATCTTCCTGACTAAGTCTTGATAACTGGACTTAAACTCACAATGTACACTTTACATTGATACTAATTTTAATATTCCATTCCTTACACACTTAATGTATAACATATCGTGCTTTATTAATTCTTTTTTATTTCTATTTGGAGATATTTACATTTAAAGATCCCATGTCATGCTTTTCTGGTTATGACCCGTCCCCTTGTGTGTTATGAAGGTTTTTCTGCATGTGAACGGTCTGCAGAGTCACAAACCCTCAAAGTACACCCTGTAGGGAGTAAAACTCTAACACAGAGAAGACCTGTCTATGCTGCCCCAGAACGCCTCGTTAGAGATTTCTCTTTTTCTTCCTGGTACTAAGTGACGTAACGACGACCCAAATGGACCCATTAGTCCAAATTGACCAATCCGCGGACTTCCTCAAACACTCAATCTTTTCTCAGCTGCAGCTCCGCCGATTTCACCTCCCTGAGACGGCGGGACGCGGCGAGGCTGCGTGTGTGTGTGTGTGTGTGTGTGTGTGTGTGTGTGTGTGTGTGTGTGTGTGTGTGTGTGTGTGTGTGTGTGTGTGTGTGTGTGTGTGTGTGTGTGTGTGTGTGTGTGTGTGTGTGTGTGTGTTCGGGCTGGGTTTCGCTGTGTCTCGCTGTCTCGCTGACGGCCACTGGGCTCATAGGAGGGGGGGGGGTGGGGGGGGGGGGGGGGGGGGGGGGGGGGGGCAGGAGCTCCAACAAGCCGTGTAGGACAGAGAGTGAATACACATAGCATACTATACAGAGATGCCTTGTCTTTTATGCTGCTTCAACAAAATCCCAAATTGGGATCAATAAAGTACTTATCATCTCATCTCATCTTATCTTTAGATGTAACCGGTCAGATCTTGTTCTACATGTCGCTGCAGGATTCTCTCCTTTCAGCTGAGACAGATTAATATTTAACTTTATTAAATAACACAACTTTGATTTGAAACTTCTATAGTTCTTAACAAATAAATCAGAATCAAGCTGTGTCCAGTCTTGTGTCCTCTGTCAGTTTATTGTTATTAATTCCTTGATTTCGGCTCTTAGTCTCTGTCTCCGTGTTCTGGATTTCCCTCCTCTGCCGTCCTGTCCCGTCTTCAACGTCTTCCTGGTTTGTTTCTAGTTTTCTTTATTGGCTCCTTTCCTTGTTGTGTAACCTTGCCTCCTCCTGTAGTTTTTGTACTGATCTTGGGTTCCTGCCTGACAAGGGATGTCTTTGGTGTCTGATGGTGCAAACATCAACAATCTAAGAAAATAAGTTGAAAAGTAGGTCAAAAATATAACGATAATAAAAAGACACTATTTTAAATAAATGATTGAGCATTAAAAAAGTATGACGACAAGTATTTACACCAGATTTAAATTTATATTAGATTAGAAGCATTTATTTATTTATTTATAACATACAACAACAACAAAGACACGTAGCATTCATTCATTCATACAATAATAATGAAATAAAGTGCAGGAATGAATTCATATGGTAAATATGTATGTGTGTGTGAGTGTAATCAATTATGTATTTTGCACAAGCCTGGGTTATTGCACAGGGGAGGAAGAGGAAGTGGTATTAGAGCAAGAGTTCAGTGCCATGATTGCTCTGCAGAAGACATTTTCTTTGAGTCTTTTTGTCTTATCTTTGATTGTTATAGTGGTTCTCCTAGTGCTCAAAGACGCTTTACATAAAATCAGAACTGTAATCAACGCCTGTAGCGCCTCCAGCAGGTCAAGCAGGTTAATAAACAAAAGAACCGTAAACTAGAACCTCCAGAAAAACGCGATTCTGCAATCGCAGAATTTACCACATAATCAGCAAAATGGCGCAGATTTATCAAAAGGCCGCATAATCCCCGCATTTTTCCACACAAAGTTGAGAGAAAAAAAAGTTAACTCGTCTTGACGTGACGTCATCAACTCGCGCATCACAGAATGTAAACAACACTATATAGAGTGAACGTGTTGAGCACACACGATAGAGAAAACACCAAGATGAAAACATCTAATCCATCTCATTTACCGACGAACATTTCTACTAAAGACCGGGCAAAAAGTGGGGGGAAACTATTCTGCACCCCGTGCAACTGTGTGTTGGAGCATAAGAGAAAATCGCTGGTGACGACCCACTTTGATTCATTCAAACATTCGAAAATGCTTTCTGCTGCTGCGGACAAGAAAGCCAAACGACTCACGTTCACCGAGGCATCAACCTCCAAAACCCTTTAGAGGGCTACAAGAAACGAAGTGAGTAGCCTACAAGATTGAAGCTGGTCAGATAACGAACGAGTAAATGAAAACAGAATGAGGCGGAGAAGTGTGTGTGTGTGTGTGTGTGTGTGTGTGTGAGATTAATAGAGCCCAATTGCTTTTACAATAAATAAACATTGAATGTGTTTAATTGAATAGTAAAGGGGTTTAACGTTAGTGCCAGGTTGTGTGTGAGAGAGAATAAATAAGACAGCCCAATATTTTAATTTTTTTAATTCTTTTTCTCTCGCATATTTAGCATATTTCGCAACTTCCCGCAATTTCACCGCATAAGATCACATAAAAACCCCGCATGTTTAATCGCATAATCAAGGAATTTAGCCCGCGTTTTTCTGGAGGGTCTAGTAAACACTAAAACACTAAGGACACTGAATATGAAAAACTACAGAGTGTTTTATTATATTTTAAAGTGTAAAAGTGATTTCTTGTGGAGTTTCCTTCCCACTCTCTCATTCTGTCACCATTTCATATTTCCTCACTTATTAAACTTGCTGGTGCATTAATAAAGCCCACCCCCCCCCTCCCCCCCCCCCCCCCCCTCCGGTGGGATTAGGCTGAGCACTAATTCCTTCTCCTGAAGCTTTGAAGTCGACTGCCAGGGAAACGCCCGCTCCTTCTTCTTCTTCCTCCAATTTTTCCCCATTTGCATAATCCCACCGCTGCACACAGGCTCATCAGAGCGGAGACGAGCACACTGGCCTTATATCATATTATAATAATCTGTTCCTATAACTCCATTCATCAGAACATCCATCAGGGATCAATGCATCAGAGTCACAAATTAACACTTCCTCTCTCTGATCATTTTGATAACCTTATCATCGTTAGAGATGTCAAAAGTACACACATCCTTTACTCAAGTAGAAGTACAGATACTCGTGTTTAAAAATACTCTGGTAAAAGTAGAAGTACTGACTAAACTTCTTTACTCAAGTCAAAGTAAAGAGGCTTTGAAATGTACTTCAGTAAAAAGTACCCATAACTAGCAGCTGTTTTAAAGAGTACCTGACCTCCCTTTATATTAATAGAACAATAATGTCATTGTTAGCTAATGAATGTTTCCATGGTGACCAACGGCAACATGACAACGTTTCCATTGGTCCCTCTTCTTTAGAGAAGACCAGGAAATGATGGATACACGGATCGTGTTCAAATCAATAGGCACGCAATGACTCTAAATAATAAAGATCACGCCACCAAACACACATTCAGACTAAAGGAACCAGCCTGTTTGGGAAATGAGAGAAGTAGAAAGTACAGGTATTTGTGTTCAACATGTAAGAAGTAGAAAGTACAGGTATTTGGGTTCAACATGTAAGAAGTAGAAAGTACAGGTATTTGAGTTCAACATGTGAGAAGTAGAAAGTACAGGTATTTGTGTTCAACATGTAAGAAGTAGAAAGTACAGGTATTTGTATTCAACATGTAAGAAGTAGAAAGTACAGGTATTTGTGTTCAACATGTAAGAAGTAGAAAGTACAGGTATTTGAGTTCAACATGTAAGAAGTAGAAAGTACAGGTATTTGTGTTCAACATGTAAGAAGTAGAAAGTACAGGTATTTGTGTTCAACATGTAAGAAGTAGAAAGTACAGGTATTTGTGTTCAACATGTAAGAAGTAGAAAGTACAGGTATTTGAGTTCAACATGTAAGAAGTAGAAAGTACAGGTATTTGTGTTCAACATGTGAGAAGTAGAAAGTACAGGTATTTGTGTTCAACATGTAAGAAGTAGAAAGTACAGGTATTTGTATTCAACATGTAAGAAGTAGAAAGTACAGGTATTTGTTTTCAAAATGTAAGAAGTAGAAAGTACAGGTATTTGTGTTCAACATGTAAGAAGTAGAAAGTACAGGTATTTGTATTCAACATGTAAGAAGTAGAAAGTACAGGTATTTGTGTTCAACATGTAAGAAGTAGAAAGTAAAAAGTTGTCAGAAAAATAAGTAGTGGAGTAAAGTACTGGTAACAGAAAATGTACTTAAGTACAGTAACAAAGTCTTTGCACTCCACTACTTCCCTCCTCTGGTCACGACCCACTTCCTCATCACTCTCTGTTCATTCTGCTCCCTTATCATCATCAGTAGTTGACGAGTGCAAATGCTAATTCCTGCTCATTGGCAGCGGCTGGTTGTGTTGCGTTATCTTCAGCAGTGAGTCTGTGTACTCTCAAACAACACGGCATAACTAATGTGTGAAAATAGAGCAGCCGCTAACGTATGAATAATCATTTTCACTCTGAGGAGGGAAAAAAAACCCAAGATGGAGAGAAATGAAAACATTCATCGTTCCATTAAAAGAGATTGGCAGTGTGTTTTCATAATCCATGATTCAGCAACCTATGGTCGCCAACCGTGAAACTGATTCAGGAACACAAACACATCCTGTTAGTTCATTCAAACTGCATCACACACACACTCACACACACACACACACACACACACACACACACACACACACACACACACACACACACACACACACACACACACACACACACACACACACACTCACACTCACACTCACACTCACACACATACCATGTATTCATCACTTCAGGGGACATTACATTGACTCACATGCATTTCCTGGAGACTTATCCTAATCATAACCAATACATGCCTAAACCTAACCAAGTCTTCACCCTAAAATGAATGACTCCCCTCATGGGGACCTCCAACACACACACACACACACACACACACACACACACACACACACACACACACACACACACACACACACACACACACACACACACACATTCACACATTCACAGAAGACGTAATAGAAGGACTCAGATCTTGTACTTGAGTAAAAGTAGAAGTACCAGAGTGTATAAATACTCTGTTACAGTAAAAGTCATGCATTCAAAATGTTCCTCAAGTAAAAGTAGAAAAGTATGATCATCAAAATATAGCACACCTCTGCATGTGTGTTAAAAAGGCAGCGTCCCTTCAGTTCTGTTTGAGCATCTGTAGAAAAGACACTTTAAGTACAGATGTTATTTAAACTCTGAATGCAACTTTTTAAAACATTTGATTACTGCAAGGCTTTGGTTTTGTTAAGATAAAGCAATTGTTTTCAAGGATTTCCCTCTTAAATCTTTCTCTCCCCTCTCCCTCTATAACTGGCATCTGGACTGGCACCCCGCCTCTCTATTGCAGGTGAGAGTATCACAGAGGACACTTTGACACGGAGACAATGGGAGTCGGAGATTGAACTGCCAATTTTCCAATTGTAGTCGATTTGCTTCAGTGCTTTGGCATCAAGAGCACCCAACCTGCAATCTCCTAAAGAGCCAATAGGGTGGGATTTCACTGCGAAAAGTAATCGGATTTTATAGAAGTCTAAGAAAAAAACACACCCCATTTATTATCTCAGTTAAAGGGGCCCTCTTATTCTCATTCTCAGGTTGATAGTATTATTTTAGCCACACCGGTCCAATAAATAAGGCCACGAACACACTGATGTCTTTTGAAGTTGTATTCTCTCCCTCTCGCTCTCTCTTTCTCCAAAGACACTGTGTAAACTATAAGAAATGAACAATTTAAATTTTACAATAGGCGCGTTCACACCGCAGTACTTTTCCCACTTTAGTTCCGATTTAGTTCTGAAATGTCGCGTTCACACCAAAAAAATCCAGAACTAAAATGAGTTCATGAGAACCTTCTTACCGCCTTTTCAGTCCCTGCTAGAGAGCAGGGACTTTCGTGGGAGAAAAAGGTTCCTGTGTCTGATTGGCTGGGCGGATTGCAAACCACGCCCCGTAAAACTCCCAAAGAGTTTTGTGAAGCTGCCATTTTATTATCCTCGCATTACTATTATTAGCATCAGCATTAGCCCAGCGCAGAAACGCAGAGAGAATAACTTCTGGCAACACAAAATAAAACATGGGAGCTGTGGAGATGAGGAGGTGTCGGAGTTCTGGCGATTTACTCTGAAGGCTTCAGTAGAAGCTGCCGGGAGTCCCAGCAGCTTCTACTGAAGCCAGTCCCCAACTCCGTAGACTTCCGGCCGGGGACTCCGGGTGAAAGTATACGCCGTGAAGTGGTTTGCCTGCCAGTAAACCTAAAGCAGAAGAAGAAGAAGTGACGTCAGCGGCTTCATTTGCCTAATCCTCCCCTAAGGACTTATTCCGGTGTGAACACGATCTGCTCTTTAGTTCATGAGAACTAAAAGAGTTCTGATGAACCTTTGTGGGAAAAGAACTGCGGTGTGAACGTTTACATTAAGTCGTTTCAGTCTCTTATTCCCGTAGATAAACAGCATTAGCAAAATCAAAACGTGGGTCACTCACAAAATAATTTTATTTTACACAAACAATACAAAAAAAAGTGTAAATCACACTTTTAAATATTTACACACACATATCAACAAATGAGACATATTTACCGTGTGCACCTCTTGAACCTGATTACTTAAACGGCATGAGTACACCCTCTTCTGCTGCCATGTTGCATCTTACCCACAATGCCATGGCAATGCCCTCTGACCTGACTGTGGTCATGACTCACCGACGACATCTCAAATATGAAAAATTCTACATTTCGCTATCCAGATAATTGAATAATATCCAGATACATTTTACAATTGTCTAATTACACTCAAATTTACAATATCATAAATCATAAATTTATAAGAAAGGCACACAAATTAACATCCAAACAAAAACGTTTTTCAGACTCTTACAGTGTGTATCGCCTCTACTGTGACATGTTTACATGCTTTGATACGGAAAAAGGGAGGAAGGAACAAAAGGGATTTTAGGCTTTGGAGACCATTTACATGCAAACCTACAGGAAAGGGAAAACCCCAAAAAGCACAATAGGGCCCCTTTAACATTTTAGTTTTTCAATATATCATGATGTTTATTTTGAAAGATAATTCATCATTTATTTGATACATGTTTTTTTTCCTTCTAAACACATGTGACACGTTTAACTGAATATTTAAATACAGTAAATCTAAATCCTCCTTATGGTGCATATAAACAGTTTTGAACATGAATAAAATAAAACCAGATGTTATAAACAAATACAAATGTGTATTTTCTGTAAGCTATATTACAAAAACAGTAGGATGGTTGAGATATTTCACTGCTGGACGTTGTATATAACACATATCCATTACTCTGCTGGACGTACTTTCACACCAGCATAAATCCACCTTAATGATGAGGCAGTGGAAATTATTAATGAGACCGCAGCTAGCATTTGGGATATTGAAGAGGCTCATGAAGCTATTCAGCAAGAGGCATTTTGTCTCCAACATACCTGCAGGTATTCCTTGGGATTTGGTCCTTATCTTTGAATGGAAAAGTATTGTCTTTTGGGAATCGGTTGAGTAACATTCAGGCCCCTCGTGGCTAACGTCCTTATTTTCTTTCAAGCCACTAGATCCCTTAAAGCTCTCCTATTATGCTATTTTTAGGTATACCGTATATTATGGATCTTAGATATATAAAGAACATGTCTTTGATGTGTTTAGCTCAAAATACCTTAAAGGGCCCCATGCATAGCACGCCGTCAAAAGCGTAGTATCAGTTTCATAATCTCCGCTCCGCCAGGTTGGAGGGGGGGGGGGGGGTCAGTGTTAGCGATGCTTGCTAATGCAAACACAGACCATATTACAGTCGGGCATTGTTTCTGATAGCAACGTTTCTGATAGGGCCGTTGGTCCGCATGTCCGATATTACGTCAGAGCGGACGTATATCTGGATCAGCTCCGTTGTTCCCCCGTTTTTAGAGATGTGTAATCATGATATTGCACATGTTATATAGCAGCAAGTGTTTTGTAATGATGGTAATGATATTCATACATAACAAAACCTCTTTCCTGAGAGCTGCAGGAAAAGGCAGCTATCAGTAGACCTACAACCAGGTACAGGAGTCTTTAGTGCTGAGACATCACATAAAAAAAATACTGTAATCTCAACACACAGCAAGCACTGCTTTCATCAAAGCAGGAGGAAAGCAACGGCTGAGCCAGCAGAGTTAACAAAGCCTGGCAGGTGGAGCTTACATTGATGTAAAACCCGTCAATACAGGTGTTAGCTTCAGAGTCCAATGTGAGGTACAGAGGTCGCACGTTTTAGTCATCGTCAGTGAAAAATCTGAAGGCTGTCCGTCATTTTGACAAATTCGAAAGTGAGGGTGATCTATCCGTCACTTCCTCTAATCAATCAATATTGAACAACTACGGATTGAAGGCCTTGGAGCTCATCAACTTCTTGTCGGACGAACATTTCTTCCAAATGAAACGAGTACTTGCAAGATCTGGATTTAAGATAGGATAAGATCATTTTTGTTTAGTTTATCTGTTTATAGTGTCGTGGACAGTCCCCATTGATCAACTGTCACTAAAAACAGTAAATGGGGCAGCTTTAGCTAACATTGCTAATTTCCAGCTGTTGTCCCCGGCCAGATGATGTTAGACACCTTTTTAAAATCACAATACATCAACAGCAGTAGTTCTAAAGAACAGATGAAAGACAAGTACCGTAATTTTCGGACTATAAGCCGCGCCTTTTCCCTATTTTTTGACGCTGCGGTTTATATAACGGTGCGGCTAATCTATGGATTTTTACAGCTAACGGCCAACACCTTTAACTCTATGGGCTCTATGGCCGGTCCGCGCCCCCCACCTTTAAGCGGCGGGTTCCAGCAGGAAAAGCTGGAGGCTGGAAAAGAGTGAGACAGGTAGCGCGCAAAAGTAAAAGTGGAACCGAGAGTGGTACGCCGCTGCTGCGGCTTATATTCAGGTGCGCCTTATAGTCCGAAAATTACGGTAGATACAGGCGAAAGGATACAAGAAAACATTCAAATGGACCTTTATTTATCCCCGTGGGGAAATTCTTTTTTTTTTTTTTTAATTAAAAACTCCCGCTCTTCGCGTCCATTCGCGACCCACCTATCACATCTCTGTGCCCCACCAGTGTTGCGCGCCCCACACTTTGAGAAACGCTGGCTTAACGCATAATTTTCCGAGCTGGAGAACTCTGTTTCATTTTTAAGATGTTAATGTTAAGGATGAAATATGATCATTGTTTTTGGAATAATGACTTTATTAAATCCTCTGCAACAATATAATAAAGACAGTAGCTATAAGGCCTGAATCAGAGGGACTTCACAATAATTAGACGAGGGGCTGAGGGAACACGAAGTCTAAAGCCAACTACCATCAAACATTTAAAATCTAAATCTTTTCAGACCCCGCAGAGTCACTCAGCGACACTTTACTACTCTGGAAAATGTAATTGATGCACTAGACTTTAATTTGGACCTCGACAAAAGGGCTTTAAATAAAACGGGGAGCAGCTGGCTGGTCGGGACATATTAGCTTTCAGGAGTGTGTGTGTGTGTGTGTGTGTGTGTGTGTGTGTGTGTGTGTGTGTGTGTGTGTGTGTGTGTGTGTGTGTGTGTGTGTGTGTGTGTGTGTGTGTGTGTGTGTGTGTGTGTGTGTGTGTGTGTGTGTGTGTGTGTGTGTGTGTGTGTGTGTGTGTGTGTGTGTGTGTGTGTGTGTGTGTGTGTGTGTGTGTGTGTGTGTGTGTGTGTGTGTGACAATAGGTAGGAAGGCTTTCAAATGGCTACTTATTAGAGTGTGATTTCTTGCAAAGAAGATGAACAGAAGTTTTGTTTTGGGGGGGTTGCATATTTTTTTAAGCTCAATGTGCCAAATCAAACACTTGGAGATACACGTCTTACTTCTATGTCAAAGAGAAGCTCTGAAATCGTAACCTAACAATGTTTTTGCGACGCACTTTATACAAAACACCGCTGTCTGTAGTGCTTTTTATTCCTATGCTTTATTAGAAACAGAAATGATACATCTGCCAGTGTAGGTTTTTCAAAAAACAAAAGAAGACAATAAGGAACGAGAAAGCCGTCAGATGGCTTATTAATACAAATGACTCCATGAAATACCTGTGGTATCTTACAAAGCAGATGAACACAAGTCTCATTGTGTCAAAACTCTCAAATTAACCACTTGAAGATAATCGTCTCAATTCTATGTCGAAAATTATAATCGAACAATTCATTTCAAAACGCCAACAACAGACTTTATACAAAGCACTGCTGTCTGTAGTACTCCTTATCCTTTCATGCCAGTGCATGTTTTTCAAAAATAAAAACGATCAAAGAAAAGAATAAGTGTTTTCATGCAGGGTTGTAAGGTAGAGGGGATTTGGTTTGAGAAGTATTGTGCTACAGATTTGCAAACAAAGAGCAAAACTAAAACATTTTTGGGTTTTTTTTTGTTGACATTTATGCTAACAACATCAATTGTGTTTCCCAAAATGCCCAACCGATTCTATAAAACATGTTTTGAGCTAAATCTGCTCCTTATTTTAAAATATAAGAAACATTCGGAGTTGGAATCCTGCATTGTTACTGTGAGACAGAGCAGAGGATGTATTTCTCAACAAAAGCCTCCTCAACAAAAACAGCAGTAATTTAATTTAAAATCCTCCCGAAAGCTTTCCTTAAAACTTGATTGGTTGGCTCAGTTATAATGCAATGGACTTGTTCTAATTAAAAGTCGAGTAAAATACAATTAAAACCCCCGAGTGGTTTTGTGGAAAGATCACCTCCTGGTCCTTTGTCCACTTTAACCTGGTGTGCACTTCGTATGCATTTTTTAATTTGCTGAAATGGTGTTATCATGTTTTCTTCATTGTTATTGAAAACATGGGTTAAAGGTGTCCTCTCGATCTCTCACAACAAAAGAGGGGAAATAAATATCCTCGGGGAAAAACAATCTGTTTTCACATCAGATAATAACAATGCAAGTGTCTCACTCGTCTGACAGGGTGAAAGATACACTGACTTCCCATGTGCTCTTCATTTTACTGAAATGTAAAATTAGCTATGGGCGTAGCTTTGTTAGAAATAGTGTTTTTTTGCACATTTAAAAAAAAACGTTACTGCATTAAAGGTGGGGTGGTAAGTTTGAGAAACCGGCTCGAGATACACTTGTTGTTATATTCCATGGAATGCTCTTAACATCCCGATAGCAATGAATATCTGAAGTGCTTTGACAACAAATACATAAACAAATATCATCAGTGGAAGCTGTGGTACTGTAAAAAGCACGACCAATCATCTGAGCCGGCTAAAGTAACTGGATGGCCTACCTGCCTGTCAGCCTTCCATCTGTGCACAAACTTATCTCGTGCCCTCATTGGTCATGTGCGCGTTCGTGTGTGTTGGAGGAGGGGCTCTGTAAGGAAGTGGCAGATTTTTTCCGGCTGAGTATTTTCAAATTCTAGCGCACTGGAGCTGGTACATAAACACGCTTACAATACTTTTTTGACAACTAGTGCACTAACTGCTACGCTGCAAAGCTGGAGCAACTATTAGTTACTATTCAATTATTACTCATATTAAACGTGTCGCTGGTCCAAACTGCACCGCTTGGTTTAGAAAGAATTAATAATAATAATAATAATAATACATTTTATTTATGGCGCCTTTCATGACACCCAAGGACACAATTACACCCAGAAAGTGTGAACAGTCGTCCAGATTGTACATGTTCTCTTTTGCAAATAAAGTGTACAACTCTTTATGCACACTATTTTCAGAACATTTTTAACTAATAATCCGAATGCAAAGTAGTTGGGACATATTCCTAATGTGTCCCCGGTGTAAAAGACGCCTATGGCTGTGGGACTCACTGTCATAATAATAATAATACATTTATTTTGTAAGCGCTTTTACAGGTGCTCAAAGTCGCTTTACAGATTTGGTCAAAACAAAACAAAATAACAAAAATTAAATATAGTAAAAATCACATTACAATCGAGCAATAAAACAACAATTAAAAGCCAGTATCATCGTCATCTTAATTTGCCGTGAAATGTTGTTCTTTTGGAGCGTAAGTTGTGAGATTAAATAAAGTGTTTGGGAAAGATATACTTCTAAATCCATGTAACATATAACTAGTTTTGCATGATTAAAATACTGCAGAAATGGTTGGATTAAGATCCGACGGATATATATTATTAGGGGTTGATAAAGTGATCGGAGAGGTTTCCACACGTAGGTACTAAGAGGAACTCTGGAGGAGTTTTTTAGGAACTGGTCCCGAATGACATCGTACATGAAAGAGGAATGGTCCAGTGTTATAACTGTGGGCGTAAACATAACAGAATAAGTGCTCAAATATGAGTTTTCTGTCTTTTTCTCTTGGTCTGTTTTTGTTTTGAGGGTGTTTAAGATAAGATAAGGTAAGAGGTACTTATTGATCCCAAATTGGGGAATGTTTGCGTTGCAGCAGCATCAAAAACAAAAACAAGGCATTGCACATAAATATAAATTAAAGAGTAGAAATAAACAATACTCGAATTTAAACATCTAAAAATAGAATTAAAAAAGCATTAAAAAGTAGATTTGATTTGATTTATTTTGAAATCTAAAAACAATGATACAAACAAATAATAATGAGAATTATTAAACTACACAAACTTAATTAGTGTCAAATTGATAAACAAACATATTACTGACTCTAAATTATATATTTATATTTAATTAAGTTGATTTAATCCCACCCCTTCTCCCAGAAACTAAATTATTAACATATATTTTTCTTAAAGAAATACATTTGTTATTGAAAAACAAATACAAACATAAAACAACAAATACATAAACAGATAAATAAACAAACAAATGAACAAAGAAATACATAAAAGAGGTCAATGGTAATCCAGAGAAGATCAAACAACCCCCAGTTATCATTAAACAAATTCCTCCCTGTATCTTCTTAAAATCATGTCCTTGTGCCCTTGTTGTTGTTGTTGTTGTGTCTTTAATGTGTTTGTACTCTCTCCTTGTGAACATATTGAAAAGTCATGCCCCTCCTCTGCGTGGTTTCATCCTCATCCTCCTCATGTCATTAATCCAGCGTGCTGGCGTGTGCAGAAAGGCTGAATCTGCACTAAAACAAACGCTCCTCTTCTCCGGGGAGCTGTCACTTCCTGAAGACTCCCCTCCTGATAATGAAACTACGAAAACAGCCTTCCCTTTCTAATCAGCCAACGAGCTTCACTTGACTCCTAACACGAGGAAGGAGGTACGTGTTCAGTGCGATGCAGTTCAGAAGGAGTGGAGTCAGAAGAAATTAGCTTGTGTTTGTCTCCAGGCTGCACTTGAACTCTCTGCAGTGTGTTAGAGGAGAGCAGTGGAGATGGTGTTTCCTGCTGTACAGAAACGACGGGGTGTTCCTGTGTGTCAGGAGAACAAAGGGGATTCTGTTTCTCAGCCGTAGACCGTGTTTATCTAAACCACAGCTCTGATATCCTGTCAACACATCCCACCTCGTTTGTCTCCCATTTTTTTACATGTCATTTCGCTGACGCTTTTATCCGAAGCGGGGGGGGGGGGGGTGTTTTGTGTTTTGAATTTTGACTTGAGCCGTCCCTTATAGATACTGTCTTTATTAAGGCCCAGATACACCGGCCCGAAATCGGCAGTAAATGGGAGTCGGGCCGAACATGAGCGTGGGCACGCCCTATTCGGAGTGGTGTGCGCCGCACCGTCGGGTCTTTTCTGCCGACCTGACGCCTTTTCTTGCATATTCAACATGTTCAATCGGAGTCGGGAACACCGCCGGAAGTCGGACAAAGGGATAACACTGATTGGCTGTTCAGCTAGCTTAACGGAAGTGAGGGAGGTAAACAAATGATTTAACACAAGCGTGAGTCCAAGAGCTGCTAGCTCCAGTACCTCCCGTTCGTCCTGCTCCTGTTCGTTCATGTTTTCAATGGACGAGAGTGAACATGGAAAGAAAAACGCTATTTGTTGTTTGTTTATATCACGGAGTCTGTTCTTCTTCTCTGTCTTCCGGTTGTTCCGGTTGTTGCCTCTTTTGAATGATGAATACACACTACTGCCGCCTGCTGGTAAGGAGAGTTATTGCCACTCACGCATACGCAGTTCATACGTGCCCCCCTTCGCACCCCCCTTCCCCCCCACTCCCATTGCTCCCCGGGCGCTGTACAATAGCTGCCCACTGCTCCTGGTGCTAGACTCCTGGTGCTAGACTCCTGGTTCTAGACTCCTGGTGCTAGACTCCTAGTAAAAGACTCCTGGTTCTAGACTCCTGGTTCTAGACTCCTGGTACTAGACTCCTAGTGCTAGTCTCCTAGTACTAGACTCCTAGTACTAGACTCCTGGTGCTAGACTCCTAGTACTGGACTCCTGGTGCTAGACTCCTAGTACTAGACTCCTGATGCTAGACTCCTAGTACTAGACTCCTGGTTCTAGACTCCTGGTGCTAGACTCCTAGTACTAGACTCCTGATGCTAGACTCCAAGTACTAGACTCCTGGTTCTAGACTCCTGGTGCTAGACTCCTAGTACTAGACTCCTGGTTCTAGACTCCTGGTTCTAGACTCCTGGTACTAGACTCCTAGTGCTAGTCTCCTAGTACTAGACTCCTAGTACTAGACTCCTGGTGCTAGAATCCTGGTGCTAGACTCCTGGCACTAGACTCCTGGTGCTAGACTCCTAGTACTAGACTCCTGATGCTAGACTCCTAGTACTAGACTCCTGGTTCTAGACTCCTCGTGCTAGACTCCTAGTACTAGACTCCTGGTTCTAGAATCCTGGTACTAGACTCCTGGCAATAGACTTCTAGTGCTAGTCTCCTAGTACTAGACTCCTGGTGCTAGACTCCTGATGCTAGACTCCTAGTACTAGACCCCTGGTACTAGACTCCTAGTACTAGACTCCTAGCACTAGAACCCTGGTACTAGACTCCTGATGCTAGACTCCTAGTACTAGACTCCTGGTTCTAGACTCCTGGTTCTAGACTCCTAGTGCTAGACTCCTAGTACTAGACTCCTAGTACTAGACCCCTGGTGCTAGACTCCTGGTGCTAGACTCCTAGTACTAGAGTCCTGATACTAGACTCCTAGTACTAGACTCCTAGTACTAGACTCCTGGTTCTAGACTCCTAGTACTAGACCCCTGGTGCTAGCCTCCTGGTGCTAGACTCCTGGTTCTAGACTCCTGGTTCTAGACTCCTAGTACTAGACCCCTGGTGCTAGACTCCTAGTACTAGACTCCTGGTTATACACCCCTGGTACTAGACTCCTGATGCTAGACTCCTGGTGCTAGACTCCTGGTTCTAGACTCCTAGTACTAGACCCCTGGTGCTAGCCTCCTGGTGCTAGACTCCTAGTACTAGACCCCTGGTGCTAGACTCCTGGTGCTAGACTCCTGGTTCTAGACTCCTAGTACTAGACTCCTGGTTCTAGACTCCTGGTGCTAGACTCCTGGTGCTAGACTCCTAGTACTAGACTCCTGGTTCTAGACTCCTGGTGCTAGACTCCTGGTGCTAGACTCCTGGTGCTAGACTCCTGGTACTAGACTCCTGATGCTAGACTCCTAGTACTAGACTCCTGGTTCTAGACTCCTGGTTCTAGACTCCTAGTGCTAGACTCCTAGTACTAGACTCCTAGTACTAGACCCCTGGTGCTAGACTCCTGGTGCTAGACTCCTGATGCTAGACTCCTAGTACTAGACTCCTGGTTCTAGACTCCTGGTGCTAGACTCCTGGTGCTAGACTCCTGGTGCTAGACCCCTGGTACTAGACTCCTGATGCTAGACTCCTAGTACTAGACTCCTGGTTCTAGACTCCTGGTTCTAGACTCCTAGTGCTAGACTCCTAGTACTAGACTCCTAGTACTAGACCCCTGGTGCTAGACTCCTGGTGCTAGACTCCTAGTACTAGAGTCCTGATACTAGACTCCTAGTACTAGACTCCTAGTACTAGACTCCTGGTTCTAGACTCCTAGTACTAGACCCCTGGTGCTAGCCTCCTGGTGCTAGACTCCTGGTTCTAGACTCCTGGTTCTAGACTCCTAGTACTAGACCCCTGGTGCTAGACTCCTAGTACTAGACTCCTGGTTATACACCCCTGGTACTAGACTCCTGATGCTAGACTCCTGGTGCTAGACTCCTGGTTCTAGACTCCTAGTACTAGACCCCTGGTGCTAGCCTCCTGGTGCTAGACTCCTAGTACTAGACCCCTGGTGCTAGACTCCTGGTGCTAGACTCCTGGTTCTAGACTCCTAGTACTAGACTCCTGGTTCTAGACTCCTGGTGCTAGACTCCTGGTGCTAGACTCCTAGTACTAGACTCCTGGTTCTAGACTCCTGGTGCTAGACTCCTGGTGCTAGACTCCTGGTACTAGACTCCTGATGCTAGACTCCTAGTACTAGGATGAAAGCACATGTCACTGTGTGTGATGTGTGCTCTGCATGTGTGACCATTAAAGAGGGATTCATCCTTCCCAATATTATTATTATATTATATTCTTTCATCGTAGCTTCCATTCATCCCTTCTTCCCTCCCTTAGTATCATCCCTCCCTCCCTTCATCCCTAAATCCCTTCTTCCCTCTCTTAATCCCTTCATTCTTAAATCCACTTAAAACCTCCCTTCCCACCTATTTTCCCCTCATCACTTCATCGTAACATCCTTTCACCCTTACATCCCTTCTTCCCTCCATTCCTTCATCGTCCCTTCATCCCTTCTTCCTTCCTCCATTCATCCCTCCTCTCTTCCTGTCTATATAGGTTTTGTTGTGCACGTTTGGACGCCATGTTTCTCTCCGGTGAAGAACAGATTCCATCGTGAACAGAAAGCTATTTTTCTCTCTTAAACCCAGAGGAGAAACGCTCTGCCATGTGTTGCCCTTTCTCCAGAACGTTACATTCTGTCGGGCTGAACAGCTGGAGAGGGAGTAAAAGTGTCAGCTGCTCTGAAAGTTGGAGGTAAATTATGTACTTTTCATTTTCTCTTAACCTTTACAAACAGGTTTCTTTGTGTAGAACTTTTTTGAATCATGCAGTCACGGCCACACAGGTGAGGTTTTACAATACACAGTGATGCAAATTAGTCGCTTTTCGGCGCCTCCCGCTTTTTTAACGCTGATTTGGGTGACTTGTGTAATTCGCGGAGAACCGAAGAGTTTTCGTTTTTTGGGGGGGGGGTCCGTCCGTCCGTCCGTCCGTCCGTCAGTCCGTCAGTCCGACTAACGGACAACTTTTCACTTCAAAAAAGAAGAAGAAATCTAGACCGCAAAATAATTAAACAAGCGAGTGCCTGTTTTTCCTGGCCAAGGGCAGGTACCTTGAACACAACACGAGCGTAACGTGTCTTCACGTGGTATATGTCTCGTCGGAAAGGAGTGTAGACTAGAGTGCTGACGGAGAGCACCGGAACGCCGCTCCAGCTCTTCAAATATTGCAGTACCCATAAGGAGCCGTACACACCGCAGTGTTTGCGTGGCTGTCTTTAGTTGTAAGCACAGTGGCGATCTGTTGTTATTAGCATCTGGTTAGCTAGCTATGCTAACGAATTTAAAGAGCTTTTCTACAACCAGGTGGAAGAGAGCTCTCTCCTGAGAGGCTCAAATAACCTCAGCTCAGTGAGGTTAAGGCACACTTTGATATGATCATTATAGTTATTAATGAGACATTAGAGTCTTTATGAAAAACAGGTATAGAATACAATATTACAGTAACAAAAAAGTTGTTAAAAATAACAAGAATAGAGTTTAAAAGGGGAGAAATGTGTAAAATATCCAAAAAGAAGAATCTGCCTACAGTTCTGTTTCATAATGGATGTTGAGATGTATCCATAGATCTCTTCATGTTGCTCTCAAAGTGCACCAGATTGATGCTTTTAACTTCAATATTAAAAATAAAATCTTCCCGGGGGAGCATGCCCCCGGACCCCACTAGAGGAGGTTAGGTCCCCCCCACTTAAATCATGTTCACATGGATAGGATACTAAATACATTTGCACACATCTTGTGTCCATATCTTTCTGCCACAACCATGAGTCATGGTGAGATATCTGGATTAAGAGGTAGCTTTTTCTTTGCACAGCATGAGAGAAAGGCCAAATTAATTGGCTGTGATTTTAGTTTTTTTAAGCAGTTCAATAATTTGTAGGGCCCTCTGAGGATGTTGTAAAAAATTGAAAGGAAAAAGGTTCCCCACCCCTGCTGTAAATAATAATAAAAACCCTTGATTTATAACTTAACATCTCTGTCTCCTATTGATCTGAGTATATTATAAAGAATAGCCAGTTAATTGAAGCATAATAGCGCAGGCCTTTGTCAGATGGTATATTACGTTGTTTTTTTCCTGCTTCGAATTGTTCTCTCTTATTTCACCATACGTGTGTTTGCATCCCTGAATACAATACAACACAAAGGGCTTTATTGGCATGACCACATTTTAAACATAGTATTGCCAAAGCATTCGGCACAAGGCGTTATAACAGAACAAAACAAAACACTGAACATACATTTCAACAATACATGAACGCATAACAAAAAACATACTCAGGTTTGACTTTGAGCCGGCTTCCTTTGGGGAGAAAACACTTTCACAATCTGTGTCCTTCCTTCGGATGAGTTTATTTTTTAAGGAAAAACGAGCAGCTGCTGCTTTTTTATCTGCAGTGTCTGTACCCAGACCCAGAGCTGGACATTACGGCTTCCTGCAGGAACAAAACAGACATATTTTTGAGTGGGCGTATTTTCATCTGAATGTAAATTAGCCCTAACTACAAAATTCCACTTTCAATAACGACGTGTCTTTGAAGGGCTTCATGGACTCTCTCTGTCATATTTCAATGTTATACTACTGTGTACTTCTACTGCTCTACAGTTCAGAGGTACATGTTGTACTTCTACTCCACTACATGTATTTATACCTTTAGTTACTTCACAGATGTGGATGAATGATCTGAAATCTAATCAAGTGTTAAATCAGACTTTAGTTCCACCTGGAGTAAATCCACCAGCTACCCTGCAGTATACAAAGTCATTCAAACTAGCTGCACCTTTAGCAGCTTTGAGAACACTTTCATGATCAATCATTATAAAACATATCATATATATTATTCTGAAATGGACCAATCTGCACAATGACTACTTTTACTGTTTCTACTTTCACTATATTTAGATGAGAATACTTTTCTACTTTTACTTGAGGAACATTTTGAATGCAGGACTTTTACTGAAACAGAGTATTCCTACACTCTGGGACTATTACTTTTACTCAAGTACAAGGTCCGAGTACTTCTACTTTTACTCAAGTACAAGGTCCGAGTACTTCTACTTTTACTCAAGTACAAGATCTGAGTACTTCTACTTTTACTCAAGTACAAGATCTGAGTACTTCTACTTTTACTCAAGTACAAGATGTGGGTACTTCTACTTTTACTCAAGAACAAGACCTGAGTACCTCTACTTTTACTCAAGTACAAGATGTGGGTACTTCTACTTTTACTCAAGTACAAGACCTGAGTACTTCTACTTTTACTCAAGTACAATATCTGAGTACTTCTACTTTTACTCAAGTACAAGATGTGGGTACTTCTACTTCTACTCAAGTACAAGATCTGAGTACTTCTACTTTTACTCAAGTACAAGACCTGAGTACTTCTACTTTTACTCGAGTACAAGATCCGAGTACTTCTACTTTTACTCAAGTACAAGATGGAGATACTTCTACTTTTACTCAAGTACAAGACCTGAGTACTTCTACTTTTATTCAAGTACAAGATCTGAGTACTTCTACTTTTACTCAAGTACAAGATGTGGGTACTTCTACTTTTACTCAAGTACAAGATCTGAGTACTTCTACTTTTACTCAAGTACAAGATGTGGGTACTTCTACTTCTACTCAAGTACAAGATCTGAGTACTTCTACTTTTACTCAAGTACAAGATCTGAGTACTTCTACTTTTACTCAAGTACAAGATCTGAGTACTTCTACTTTTACTCAAGTACAAGACCTGAGTACTTCTACTTTTACTCGAGTACAAGATCCGAGTACTTCTACTTTTACTCAAGTACAAGATGGAGATACTTCTACTTTTACTCAAGTACAAGACCTGAGTACTTCTACTTTTATTCAAGTACAAGATCTGAGTACTTCTACTTTTACTCAAGTACAAGATGTGGGTACTTCTACTTCTACTCAAGTACAAGATCTGAGTACTTCTACTTTTACTCAAGTACAAGACCTGAGTACTTCTACTTTTACTCAAGTACAAGATGGAGATACTTATGTTGTTGTATAATGTTTTAAAAATGGTTATGCTATGACGTTTGTATTTCGTTTTTGTCTTTGCTTTTGTTTTTGTATTTGAAGATCTGAGTATGTCTACTTTTACTCGAAAACCATATCTGAGTACTTCTACTTTTACTACAATATCTCAGTACTCCCCCCCCCTCTTCATTATTACAGCAGTCTGACAGTGATGAATGTCTCCGGAAAACACTTTCCTGGCAGGCTTTCACACCTTTAATCTGATAAAGAGCTCTGCTTCTGGCTGCCATGTTGACCCGCTCTGCTGGAGGAAACAAACACCAGCTGATACTTCTGATACTTCTGGACCACAGGTGCCGGTACAACATTTACACCATGATTTAACATCCTCTAATTGAACTAAAGAAAACATGCAGAGTCTACCCGTTAATCTTCTTTACGGCCGGGCGGACAATTTAAAATTCTGTTCTGAGGAAGCTGGAAATCATGCCTTCCTCTTAATGTCTCATAAACTATAAATATACACAACATCTTTTATCTTAATATAACCTTTGCTGTTGCATAGTTTCAAGGCTTCTTCTGGCATCATGCACCATTTAAAATGATCATAAGTCAGAATATAAAAGGTTAGTCATGTTGGAAAAGTCCCAAAACAACATATTTTATGTTCATTTTTATTTACAAACAGTTAAAAATGCAATAATAAAACCAGATAAAGATATGAACGTCTGATGCTGAATATAATGTGAGGTAGAAATCCATTTTGTGTACATTTTCCATGATGTTACTTAAATCCGGAGAGCCTTGTTTTGATGTGATACAGATGAATGTGATGGTGTTAGTTAATCATCAAACAGCAGACTTTGAAGGCCTTTTCCTCTGAATGGTGTCTTGGTAACAGTTATCATTTAATGTGAAATATTTGCTGAGTATTTGGAGACAAACAAACACAAAAAGGAAATCATCGGGAAGCTGGAAATATCCCCTTTTCCATCGGTCTATACAGAATACATCAAAATGGGTTTCGGGGTCCATGTGACGCCACCTTTATACATAAAAACATCTTCAGTCTGCCAATACCAAAATATAAATATACATGAAAAGCAGAGATGGAAGCACACACATCCTTTCCTCAAGTAGAAGTACAGATACTCGTGTTTAAAAATACTCTGGTGAAAGTAGAAGTACTGACTAAACTTCTTTACTCAAGTCAAAGTAAAGAGGCTTTGAAATGTACTTCAGTAAAAAGTACCCATAACTAGCAGCTGTTTTAAAGAGTACCTGACCTCCCTTTATATTAATAGAACAATAATGTCATTGTTAGCTAATGAATGTTTCCATGCTGAACAACGGCAACATGACAACGTTTTCATTGGTCCCTCTTCTTTAGAGAAGACCAGGAAATGATGGATACACGGATCGTGTTCAAATCAATAGGCACGCAATGACTCTAAATAATAATGATCACGCCACCAAACACACATTCAGACTAAAGGAACCAGCCTGTTTGGAAAATGAGAGAAGTAGAAAGTACAGGTATTTGAGTTCAACATGTAAGAAGTATAAAGTACAGATATTTGAGTTCAACATGTAAGAAGTAGAAAGTACAGGTATTTGAGTTCAACATGTGAGAAGTAGAAAGTACAGGTATTTGAGTTCAACATGTAAGAAGTAGAAAGTACAGGTATTTGTGTTCAACATGTAAGAAGTAGAAAGTACAGGTATTTGAGTTCAACATGTAAGAAGTAGAAAGTACAGGTATTTGTGTTCAACATGTAAGAAGTAGAAAGTACAGGTATTTGAGTTCAACATGTAAGAAGTAGAAAGTACAGGTATTTGTGTTCAACATGTAAGAAGTAGAAAGTACAGGTATTTGAGTTCAACATGTAAGAAGTAGAAAGTACAGGTATTTGTGTTCAACATGTAAGAAGTAGAAAGTACAGGTATTTGAGTTCAACTTGTAAGAAGTAGAAAGTACAGGTATTTGAGTTCAACATGTAAGAAGTAGAAAGTACAGGTATTTGTGTTCAACATGTAAGAAGTAGAAAGTACAGGTATTTGAGTTCAACATGTAAGAAGTAGAAAGTACAGGTATTTGTGTTCAACATGTAAGAAGTAGAAAGTACAGGTATTTGAGTTCAACATGTAAGAAGTAGAAAGTACAGGTATTTGTGTTCAACATGTAAGAAGTCAAAGTAAAAAGTGGACAGAAAAATAAGTAGTGGAGTAAAGTACTGATACTAGAAAAATGTACTTAAAGGTGGGGTAGGTCATTTTGGAGAAACCAGCTCGAGTGCTCTAGAATTTGAAAACAGGCAGCCGAAACAAATCTGCCTCTTCCTTCAGACTTCCTCACAGAGCCCCTCCTCCAACACACACGAACGCGCACATGACCAATGAGGGCACGAGATAAGTTTGTGCACAGATGGAAGGCTGACAGGCAGGTAGGCCATCCAGTTACTTTAGCCGGGCCGGCTCAGATGATTGGTCGTGCTTTTTAAAGTACCACGGCTTCCACTGATGATATTTTTTAATGTATTCTTTGTCAAAGCATTTAATATATTCATTGCTATCCGGATGTTAAGAGCATTCCATGGAATATAACAAAAAGTGTATCTCGAGCCGGTTTCTCAAACTTACCTACCCCACCTTACAGTAACAAAGTATGTGTACTCCACTTCACACAAAGACCCAGTGTTCGCTATATTGGAAATTCCCAGTTCTTTGTTTCTGCACCCAAAGCCTCCCTCTGCCATCCCACCCTGTGGATTTGATCTCTGTGTAGTTAGTCGACTCTGAACCCTGTCACCAGTTTGCCTTTGGAGTCTCCTTTTCATGCAGAATCAGAGGTCTTTCAAAGAGCCTCTGAAGAGATAAGCACACCCTGCCCTCCTGAGTGTGGAATACAAATGACCTTCTTAGCATACGAGGTGAAAAGGGAAAGATAGGACGGAGGGAAACGGGACAGAGAGGGAGCACGGACGTACTGTACTGTACAACTCATGGAAGAATATATCTGAGGAGGCTGCTGTGATGAATGGGATCGCAGCGATATTGGTTTAGATTATGGCCTTTTGTAAAATACAAAAGATCAGCTATTATGCGCAAAGTGAAAATATAAAGTGCTCTTCCATGATCAAAGCTGCTGAATATAAAAGTGTTTTTATGGTTAAAGTACATACAGTGAATTTAGTACTCCGTGTTCCTGTCTGCAGGCACGACAGTCAAATAAATCAAACCCATGTTTTTCCCTTTATCAATCCCTCTGGGTTTCTTAGTAGTGTTAGAATAAGCAAACTATATCTTTATTTTGATTTTAATCCATTTACATTTTATCTAGTTTTATTTTAAAAAGTATATTTTGTTTAATTGGAAAAATGTGCAACTGCCAAATAACCCGCAAATACCTAAACTCACATCCCAAAAACCACAAACAAAAACCGACACAACACACAGAACATTTCAAAAATATTTATTTAAAGAGGACTTTAATTCCTTCTTCTTTTTTTTTTATAGAATCGGTAGGGGTGAAACCCTCTTTAATGTTCGAACATGGAGAGCACACAGTGACATGTGTTCTCTGCTTTTAACCCATCCTAGTACCAGGAGTCTAGGAGCAGTGGGCAGCTAGTTTACAGCACAATGGGAGTGGGGGGGTGGGGGGTTGTCGGGTGCCTTGCTCAAGGGCACCACGGCAGGGCAGGAGGCGAACTGGGACCTCTCCAAGTAGCAGTCCACACTCCATATTTAGGTCGATCCGGGGACTTGAACCGGCGACCCTACGGCTCCCAGTCCAAGCCCCTACTGACTGAGCAACTGCCGAAGCGCCTCCATTGGAGTCCTTTATTTACTTGACGAACATCAGCAGGAGTGGACTCTTTAAAGTAGAGACACTACATACTGATATACACCTGAACATCAGCAGGAGAGGACTCTTTAAAGTAGAGACACTACATACTGATATACACCTGAACATCAGCAGGAGAGGACTCTTTAAAGTAGAGACACTGCATACTGATATACACCTGAACATCAGCAGGAGAGGACTCTTTAAAGTAGAGACACTACATACTGATATACACCTGAACATCAGCAGGAGAGAACTCTTTAAAGTAGAGACACTACATACTGATATACACCTGAACATCAGCAGGAGAGGACTCTTTAAACACACTCAGATGGATCAGACGGTCATATCGGCTTCTCGATGTCTCTCGCATCTTTTTTTCTGCTTGATAGTTTAAACGAAACACTGTCCTGCATTGTTTACTTTAAAAGTAACAGAAGATTACAATTTCTTTAAGTCAACAATGTCAAATTTCCACACAATCATAGTTATTTTTGGTTTTGCATGTCAATAACTTTCAATCATTTCATCTCCTCCATCTCACCTACAACTAATTCCCTCGTTAACCCCTCAGTTTATAAACCACCACTTGTTCCCTGTCTGATTTCCTTGTGTGTTTTGCCAAGCGCTCCATCGGTCGGTTTGTAATTACTCAGATATCTGATCTGTCGGAGTTCAGACCTCCAGTTTTCTGCCTGACAGGATTTGTTTGGCTAATTGCGGGATATCGTGGATTTGACCCAGCGTTCACCTGATTTATGCTGCGTTCACACCGGACGTGATGCGAATATTCGCTTCGCTCTAATCGCTCGAGTTTCCCCGCGGCTGTCAGCTGTGTTTACTCGCATCATTCAAACAAGACGCGTTGGTTCGGGAGCTAACTACAACAAAATGAACATATTTGACCGTGATTTAATTGTAATACGTTTCAAAATGATGCCGAAGTAACAACATACTGATACCGGTTAGTAAAAACCATGAATTAATGCTTTGACAAGTCTGCAGACAGACGGCAGGCGAAGAACCTTTTAAAATGCGTGTTTTCTGAATGGAGACCGACTAAGCTAACGCAGTATATGCTCCGACCGTCCACACTCACAACAACGGCCTACAGACACGAATAAAGCAGCGACTGTATTCTCCATGACACAGACAGTCTGTGGTTTGGGCTTGTTTGACTTTTGTCTAGTTTCTGAACAGATATGAGGAGCTGTGAGCTCTGAGTGCTAACAGCTAACGGCTGATGTTTTGGTTTTGTTGTTCTACTTCAGTGACGGCAGGCTGAGATCCTCACCGCTGATTGGCTACCGCGAGATCGAGTCACGAGAAAATGAAGCTCGAGTTGAAACAATTGAACTCGAGCGGTTGTCGCGGCCCCCTTCCATCGCCTCAATCGCGCGACGCGGAATTTGCGTCCACCGCTTCATGCTCGCCGTCGGAGCGAATTCGCGTCTGTCTGCTTCTCTGCATTGACATGTAATCGCGCCGCCCCCAAACATCGCATCGCGTCCGGTGTGATCGCAGCATTAGTAAACTTTTAAAACGTTCTGTCTATCTGTGTCGTGCTTTTGGGTTTTAGTCCATACCTGTGAACATGATGGAAAATTGAAGTAGAAAGCATCAAGGTCGAAACAAGATGTCAGAAAGATGTCGACATGTCAAATGACGAGATGTCAAAGTATATATAAATAATATGGTAAAACCGTGAGAATAGGGTTAAAATGTGAAGAATAATGTCAAAAGATTCTAAAGTCAAAACGTTGACATAAAGTCGAAGTACCATTCCGGAAATATTGTTGAAACGTGAATATGAAGTGAAAAAAAGTTAGTATTATCATCTCAAAAGGTTGAGAATGAAGCCGAAAAGAAATCATGTGAAAACATCATTACCAGGATAAAGTATAAAGGTCAAAAGTCAGGATGAATTGTTCAAAATGAATCGAGCTAAACCTGGCATGCTCCACCTAAGCACAAACACAGAAGACACCGAAATGTGGTGTTTAACAGCTGCTCATTACTTCCGTTAATTATGGGCTAATCTGCTCTTTCAGACACGTCTCAAACCTCCGAACACTTCAGTGTTACCGTCTGAGTGAAAGCTGAGGTTTGCATCAACGTTGTGATTAATTTGCCGGGGTTTCCTCCAGTGATCCGTGTTCACTGCAGCAAAACAAAACTGTTCATTTCCCCGCGAGAACCACAGGGCTCCGAACACCAAATTAATCATTAAAACAAAATAGCGTTGCACAATTTCCAGCCCATTGTTTTTCCTAATTACAGGTTTTAATTTCATATAATGTGAAATCTCTCCCTCTCCACAATGAAGTAATCCGTCCACCCACCAGCTCATTGAAGCCTCCGACAGAAAGCTCTGCTTCCAGCCTGCGGAGAATCGATTGGCTCCGGCTGGGGAGAAGAAAAAAGATCAAATCCACGTACACAAACACGGGGAAACAGTCGTGTTATTACGGCGTAGAATCAGAAACACACTCCATGAGAGAGAGAGGGGATTTCAGACACCCTGCGGCACATTCAGCTCAGAAACAGCACATTTGAAATGGAGGCCACTTGAGAAAATAACGGACGAGTTAAAAACACATAAATGATCCGTAACATGAACTCCAACCTCTCCGTCTTTCCATGTTCCTCTTTCTGTGCCAAATAATCAACAGTCATGGCTTTATGTAAGTCAATGAGTCTAAGATTGATTTTCCTACTTAATTGATTTTGAAGTGGTTCAGATACCTGCGAGCCTTTTACATATTACATTACATGTTACTTGTTAGACACTCTTATCCAAAGAGACTTACAAACTCAATACTGTGGGCAATCCCCACAGGAGCACTTTGGGGTGAAGTGTCTCAGGGACACAACGACATGCTGACTGCAGTGGGGTTTGAACCCTGATCCGAACACCACATATAAGAGATCCTAAAGAGACTAAGATTCAACAACCACCCTAAACATCTGCTTCTTGCTATCACTAATGATGTCCAACATGAACCTTTTCCTGCGTGGCAAACCTTGAACAGTTTCTTTGAACACTTTTCTAACATTGAGTGCTAAAGCTGAGAGATTCCCGCTATTCACATCGTCCATCAGCTAGCATCTTGGTCATCAGATACCAGATACCCCTATTATTATTTGGACACACTGCAGGGTAAAAAGAATGGAGGAATAAGGAGAGCTGGGTCCAGATTTATGGAGAAAAGGGGATATATGCCGTGTCCACTTCCTCTCATCAGTTAGATAGGGATAAGGCAATGTCCGTCTCTTAGTCCGGACAGAGGTGTCAAATTAGAATTAAAAAATCGGAATACTTCCATAGGACATATTATATTCATTCAGGTTGATATAAGTATTTAGTGCCTCTACTGATGGACTTATATTATACTACACTTTTACGTTAGCCATCAAAACCACAATCAGAGGGAAACTACTGGCCTAAATATGTTCAAAGTGACAAAAGACACGACTTGCTGTTAATCAAACAAATGTAGCCGCTGTAACGCTTTAGGTTAGGATACTGACGTCCAGCACCAAACTGAATTTATTGTTCATACGTTTTTGTCTTTTCAGAACAAGCACTAAAATATCTTAGAAACACAATTTTTATTCGAAATGTTTCCGCTTACATTTACTAAGTTACGATTCTTTCCAAAATGCTGCCATCAGATGCAGGTTAGGATTAGGGTTAGGTTAGGGTTAGGGTTAGGGTTAGGGTTGAAAGTGTGAAATATTCCACAAACAATTTTGAATGATGTTTTCTTTTGTCAATTAGCTGTGTACTGTACTCTTATCATGCTAATAATGGATGAGCTAATGGCGTTAGCAGGGATAAGAAAATGGCTGAACCAACGTTTCAATAAACAATGTTTCCTACGATTCCTCTGATGGCTTTCGGACAGTTTGGGTCGAGAAGGATTGCCCTAAGAGCTTCATCAAGCCTCGTGAGCCTGAGTCTTCATTATGTCTCTACTCAATATTTATTCACATTTTGGTGGATTGGCTCCGTTTCATACATGTCAATTTAAGTAATAGCGGCTACTGCTTGCAATATACTGATGCATGTACAGATAACTACTATTACTTTAATACTAAAAACATACTTACAACGTGATGATTGTCGAGCAAGTTCTGGGTTTGAAGGCGAGTCTTTTCCTATGATCTCCAAGCAGGTTAACAACCATTTGTTATTCCATCAAATTTGATTGAATGATTTCCTCACAATCTGTACGTCACACTGAATCTAAAAATATGAGCATCATGTCTTTGTATTCAGATTCGAGGAATGAGTCAGAGAAGAAGTATGATTTTGGCGCAAATTGCAGCAATTATATAATTCAAGGGGCTTGATTGTCTCCATGAGCTGTTTGTCTCAAGCTCTGCTACAACTGCTGAGAGGCTTTGACAAGTGAACAAAACAGAACAACTATCTTCCTGTTTACAGAATAACAGCGTGCATCTGTTCCTGCAGGATCTTTAACTCGTCTTTCTTTACCGCAGTTTGATACTTTGATGTAATCATTTCGAACATGAAACACCGCTGGTAATTAAGTACATTGTCATATTTAAGTAAAACTATGAGGACAGGAACGGTGTTTCTCTGAACGTCACAACTCAATTCTTGACTTCCTTTTCTAAATGCTAGGATTTACTATATTTTTTATATTTGTTAATGTTATTAAAATAGTTCTCTATCTGTGTTTGTAATTCTTGTTTTACTTGTATGTATGCACCACGACATCAAGTTAAATTCCTCGTACGCGTCTGAGTGAGATTCTAAATCAGACTTCATTTGTAATGTAGGAGCGAGATGGGAATGGATGCTGAGTTTATACAGTGTTTAATTTATTGATCTGAGTCAGCTTGACGTTTGTGATTCCAGATTAATGGCTTCTCTTTAATTTGGTGTTATCAGAGTCTCTAACAGGAACACAGCTGCGCAGGACAGAGAGCTGCGACCTCAACAAATCAGCTGCAAGTGACAAGACTGATTCGATTTTCTCATTTTGGTGGAGGAGCATATTTCAAGCTGAATTTGGGGAAAGGGTACATTAATTAATTAGCGTGAAATATAACTGACGGTTGAATCTGGAGTTGTTATCTTTGCTCTGGGGACACGCAGCAGTTTGAAGCTCAGATAAAGAAATCCCAGCCAAGTTTGTGCAAATTGAGTAAAGGCACAGTGACACAGGATAAATGGCTTCTGCAACTGGCCGTCTGCCAAGACAGTCATCGCCCACAGACCTCTACTCCAATGCCTTTAAATATAGAAGACCATATGTCCAGGGCAAATGGAAAGAGAGCAGACTGGTGCCAGTAACAGAAACATGACGTGCTGCACACAGGCCGGAGATATGGCTCTGACAGCGAATTATCTGCCTGCTGTGCATTGCATTTTATTTAATTACATACTGTAATGCATGAAATGCATTTACAGTGTCAGTATTTATGATTGCTTTTCCATACGCTGTCAACAAAGATACAGTGTCTTCAGAGTGAAACAGAAAGCAGTCTGAAGGCTTGTTCTGTGTCGCCGCGATAACACATTTTGCAGAGCAGTTTGCACGTTAAAAGCACATCGTACACAACACGCCTTTTTAGTGGAAGCTTACTGGGTGTTTACTTTCTAATATCGTTGCTAGGCAACAACATAATTCCCTGTCAATGGATTCTGCATTCCATCTTACACCACAAGCTAATATGTTAGCTAAAAGATATCACGCCTCTAACAACTCCAGGTTGATATGTTAGCGTGTGCTGTTCTGCCTCTCTGGCCACTGGATAATATGTTTGCGAAACAATATTCCATGTTTAACAACACAAGCTAATATGTTAGCTAAAAGATATCACGCCTGTTACGACACATGCTAATATGTTGAAGCTATTCCGCCTCTAATGTGACAGGCTCGTATGTTAGCTAAATGCCAATCAGTTCCTTAAAATGTTACTTTAAAATCCTTTTAGGACAAAGATTGTATTTAATAGGAAAAATCAAAACATTAAAGCCATAAAATCTAAAGTAATAAACACAAACAATGGTAGAAAACAAACAAAAAGCTGTGCTAAATCTTTGTTACTCTGTTACTATGTGTGGTTTCATTTGTTTTTATACAAAATATGCAATCTTCATCATGATGTATTCCAGTGGTGTACTTCGAATTTGGTTGCTGGAACGACCGTTTTGTTGACCATTGGTTGACAGAATCTTTACCAAAATAACAGCATATTTTCAGACATCCGCAAACATGGACGAAAGTTGTAACATGTCAACAATAGGTATGTGAAAATACAATATTTAAAACGATCTACTGTACATTGCTGAGTTGCTTTACTGCTGCACACTGTTATGTTGTCCCAATCTGATATTATTATTTGAGAAGAATATGTTTTATTATAAGTGCACATACATTTTCTATATGAACAATATCTCATCCCTGATTAGACTGTCTTTGTGTTATCCTTTTGCAGATGCACCATCAGGAAAAAGATACTTGCTGTGTTTGATGCCGGCACAATGGTTGTCCCTGCCTTTGCACTCTGGTTTTGAGGCGACTCCACTACGTGACTGTATCGCAGTTTACAAAAGGAATAGCCTGCTCAAAAGCTTCACTTACCAAGGCTACATTTGTCCACCTTCTCCTGGAACGCTGCCAAACCAAGCGTTTCAGACACCACCAAAACAGGAAGGTTTTAGGAAGAAGTATGACAGACTGAAAGAGAAAATCAGATCAGAGACCGAAGCTACGACCAGATTCATCAAAGAAGACGGAGCAAGCGTAAAAGCGAGCGTCAAACAGGCAGAGATGGCAAAAGTACACACATCCTTTACTGAAGTAGAAGTACAGATACGAGTGTTTAGAAATACTCTGGTGAAAGTAGAAGTACTCACTAAACTTCTTTACTCAAGTCAAAGTAAAGAGGCTTTGAAATGTACTTCAGTAAAAAGTACCCATAACTAGCAGCTGTTTTAAAGAGTACCTGACCTCCCTTTATATTAATAGAACAATAATGTCATTGTTAGCTAATGAATGTTTCCATGGTGACCAACGGCAACATGACAACGTTTCCATTGGTCCCTCTTCTTTAGAGAAGACCAGGAAATGATGGATACACGGATCGTGTTCAAATCAATAGGCACGCAATGACTCTAAATAATAATGATCACGCCACCAAACACACCTTCAAACTAAAGGAACCAGCCTGTTTGGAAAATGAGAGAAGTAGAAAGTACAGGTATTTGTGTTCAACATGTAAGAAGTAGAAAGTACAGGTATTTGAGTTCAACATGTAAGAAGTAGAAAGTACAGGTATTAGTGTTCAACATGTGAGAAGTAGAAAGTACAGGTATTTGAGTTCAACATGTAAGAAGTAGAAAGTACAGGTATTTGAGTTCAACATGTAAGAAGTAGAAAGTACAGGTATTTGTGTTCAACATGTAAGAAGTAGAAAGTACAGGTATTTGTGTTCAACATGTAAGAAGTAGAAAGTACAGGTATTTGAGTTCAACATGTAAGAAGTAGAAAGTACAGGTATTTGGGTTCAACATGTAAGAAGTAGAAAGTACAGGTATTTGTGTTCAACATGTAAGAAGTAGAAAGTACAGGTATTTGTGTTCAACATGTAAGAAGTAGAAAGTACAGGTATTTGAGTTCAACATGTAAGAAGTAGAAAGTACAGGTATTAGTGTTCAACATGTGAGAAGTAGAAAGTACAGGTATTTGAGTTCAACATGTAAGAAGTAGAAAGTACAGGTATTTGTGTTCAACATGTAAGAAGTAGAAAGTACAGGTATTTGAGTTCAACATGTAAGAAGTAGAAAGTACAGGTATTTGTGTTCAACATGTAAGAAGTAGAAAGTACAGGTATTTGAGTTCAACATGTAAGAAGTAGAAAGTACAGGTATTTGTGTTCAACATGTAAGAAGTAGAAAGTACAGGTATTTGGGTTCAACATGTAAGAAGTAGAAAGTACAGGTATTTGTGTTCAACATGTAAGAAGTAGAAAGTACAGGTATTTGTGTTCAACATGTAAGAAGTAGAAAGTACAGGTATTTGAGTTCAACATGTAAGAAGTAGAAAGTACAGGTATTTGTGTTCAACATGTAAGAAGTAGAAAGTACAGGTATTTGGGTTCAACATGTAAGAAGTAGAAAGTACAGGTATTTGTGTTCAACATGTAAGAAGTAGAAAGTACAGGTATTTGAGTTCAACATGTAAGAAGTAGAAAGTACAGGTATTTGTGTTCAACATGTAAGAAGTAGAAAGTACAGGTATTTGAGTTCAACATGTAAGAAGTAGAAAGTACAGGTATTTGTGTTCAACATGTAAGAAGTAGAAAGTACAGGTATTTGTGTTCAACATGTAAGAAGTAGAAAGTACAGGTATTTGAGTTCAACATGTAAGAAGTAGAAAGTACAGGTATTTGTGTTCAACATGTAAGAAGTAGAAAGTACAGGTATTTGAGTTCAACATGTAAGAAGTAGAAAGTACAGGTATTTGTGTTCAACATGTAAGAAGTAGAAAGTACAGGTATTTGAGTTCAACATGTAAGAAGTAGAAAGTACAGGTATTTGTGTTCAACATGTAAGAAGTAGAAAGTACAGGTATTTGTGTTCAACATGTAAGAAGTAGAAAGTACAGGTATTTGTGTTCAACATGTAAGAAGTAGAAAGTACAGGTATTTGAGTTCAAAATGTAAGAAGTAGAAAGTACAGGTATTTGTGTTCAAAATGTAAGAAGTAGAAAGTACAGGTATTTGTGTTCAACATGTAAGAAGTAGAAAGTACAGGTATTTGGGTTCAACATGTAAGAAGTAGAAAGTACAGGTATTTGTGTTCAACATGTAAGAAGTAGAAAGTACAGGTATTTGTGTTCAACATGTAAGAAGTAGAAAGTACAGGTATTTGAGTTCAACATGTAAGAAGTAGAAAGTACAGGTATTTGTGTTCAACATGTAAGAAGTAGAAAGTACAGGTATTTGTGTTCAACATGTAAGAAGTAGAAAGTACAGGTATTTGTGTTCAACATGTAAGAAGTAGAAAGTACAGGTATTTGGGTTCAACATGTAAGAAGTAGAAAGTACAGGTATTTGTGTTCAACATGTAAGAAGTAGAAAGTACAGGTATTTGTGTTCAACATGTAAGAAGTAGAAAGTACAGGTATTTGAGTTCAACATGTAAGAAGTAGAAAGTACAGGTATTTGAGTTCAAACTGTAAGAAGTAGAAAGTACAGGTATTTGTGTTCAACATGTAAGAAGTAGAAAGTACAGGTATTTGTGTTCAAACTGTAAGAAGTAGAAAGTACAGGTATTTGTGTTCAACATGTAAGAAGTCAAAGTCAAAAGTGGTTGAAAAAGAAGTAGTGGAGTAAAGTACTGATACCAGAAAAATGTAGGTAAGTTTGAAAAACCGGCTCGAGATACACTTTTTGTTATATTCCATGGAATGCTCTTAACATCCCGATAGCAATGAATATTTGAAGTGCTTTGACAACAAATCCATAAAAAAATGTCCTCTGTTGAAGCCGTGGCGCTGTAAAAAGCACGACCAATCATCTGAGCCGGCTAAAGTAACTGGATGGCCTACCTGCCTGTCAGCCTTCCATCTGTGCTCAAACTTACCTCGTTCCCTCATTGGTCATGTGCGCGTTGGTGTGTGTTGGAGGAGGGGCTCTGTGAGGAAGTGGCAGATTTCTTCCAGCTGTGTTTTTTCAAAGTCTAGCGCACTCGAGCTGGTTTCTCCAACTTACCTATCCCACCTTTAAGTATAGTAACAACGCAGTACTCTACTTTCTGAAAACAGGAGCAGGATGTTGTCGAAACCAAGCAAACTCCACCGGGCCGAGCAGTTACAGATGATGAACTGAAACAGGAAATAGAAGACATGATTAAATCCATCCAGGAGGCAGAGTTCAATCCTCTTCCAGCTGAAACCGTGGAGACTTTCCTCCCAGTTCCACCTGAGCGAGGGACCGGAGAGTTCTTGCGTAATCATGACTTTTTGGAGAACCCGTGGGACGCAAACCCATTCAACTTCTCCCAATATGATCTAGGTCTTTCTGCAGGTGTTGGCCCCTTTCAGGAGGACGGAGAGTTTTTATCTGATATTGACTTTGAGATGTTTTACTTGGAAGGCTGTGAGTCTTTATAAACTGTATTTAGTCAATAAATATTTTGAGCAGCGTTTAAGTTCTGAATGTCCGATATTTTATTCAACAATATTCACATTTTTACGTTTCCTTGGAGATATTTTACTTATTTTCCTGCAAGGTTTTGGTTGTCTCATGCTGTAAAGATTGGAATAATTCACAATTGAGATATTTGTAAATAATTGAATTCAAAACGGGAGGCAAACGGTGAGAGACGGACACCGTGTTGAAGTGTATCTGAATATTTTAATGAAGATCTTAACATTCATGGTAAACCACATCAGATTACTGTGGCCTTAAAGTGCTACGTAGACATAAAACAATAACAATTTGACATATAGATAGAAAAGGTTCATGTTAATGAATGTTTTCAATACATTAGGGTTAGATTTATGCTTTACCCGAAGTGTTACGCCCAGGTCTAGGGGAACCTAGGCACAGCACAAAATGTGCACTCTCCCCGCTCTTCCCACTCCCAAGAACACGGACACCGAGTCAGAGAATTCTGGTTGGTAAATTTGATTACCAAAATATTATTACAAACAGGAGTAACAAAACCATAAAACAAAACAAACCTTTAAACACTTTAAACATACAGGCTTCCTACTTCTCTACTGTAAAAACAGGAGAAAACGAATATTCAAAAGAAAATTGTTTTGCACTCCTAAGAAAAAGGTGAAGCGTGTCTACAAAGACAGGTTCAGTAGCTTTCCTTTCAACAGTCTCACGACACAAGAGAAGGACCGGTATACGGTATGTAAATAAGTATTAGCACAACAGGTCAGATATCATAACGCAAATTTGTGTTGGGAATAGGAGAAGTCAGAGAGAGTGGAACTGCACGGTTCCTCACACACTCACAGACACACACACACACACACACACACACACACACACACACACACACACACACACACACACACTCACACTCACACTCACACTCACACTCACACTCACACACACACACACACACACACACACACACTCACAGACACAGGAGGAGGGAAAAATCACACACAAATGAGCTAACGACCCGGGTTCGTAACACCCCCCCAACTAAAAATCAAACATTTCCCCCTAAAGAAATGTTGGACTCAGATATATGGTTTCAAAAAATATATATATATTAATATAATTAGTATAATATATATAATGCACACACAAATGAGCTAAAGACCCAGGGTCGACATCAGACTGAAAGGGTAAGGATTATTTGGTTGATGTTGAAACTCAAACCGAGGTACTTTCGGTGTAAAGGCTTAGAGAGTGGACAGTTTCATGTGAACAGCTCTTTACTTTTAACACTAAAGAAAATAGTCGAGCATCGCACAACACGTCAAATAACCGAAACCTAAAAACACACTGCTACTTGTTTATCTTTCCTGCATCCTGCACTTTTCTCCGGTGCCTCTTAATGGGTATCGATTCCCTCTGTCCAGCTTTGATTGATTTTGGTCGTCCTTACTGAATCAGGTGGTTGCAGATTAGAGTCCTGACCCTTTCACACACCAAGAACCCGGCCAACTGATTCACTTGTGATTCCAAACCACGACTGGAACCAGCTTTAATGTCAAATAGAGTCACAAGGACTAATGATACCTGCAGGGCTAAAGATCTCCCTGCTGTGGTTTCTGCTCGAACCTCCGATTGGTTGTTTAAAATGCGTATTTTTCTGTAGCTTCACGTCAAGTTTGGTGATTTTGTCATGTTTAGTTACATAATCCCGTTTATGTCAGAGGTTTAGTTTAAAGTCCATGTTTCGATATATAATTATTTATACCAGTCACTTTGTTTTTTTATATGTTAGTGTCAAGTTGTGCGTTTGAGTCCAAATCATTGTGTTAAGTGATGTCTTAAATATGAACTGATTTATTTGGCCACTAGGGGGCCGAAGGACTCACCAACACCCTGAAAACACGATGTCCGACCTGTGCCAATTGCTCAAATATGTCAAATTACATTTTGGTTGCTCGCTAAGATGCTTAATTAAGCTGGTAAACATTACACCTTAGCATTGTGAGCATTTTAGCATGGTATGTTAGCATTTGGCTTTAAGGGAGGCGTGTGGCGCAGTGGATAGAGCCTTGGTGTTGGGATCAGGGGTCACAGGTTCAAACCCCACTGCAGTCAGCATGTCGTTGTGTCCCTGAGACACTTCACCACAAATTGCTCCTGTGGGGAATGCCCACATTGAGTATGTGAGTTGCTTTGGATAAAAGCGTCTAAAAAGTGACATGTCATGTGGACTCTTGTTTGTTTCATCTATAATGAGCTGTAGCTTTGAGTGGAAAGCTGTAAGATAGTAAACAAGTTGGTGTATTGATATTTATTTAAATGTTAGAGTGATTGAACTGAGACTAATTTGCCTCTCTGGCTCTTATCTGATGTTGTTGTCTGTCTCTGAAGCCAAAACAGACAGTAACGAATGTGTCTACAGCCACTCAAGGTCAAGGATAATAATTTAACTGGATCACACACACACACACACACACACACACACACACACACACACACACACACACACACACACACACACACACACACACACACACACACACACACACACACACAAATGTCATCATTGCCAATAATTATCTCTGGCACACGGTCCTGATCTTCTCTGAGCGAGCAGGCTTTAATGCCCACCCGAGTGAAGAAATAACTAAATAAAATGCCTGCAGTTTAAATGATTTATTCCCTCGTAAATTGTCTAGCTCTAATATTAATACGTTTTCCCAAACATGCCTTAATCCCTGCAGAACAATCAACGAACGACACGTGCCGCAAACAAACGTTTTATTGTATAAATTACTTTTTAATCCATCACAGGAATATATAAACTGTCATTTCAGCAGACAGACGGAAGACAAGGCTAAAAAATGCCCGATGACTTATTTATTTCTCCCCTGCTGTCAGGTCTCAGACATTAAATCCATCTCCATGATAGCCTGAGCTCTTGAGCAAAGTCTGAGCAGCAGATTTGTACGAATGGCTGCAGACTGTGTGGACGCCCTGTGGAGTTCTGCTGGTGAAGTGCATTGACATTACACTCACATGGCAGAGAAGCTGTCTTTGTGTCGATGTGGTGCATTTTAAAGATACCCCTAAACCTAGTATTGCATTTTAAATATTGCAAAAAGAAGGTAAGGCTGAAAAGAAAGGGAAGCACAAACAAGACCACATCTGGAGTCATGCTAGCAGCTCTTTGAGACTTGACTCAGTTGTGATTTATGCTAATAATTGATAACAGGAAACCGTGCTAGCCGCTGCAATCATGCAGCTCTTTGAGGCTTGTTGTGCTTTCTGCTAACATAAGCATGCTAATACGTAACAGACAATGCTCAAATGACAGTAACATGTTAGCCCTGTCTTTGCAATACTGGCGGCTCATTGAGGCTTGGACACTATTGTGTTTTGTGCTTGTTGCCTGAACCTGAAAACATTCGGGGCTTAGCCCGCAGTGGCGGCGGCTGCGGCGCTACAGTGGAATTTTCTGCAACACTCTCTACACGCACACACAGTACACCCGCGACTGTTACAATGGAGGCTCGATAATCAGCTCACGGCATATAGGCAGGGCTAAAGCCCCGAATGCCCAGGCCAGGCGACGCCACTGCTAAACACTACCATTAGCATGCTAACATGAAATAAAATACAATGCTAACATGCTGCTGTCCTGTTAGCACCCAACCAAGCGGCAAACTTTGGGGAACCGCCGGGACGCCAATACGGGAGTGCAACACACTGCAGTTCATACATGGGCCACTAGGGACTGACTGCAGAAAGGAGCAATGTCCAAAGACCCCCATGTTAAAATGCCCAACTCTACAGCAGAAAAAAACATGTTTCTACCCATGGATGCAATAAATATTATTATGAATATAGTTAGATTCCACCTTCATGATTATGGATCTGTGAGTGAATTGTTTTCTAACACGACCCTTTTATTTATATTAGGTCTTAATGTTTTTGCATAAATTAGGGCGTGGTCACATTGAGTGACGGCTCTGTGAAGTGACTGCTGCTGCTAGCTTCTTGTCTCTGCTAGCTGCTCCGTGAAGCTACAGGGACTCTGCCTGCTCAGCTCATCCAGGGAACACAACTTGCCCCCGGTCGTGTTTGTTTGTTCTTCATGCTTATATATCGGACTATTGTGACTCGCTCTGCGGTTGAAACAGACGGTGCATGAATGCGGTTTTGCGGTAAGTGAAATTCGAGTGCTTTATTTATGTGTTAATGATTTTAATCAGCTAAGTAATTAATGTTAAGGCTTGGGTTAGCGTGTAAGTGAGTGGTAACTACATCGGTGCTAACGATGCTAATCGTAGCCTCCAAGTTAAAATCCTAGACTATATTTATAAAGGTTAAAATGAAATAGACAAGTGTTAAGCGTTAAGTGGGATAATACTGTACAACAAACGCCTTCTGTTTGAGGTTGATCAAATAAGGTCATCCTTGTAACTTAGAGAGATATTTTATTATGTAGGTAGGAACTGTATGCATCACTAAGGTTAATTTAAATTGGCTATGCTCAAGTATGTAGACAAGCTAATGTCGAAGTAGTGTATGTGAAATCAACCTCACAACAAGATGTGTGTATATTACAATTATTAATGTCATATTTCAAGATGATTACTTAGATATTACAATATGGTTGGTTGAGCTGGAGTTCACTATTGAGCTTACACGTTAACATCACAGTCATCTGAAGAACAAACCCAAACCTTGTTGTTCTTATTAATTGCATTACGGTATCAAATAAACAGCAAGCATTGGTAACACAACTTCCAAAGTTACAGTAAAATAAAAAGGACCCTGACTCGGACAATACACAATCCAACATGTTCAACAGAAGAGAATCAGTTATATTGTTTGTACACATGGTACTTTACGTATATATCTGTTTGTTTAAGGTGTCCAGGTGATGCAGACAGGCTGGACCAGAAAGTGAGAGGCAGAACTGGACTCTTCACAGCAGTGAACTTCAGCTCAGGTACAAACACTATTTATTTCATACTTTACAAAGAATCAAGAAAGATATTGGTTTAAATGAATGAAGTATTGACTTTAATCCACTGATATACATTCCATTAAACAATACTAAATACTAGATCACCTACACACCAGTTAAGTTGAGGGTTTTTTCCATGCAAAAAGTTACATTTAGATGTTAACAAGCAATGTGATTTTGTCAGCTTTCTAATTTAATGTATTGAAAGCAAAGATATTTAACACAGTGTTACGTGCTGGGTGTATTTTAGTTAGTGGCCGACTCCGCCTACTAAAGGCCCAGATACACCGGCCAGTCACCTGCGACACCGACTGTTGCGTCGCCGGACTCTCCTGCGTATTTGCCGACTTCGCGCACTGGAACACACTGTAAATCCGAGCCGAGCACGTATGAACTGCGCATGCTTGAGTGGCAATAACTCTCCTTACCAGCAGGCGGCGGTAGTGTGTATTCATCATTCAAAAGAGGCAACAACCGGAACAACCGGAAGACAGAGAAGAAGAACAGACTCCGTGATATAAACAAACAACAAATAGCGTTTTTCTTTCCATTTTCACTCTCGTCCATTGAAAACATGAACGAACAGGAGCAGGACGAATGGGAGGTACTGGAGCTAGCAGCTCTTGGACTCACGCTTGTGTTAAATCATTTGTTTACCTCCCTCACCTCCGTTAACGCCTCTCATGCACTGATTTGCTAGCTGAACAGCCAATCAGTGTTATCCCTTTGTCCGACTCCGGTGGTGTTGAATCGGCAAGAAAAGGCGTCAGGTCGGCAGAAAAGACCCGACGGTGCGGCGCACACCACTCCGAAAAGACCCGTGCCCACGCTCATGTTCGGCCCGACTCCCATTTACTGCCGATTTCGGGCCGGTGTATCTGGGCCTTTAGGGCTTCTCTGCAACTCTGCAGAATCCTATGGGTGACGTCACGGACCCTACGTCCATTTATATATACAGTCTATGCAACCAACACAGTCCCACGGCATTTCGTGTCATAGTCCCAAAATTAATCTATTGATTCGCGTTCATCAACACGATTTCGACATTTTTTTCGTGTCATACAGAACGATTTTAAAAGCAATTTAAATAATAACAAATTAGAAGAAAAAACTGATTAAAAAAGATACAGATTTCAGTATTCTGACACAGAGCGATTTTAGAAGCAACTTATATAAAGTATATTATATATATTATTCAGGTGGAGGGTTTTCCTTCTCTTTCTCTTTCTTATCTGTTATTGTGTGTAACAACATACCATCCTTCATCTTCATCCTCCTTTCCTTTTTTTCCTGCTATGGTACAAACCTTCCTCTGCATAATTCAACGCTCCAGACAGACTCAGTGTGTGTGTTGTCACGTTAAACTGCAGGAACTGAAAGCTTCAGACAGGAAACAGAGAGTTTTCATGCTGGAAGGGGTTACCTCTTCAGAGCAGCATCCGTCTCACTGTCTCTCTGCAGCTTCTTCTCTCTCGCTGCGCATGTTGCTGACTCTCGAACCCGATCTGTTGAGACCTGTCATCCTCGACAGCTCCGCGCTCACAAACGTCGCCGGAGGACATTAACGTGGCGTCTCCATCCCTTTATTTTGCATCAGTGTGTAGTGTCACAATAACTCAGGTCCTTAAGTGAAGTAAATGAAGGAATGCTATGGATTCAAAACAAGTTACAACAATATTTATTCAGTGGAAGTACATCAGCATAAGTAGTAGAACTAAAAAGTGAATGTTCTCAGTGCTGTACCTAAGCCCTATTTTGAAGTATTTGTAATTTAGTATTGACTATTTTTGTATTTGAGACTTCTACTCCACGACCATTTGAAGGATCGTATTGTTCTAAAAACATTATTTGTGTTTTTTTATCACTCACAATTACTTTTAATAGCATTTTATAGTTTTTTGTAATTTGAGCCTTGAAGTTACTTTTGATTATATTATAGCAGCATATCATGTGTGTTAGCTCGTCGCCATGAGTGTGGCGGAGTGAAAAGCACAAAACCTGTCATCCTCGACAGCTCCGTGCTCAGAAACGTCGCCAGAGGATATTAACATGGCGTCTCCATCCCTTTATTTTGCATCAGTGTGTAGTGGCACAATAACTCAGATCCTTTAGTTACATCACATGACACTTGTTAGACGCTTGTATCCAAAGCGACTTACATACATTCAGTACTGTGGGCAATCCCCACAGGAGCAATTTGGGGTGAAGTGTCTCAGGGACACAAAGACATGCTGACTGCAGTGGGGTTTGAACCTGTGCTCCCCTGATCCGAACACCAACGTACTAGCCCACTGCACCACAGCCTCCCTTTAGTGAAGTAAATGTAGAAATGCTATGCATGAAAAACAAGTCACAACAATGTCATAGTTCTGTATTTGAAGATGTTTGTTTAGTGGAAGTACATCAACAAAAGTAGTAGTACTCTCAAGTATCGATTGTAGAAGTAACCTGTATGCTAAATAGCTCACAGCAATGTAGTGTTCTAAAAAATGAAATAATAATACAAATAATAATTTACAAAATAAATAAAGTTTTTTTGACAATAATATAACAAAAAAAATGTATCATAAAAATGTTTCTACAGAGAAATAATAATAATCTTTTACTATTTATTTATATATTTTTTAATTATTTTATTGTTTTTATCCTGTGTTAAAAATACCTGGTGCATAAATTGAATGCATTTCTACACTGTGGTATTTCTACTTGTACTTAGGATCTGAGCACTTCTTCCACCACTTGTGTTTATAAGGTTTGATTTTTTGGCCTGGGTTGGTGATTTCCCGCCTCTGATGAGCCTCAAACACTCTCTCCAGAGACAGATGATGCATTATGGATGTTGTGACGCATGCAGACGCCCTCTCACAATCCCCTCCGGAAACTGTTCTGCACCATAATGACAATGTGTAACTATCAGTGAGGCTTTATGTCTCTTATGATCGTTTGAGTGTTTTATGAGTCATTCTGACGCAGGGCAACCCACTTTCTGATCTGAAGTGAAACATTAACCATAATCTCCGCTCTTTTCCCAGCAGACTCTCATCCACTCAGTGTGATGACAGCACTATTCCCCCTCTTGTTAGAGGCTTGCTGCTTAATATTTATAATTAATATCTAAAACGGTGCGACACATCTTGATTGGACCCAGCGGATCCATCTAAGGAATTGATTCATTTGCTTTTCACAGCAGCGAGTTAAAAAATAACCATCAACACGATAGTGATGGGAATAGAGAGCCACAGTGACACGTCCTAAAACCCAGAAGTAAACTCCTGACGCGTCACTGTGGCACTCTATTACAGCTTTTTGAAGGGAGCCGGATCTTATGGCTCCGTTCCTTTCCGAGAGATGTGTTTTTTTTAAAGGGGGCGGGGTTAATAGGTTTATCTGCGAAATAATCACCAGGATAATGATTGACTGTATTGCCAGAACTCTACTTTCTACTCACAGAAAATGTATAACTTGCTTCATCTCTCAAACTACTTCTCAAGCAGCACGCGTTCTGCCATCCTCTCTGGAACATTTGCATTCAGGAAAGCAAGTTCCCGTAAAGGCGATTGGATTTATGGCAGGCAGTGAACCAACGATAAACAGAATGGCTCTCACCAAGTACGACTCGGTTCCCTTCGTTCGTCACATCACTACAACACTATTGTCAAGTCTGTACGCTTAAATGAAGGTAGAGCGAGTATTAGCGTAGCTTAGCATAAAGACTAGAACCAGGGGAGAAAAGCTAGCATGACTTTCTCCTAATACCGAAAGAGAAAACAGCCTTTTAGGACTTTGAAACTCTACATTATTTAAATACAATTATGATTGTTTTGTTAGTATTGATCTTTTTTCGAATTATTTAAAATAACTGAAAACACAAGTCGCAAAACGGCCAGCAGGGGGCCACTCCACAAAAAAGAGCCACATTTTATAGAAATTAATTACTCTGCTTCTCACTTTATTTAATACGCAGTTAGAGCAACTAGATGATAAGTGTAGCTTAGCATAAAAACTAGAACTCGGGTAAAAAAGCTAGCCTGAAAAAATTGCCTTTCAAGATTTCGGAATTCTACAATCTTTTTATAAAATATTGTGAATTTGTTTTGTTTGTATTGATTTCTCTCATTTGTTTATTTATTAAACATAATTTTAAAAAGTAAGAATCAATCCGCATGCTGAAAATGTTTAACCAATGCTTTTTATCTGCATTATTTGCAATGGCCAGCAGGGGGCAACTTGTAGAATGTATGGAAGTCTACGAGAAAATGACTCTACGTCTCACTTCATTAATCACCTTCGTAAACATTTTTTAAATGAGTTTATGGTCCCAATCGCTAGTTTGAAGTCTTCTTCAATCCAATATGAAGCTCATTTTGTAAAAGAATGTCCCATTTAGAGTCAAATAGATGAAAAACAGCGTATAATATAAGGTGTAGCTCCATTGTGATTAACGGCCTGTCCACACGGCGGCGTGCATTATCGCTTGCCAGCGGGGGGGGCTGAAACTCAACCAACAACCAATCACATGAATCTCCCGCCCCGGACACACAAGCACGCGGTTTGATTGGCTAGAGCTTGTACTGGCATATGATTCGATTGGCTGACGCTTCCGCCGAAGCTCCAAAAGTTGAACATTGCTCAACTTTCGTCGCCGTCAACGCGAGCAAATCTACGCTTCGCTCCCACAATGCAGTTCGGCGAAACGTGACGTCACCCCATTCAACGCTTCTGCCCATTCACTTTGAATGGGGTGACGTCACGTTTCGCCGAACTGCAATTTGGGGGCGAAGCGTAGATTTGCTCGTGTTGCTTGCGACGAAAGTTGAGCAATGTTCAACTTTTGGAGCTTGTGTGCGGGCCGTAGCAGCTATCCAGTGTGCGTGTTTCATCCTTAAAACTTGATGTTTTTTACAGTGTATCATTGCTTGATAAGAAGTAGTTTAGTAGTGCATTGCTTTCGGTTGTACTCAACTCTATCCTCTTGCCATTTCTGATTACAAACCTATTTTGTTTAAATTATAAAGCTAGCTACCTTGAGGCTAGTGATGGAGAGACGAGTGTGATAAATAACCAAGATTCTGGTTGTAAAATGTGAAAGAACTATGTCCTTCATTCATGGATCGTCCCAAAACTAGTGTTTAAAAAAAGCCCTTTAGTCTTCCAGCTGCTTCACATTTAACATCCGACAGCTGCATTATGTCTCAAAGTGATTGGATATTTAATACAGTGGAAAAGCCTCTTTCCTCTTGGGAATTGTCACTCTCTTTGTCACCTTTTTTATTAAGCTGTAGACATGGAAGTAGCAGCTTTGTCTGTGCTCTCAGTCAGACTGAATTTGCAGGTATTATTATTTAAAGGGCCCACGTCATGCTTTTATGGTTAGTACCCGTCCCCTTGTGTGTTATGAAGGTTTTTACTGCATGCAAACGGTCTGCAGAATCACAAACCCTCAGAGTACACCCTGTAGGGAGTAAAACTCTAACACAGAGAAGACCTGTCTATGCTGCCCCAGAACGCCTCGTTGGACATTTCTCTGTTTCTTCCTGGGTACAGTGACCTTACTCAATTGGTCCAAATGGACAAAACCGCGGAGCCGTTACGTTAAGTCCATTTGGACCAATCCCGGACTTCCTCACACACACTCAATCTTTTCTCAGCTGCAGCTCCACGGATTTCTCAGCTTGAGGCGGCGGGACGCTGCGGTGTGTGTGTGTGTGTGTGTGTGTGTGTGTGTGTGTGTGTGTGTGTGTGTGTGTGTGTGTGTGTGTGTGTGTGTGTGTGTGTGTGTGTGTGTGTGTGTGTGTGTGTGTGTGTGTGTGTGTGTGTGTGTGTGCGTGCTCGGGCTGGTCTCGGGCTGGGTTTCGCTGTGTCTCGCAGACCCCACGCAGCAACCAGGACACCACACCAGTAAGCCAGCTCACACTGTCCGCTCCCCGCAGCAGCGAGCCTCGCAACGTCCCGCCAACACGGCACCGAGACCCCACGCAGCATTCTCATCTGTTTGTCATTACTGGTGTCATTTTCTGGTTGCTAACAAACGTCATTGTAACACATAAACACACATCAGAGCACACTGGGCTCACAGGGAGGGGGGGGGGGGGGGCAGGAGCTCCAACAAGCCGTGTAGGACAGAGAGTGAATACACATAGCCTACTATACAGAGATACTGTTTGAGAAACCAATGTGAGTTTGGAACATTAAACAATGTAAATCTATTCTAGTAGACCTCAGCAATGGAATTATGATCAGTAGAAATAGCCATGACACGGGACCTTTAAATAAATGTCAAGTGTAAAGTGAGTAACAGGAGGACATGTGAATTGAGAAACTATCAATACCTTCAGAAAAAAAGGTGGGAAAGTCGGTAAAAACAAGTGGATGAATATGAGCAATTAAATCCCTATCTGTACATATTAAAACTCATCCGTTCAATTTACAATTTCTATCCCAAAACTATCTGAGAGTAGAGCTGCGTCTCCATTTGTTCGGCAGGGCTAATGAAGGGTTGGCAGTGCAAAAGCAATCAGGGAACAAATGTCATTCCTATGAAAGGGAGTCATTGTAATTTTGTGTTATGGCTGAGTCATAACTCCGAGGCCACAGTCGCTTATCTGCCCGCTGTTAATTAAGAGAGGTGCCGTGAAGAGCCTGGGAACTGGATTTCTGCTGAATTGAGCTCAGAAATGGGATTCGGACTGTCGTGAAAGCTTTCCCGAAGACATTTCATATTGTAGAGTTTAGAGGGACGCAGACAGAGTGCTCCACTGAAATAAAAACTAATAATAGGTCAATTTAATGCCTTTAACTGAACCAATAATCTGGTATTTTGTTTGATATTCTCGTATATCTTGAATGTATGTCTAAAACTATTTTAAAATCTTTTAGGTATAATTTCTTTGAAAGGTACTCAGACATTAGTCCACGAGCAGATATCAGCTAAAAGTAAATGAGTTTTCTGTCGTAGAAAGAACATCTTAACACACGTGTTTTTAAATACATGCGTATCTGTTTTATAATAATAATAATAATAATAATAATAGATTTAATTTGTTAGCGCTTTTACAGGTGCTCAAAGACGCTTTACAGATAATAGTGAAGAAAAAAAAGAAAAGAGAAGAAAGGAACAACAAATACATATATAGTTAAAGTTAAAGTCAAATAATACAAAAACAATCACACATGAAAAGCCAGATTGAAGAGGTGAGTTTTTGTGAGTGTTTTGAAGGTGGTGAGGTCGGTGCAGTCTATGATTGGTTGGGGGAGTGAGTTCCAGAGGGAGGGGGCAGCGACGGAAAAGGCTCTGTCCCCCCAGGTCCGGTGAATGGTGCGGGTGGGGATGGATAGGAGGTTGGCTTCTGATGAGCGGAGGCAGCGGGAAGGGGTCTGGTGGTGCAGCAGGTCTGTGAGGTAGGGGGGGGCCTGGTTGTTGAGGGCTTTGTAAGTAATCAGGAGGACTTTGAAGTGGATTCTTTGACGGACGGGGAGCCAGTGGAGGTTCTGGAGGATGGGAGTGATGTGGTCTCGGGAGCGGGTGTTGGTGAGGAGGCGGGCAGCAGAGTTCTGGATATGTTATGTTATAACATTTAATTGGCCGAAACAGGTGGGTTTTCAGTCTGTGATGAAAGATGATGTCCTTGTATGAACGGAGGCCTCAATCCACACTTTTAGAGCCAGGATAGGCTGTGTCTTCTGAGGCAGAATAAGTATTCTCTTCTGGATATCTTAGGGAAGAGAGTGGAGACAGGAGCTTCTGAGATCCACAGGTTTTAATGCAAGAAAAAGCAGAACCCTGAAAGTCTTAATCAGTCACAGATATCACATGACTAACATCATTTCACCCCTTCCCGCTGCCTCCGCTCATCAGAAGCCAACCTCCTATCCATCCCTACCCGCACCAATCACCGGACCTGGGGGGACAGAGCCTTCTCCGTCGCTGCCCCCTCCCTCTGGAACTCACTCCCACAACCCATCAGAGACTGCACCGACTTCACCACCTTCAAAACACTCACCTCTTCAATCTGGCTTTTCATGTGTGATTGTTTTTGTATTATTTGACTTGAACTTTAACTATATATTTATTTGTTGTTCCTTTCTTTTCTTTTCTTTTCTCTTCACGTCTTTGAGCACCTGTAAAAGCGCTAACAAATTAAATCTATTATTATTATTATTATTATTTCCTGTGATTGACTAAACAACTTCTCATCTAATGTTCTCACAAATGAAACCATGCTTATTTAACTCTACTGTTTAGCTGTCTGCAGTTGATGTTACCATGTTCTTGGACTTTCCTGGAAAGCAATGCTTCCAAATGTTCTGCAGTGAAGTTTGCAGAGAGCATGTTTCATACAGACTAACATTACATGTTAGACGCTTTTATCTTACTGTGGACAATCCCCACAGGAGCAATTAGGGGTTTAGTGTCTCAGGGACACAACGACATGCTGACTGCAGTGGGGTTTGAACCTGTCCTCCCCTGATCCCAAAACCAACGCACTAGCCCACTGTCCACACGCCTACATAACATATATCTGTGTACTCGGTATAACTTGATATAAGATGTATGCAAAATAGCTCCAGGCGTGTTTTTGTTGAGGGGTTTCTGGGTCCAACTTGCAGTGAGGGAGTAGCAAACTGAGTGTATGATATGTTAATCTCAGTCAGAACCTTGGACCACACCACATTTGTGAAGCTGAACATGATGCTTTCTGGGTAAATAAGAAGCTGCAGAGTCACCTGATGTGTCTTTGAGGCCACAGACTCTCTGATGATTGACAGGTCGGATGACGTCAGCTGTCACTCAGCTGTCTGTTGACAACAGCTCAGACTCAGATGAAGGAGAGCCGTGTCCTTGCATCGCCACGACACCCGTCAGCCAATCACAGCGCTCCTCTGGCACATCCTGCCCTCAGGAGACAACAGTCTGCACAACTTTATTTATTCCTGCATTTTTCAAGATTCAAGGCTTGTATTATCATTTGTACATAGCTACAGTGTAGTTATGACAATGAACATCTTAGCTCACAGTGTTGCAGGTGTCTGGTCCGTTCATTGCCAACAACATGTACCCTGTAGCTAATGTATGACACATGAAACATTGGAATCCTTGAATACAAAGAAGTCATACATAATGCATGTATACTGCATGAATATATCAAGCAGTATTTTATGATATTTGCATTAACATTCCTCACTGCTAATGCAAAGAGAGGTGACGTACATTCAAGTTGTACAGTTATTTCTAAAAGCTTAGTGTTATTATTGTACTGTTAATGTTACTGTATGTTACAGGTTTGAAGGATTAAAGGGGCCCTTCATTATGTCACGGTGTGTTTGAGGCTCGGGTCACTGAGAGGACGTCATTCTGACAACCTGGGTCAGGCTCTCTGTCGTTGATGTGCTTTGTCATTCACTTCCTGCATCAAACATCTATCTGTTTGGATTATACTAACTGTACACATTAACGCACTGGAAACATTCCATTTCTGTTTGTGCAATATAGTTACATGGTTTTAAAGAGTTCTCTCCTGCTGATGTTCAGGTGTATATCAGTATGTAGTGTCTCTACTTTAAAGAGTGCTCTCCTGCTGATGTTCAGGTGTATATCAGTATGTAGTGTCTCTACTTTAAAGAGTCCTCTCCTGCTGATGTTCAGGTGTATATCAGTATGTAGTGTCTCTACTTTAAAGAGTCCTCTCCTGCTGATGTTCAGGTGTATATCAGTATGTAGTGTCTCTACTTTAAAGAGTCCTCTCCTGCTGATGTTCAGGTGTATATCAGTATGTAGTGTTTCTACTTTAAAGAGTCCACTCCTGCTGATGTTCAGGTGTATATCAGTATGTAGTGTTTCTACTTTAAAGAGTCCTCTCCAGCTGATGTTCAGGTGTATATCAGTATGTAGTGTCTCTACTTTAAAGAGTGCTCTCCTGCTGATGTTCAGGTGTATATCAGTATGTAGTGTCTCTACTTTAAAGAGTCCTCTCCTGCTGATGTTCAGGTGTATATCAGTATGTAGTGTCTCTACTTTAAAGAGTCCTCTCCTGCTGATGTTCAGGTGTATATCAGTATGTAGTGTTTCTACTTTAAAGAGTCCACTCCTGCTGATGTTCAGGTGTATATCAGTATGTAGTGTTTCTACTTTAAAGAGTCCTCTCCTGCTGATGTTCAGGTGTATATCAGTATGTAGTGTCTCTACTTTAAAGAGTCCTCTCCTGCTGATGTTAAGGTGTATATCAGTATGTAGTGTTTCTACTTTAAAGAGTCCTCTCCTGCTGATGTTCAGGTGTATATCAGTATGTAGTGTCTCTACTTTAAAGAGTCCTCTCCTGCTGATGTTCAGGTGTATATCAGTATGTAGTGTCTCTACTTTAAAGAGTCCTCTCCTGCTGAGGTTCAGGTGTATATCAGTATGTAGTGTCTCTACTTTAAAGAGTCCTCTCCTGCTGAGGTTCAGGTGTATATCAGTATGTAGTGTCTCTACTTTAAAGAGTCCTCTCCTGCTGATGTTCAGGTGTATATCAGTATGTAGTGTCTCTACTTTAAAGAGTTCTCTCCTGCTGATGTTCAGGTGTATATCAGTACGTAGTGTCTCTACTTTAAAGAGTCCTCTCCTGCTGATGTTCAGGTGTATATCAGTATGTAGTGTCTCTACTTTAAAGAGTCCTCTCCTGCTGATGTTCAGGTGTATATCAGCATGTAGTTTATATACTTTAAAGAGTCCTCTCCTGCTGATGTTCAGGTGTATATCAGTATGTAGTGTCTCTACTTTAAAGAGTCCTCTCCTGCTGATGTTCAGGTGTATATCAGTATGTAGTGTCTCTACTTTAAAGAGTCCTCTCCTGCTGATGTTCAGGTGTATATCAGTATGTAGTGTCTTTACTTTAAAGAGTCCTCTCCTGCTGAGGTTCAGGTGTATATCAGTATGTAGTGTCTCTACTTTAAAGAGTCCTCTCCTGCTGATGTTCAGGTGTATATCAGTATGTAGTGTCTCTACTTTAAAGAGTCCTCTCCTGCTGAGGTTCAGGTGTATATCAGTATGTAGTGTCTCTACTTTAAAGAGTCCTCTCCTGCTGATGTTCAGCTGTATATCAGTATGTAGTTTATATACTTTAAAGAGTCCTCTCCTGCTGATGTTCAGGTGTATATCAGTATGTAGTGTCTCTACTTTAAAGAGTCCTCTCTTGCTGATGTTCAGGTGTATATCAGTATGTAGTGTCTCTACTTTAAAGAGTCCTCTCCTGCTGATGTTCAGGTGTATATCAGTATGTAGTGTCTCTACTTTAAAGAGTCCTCTCCTGCTGATGTTCAGGTGTATATCAGTATGTAGTGTCTCTACTTTAAAGAGTCCTCTTCTGCTGATGTTCAGGTGTATATCAGTATGTAGTGTCTCTACTTTAAAGAGTCCTCTCCTGCTGATCTTCAGGTGTATATCAGTATGTAGTGTCTCTACTTTAAAGAGTCCTCTCCTGCTGATGTTCAGGTGTATATCAGTATGTAGTGTCTCTACTTTAAAGAGTCCTCTCCTGCTGATGTTCAGGTGTATATCAGTATGTAGTGTCTCTACTTTAAAGAGTCCTCTCCTGCTGATGTTCAGGTGTATATCAGTATGTAGTGTCTCTACTTTAAAGAGTCCTCTCCTGCTGATGTTCAGGTGTATATCAGTATGTAGTGTCTCTACTTTAAAGAGTCCTCTCCTGCTGATGTTCAGGTGTATATCAGTATGTAGTGTCTCTACTTTAAAGAGTCCTCTCCTGCTGATGTTCAGGTGTATATCAGTATGTAGTGTCTCTACTTTAAAGAGTCCTCTCCTGCTGATGTTCAGGTGTATATCAGTATGTAGTGTCTCTACTTTAAAGAGTCCTCTCCTGCTGATGTTCAGGTGTATATCAGTATGTAGAGTCTCTACTTTAAAGAGTCCTCTTCTGCTGATGTTCAGGTGTATATCAGTATGTAGTGTCTCTACTTTAAAGAGTCCTCTCCTGCTGATGTTCAGGTGTATATCAGTATGTAGTGTCTCTACTTTAAAGAGTCCTCTCCTGCTGATGTTCAGGTGTATATCAGTATGTAGTGTCTCTACTTTAAAGAGTCCTCTCCTGCTGATGTTCAGGTGTATATCAGTATGTAGTGTCTCTACTTTAAAGAGTCCTCTTCTGCTGATGTTCAGGTGTATATCAGTATGTAGTGTCTCTACTTTAAAGAGTCCTCTCCTGCTGATGTTCAGGTGTATATCAGTATGTAGTGTCTCTACTTTAAAGAGTCCTCTCCTGCTGATGTTCAGGTGTATATCAGTATGTAGTGTCTCTACTTTAAAGAGTCCTCTCCTGCTGATGTTCAGGTGTACATCAGTATGTAGTGTCTCTACTTTAAAGAGTCCTCTCCTGCTGATGTTCAGGTGTATATCAGTATGTAGTGTCTCTACTTTAAAGAGTCCTCTCCTGCTGATGTTCAGGTGTATATCAGTATGTAGTGTCTTTACTTTAAAGAGTCCTCTCCTGCTGAGGTTCAGGTGTATATCAGTATGTAGTGTCTCTACTTTAAAGAGTCCTCTCCTGCTGATGTTCAGGTGTATATCAGTATGTAGTGTCTCTACTTTAAAGAGTCCTCTCCTGCTGAGGTTCAGGTGTATATCAGTATGTAGTGTCTCTACTTTAAAGAGTCCTCTCCTGCTGATGTTCAGCTGTATATCAGTATGTAGTTTATATACTTTAAAGAGTCCTCTCCTGCTGATGTTCAGGTGTATATCAGTATGTAGTGTCTCTACTTTAAAGAGTCCTCTCTTGCGGATGTTCAGGTGTATATCAGTATGTAGTGTCTCTACTTTAAAGAGTCCTCTCCTGCTGATGTTCAGGTGTATATCAGTATGTAGTGTCTCTACTTTAAAGAGTCCTCTCCTGCTGATGTTCAGGTGTATATCAGTATGTAGTGTCTCTACTTTAAAGAGTCCTCTTCTGCTGATGTTCAGGTGTATATCAGTATGTAGTGTCTCTACTTTAAAGAGTCCTCTCCTGCTGATCTTCAGGTGTATATCAGTATGTAGTGTCTCTACTTTAAAGAGTCCTCTCCTGCTGATGTTCAGGTGTATATCAGTATGTAGTGTCTCTACTTTAAAGAGTCCTCTCCTGCTGATGTTCAGGTGTATATCAGTATGTAGTGTCTCTACTTTAAAGAGTCCTCTCCTGCTGATGTTCAGGTGTATATCAGTATGTAGTGTCTCTACTTTAAAGAGTCCTCTCCTGCTGATGTTCAGGTGTATATCAGTATGTAGTGTCTCTACTTTAAAGAGTCCTCTCCTGCTGATGTTCAGGTGTATATCAGTATGTAGTGTCTCTACTTTAAAGAGTCCTCTCCTGCTGATGTTCAGGTGTATATCAGTATGTAGTGTCTCTACTTTAAAGAGTCCTCTCCTGCTGATGTTCAGGTGTATATCAGTATGTAGTGTCTCTACTTTAAAGAGTCCTCTCCTGCTGATGTTCAGGTGTATATCAGTATGTAGTGTCTCTACTTTAAAGAGTCCTCTCCTGCTGATGTTCAGGTGTATATCAGTATGTAGTGTCTCTACTTTAAAGAGTCCTCTCCTGCTGATGTTCAGGTGTATATCAGTATGTAGTGTCTCTACTTTAAAGAGTCCTCTCCTGCTGATGTTCAGGTGTATATCAGTATGTAGAGTCTCTACTTTAAAGAGTCCTCTTCTGCTGATGTTCAGGTGTATATCAGTATGTAGTGTCTCTACTTTAAAGAGTCCTCTCCTGCTGATGTTCAGGTGTATATCAGTATGTAGTGTCTCTACTTTAAAGAGTCCTCTCCTGCTGATGTTCAGGTGTATATCAGTATGTAGTGTCTCTACTTTAAAGAGTCCTCTCCTGCTGATGTTCAGGTGTATATCAGTATGTAGTGTCTCTACTTTAAAGAGTCCTCTCCTGCTGATGTTCAGGTGTATATCAGTATGTAGTACCTCTACTTTAAAGAGTTCTCTCCTGCTGATGTTCAGGTGTATATCAGTATGTAGTGTCTCTACTTTAAAGAGTCCTCTCCTGCTGATGTTCAGGTGTATATCAGTATGTAGTGTCTCTACTTTAAAGAGTCCTCTCCTGCTGATGTTCAGGTGTATATCAGTATGTAGTGTCTCTACTTTAAAGAGTCCTCTCCTGCTGATGTTCAGGTGTATATCAGTATGTAGTGTCTCTACTTTAAAGAGTCCTCTCCTGCTGATGTTCAGGTGTATATCAGTATGTAGTGTCTCTACTTTAAAGAGTCCTCTCCTGCTGATGTTCAGGTGTATATCAGTATGTAGTGTCTCTACTTTAAAGAGTCCTCTCCAGCTGATGTTCAGGTGTATATCAGCATGTAGTGTCTCTTCTCACAGTAGATGAGATGGATATCAAAGCTGCACACATTCCTATATCCTGAGAAAGCCTTCTTTCGCTTTGTGTAGGAATGCAGAGCGCCTGCAGAGCTGCTCTTGCCTCCTGTTGCCGTGAAGAATAGCTCCTGACGAGCTGAAAGAAGTGAAATCAAACCTCTGGAGGAAACGCTCGACACGCTTCGTCCAGACGACCAAATGTCAGACCTTTCATGAAACAGCTGCACCCTTTCTGTCATCTATTGCCGCTTATTCTCATTCATCCATAAGGTCAGAGATGTCCTGATTGCGGCCTGAGGCGAGCCGTGAGCCATCAGATTCTAACTGAGGATTATG
>NC_136907.1:2537793-2552793 GCF_949606895.1 Notothenia rossii
ACACACTGACACACATTTCATCCTCACACTCACTTCATCCTCACACACACTTCATCCTCACACACACTGCATCCTCACACACACTGCATCCTCACACACACTGCATCCTCACACACACTTCATCCTCACACACACTGACACACATTTCATCCTCACACTCACTTCATCCTCACACTCACTTCATCCTCACACACATTTCATCCTCACACACACTTCATCCTCACACTCACTTCATCCTCACACTCACTTCATCCTCACACACACTTCATCCTCACACACACTTCATCCTCACACACACTGCATCCTCACACACACTGCATCCTCACACACACTTCATCCTCACACACACTGACACACATTTCATCCTCACACTCACTTCATCCTCACACACACTTCATCCTCACACACACTTCATCCTCACACACACTGACACACATTTCATCCTCACACTCACTTCATCCTCACACACACTTCATCCTCACACACATTTCATCCTCACACACACTTCATCCTCACACTCACTTCATCCTCACACACACTTCATCCTCACACACACTTCATCCTCACACACACTGACACACATTTCATCCTCACACTCACTTCATCCTCACACACACTTCATCCTCACACACATTTCATCCTCACACACACTTCATCCTCACACTCACTTCATCCTCACACACACTTCATCCTCACACACACTTCATCCTCACACACACTGACACACATTTCATCCTCACACACGCTGACACACATTTCATCCTCACACTCACTTCATCCTCACACACACTTCATCCTCACACACACTTCATCCTCACACACACTGACACACATTTCATCCTCACACTCACTTCATCCTCACACACACTTCATCCTCACACACATTTCATCCTCACACACACTTCATCCTCACACTCACTTCATCCTCACACACACTTCATCCTCACACACACTTCATCCTCACACACACTGACACACATTTCATCCTCACACACACTTCATCCTCACACACACTTCATCCTCACACACACTTCATCCTCACACACATTTCATCCTCACACACACTTCATCCTCACACACACTTCATCCTCACACACACTTCATCCTCACACACACTGACACACATTTCATCCTCACACTCACTTCATCCTCACACACACTTCATCCTCACACACACTTCATCCTCACACACATTTCATCCTCACACTCACTTCATCCTCACACACACTTCATCCTCACACACACTTCATCCTCACACACACTGACACACATTTCATCCTCACACTCACTTCATCCTCACACACACTTCATCCTCACACACACTTCATCCTCACACACATTTCATCCTCACACACACTTCATCCTCACACACACTTCATCCTCACACACACTTCATCCTCACACACACTGACACACATTTCATCCTCACACTCACTTCATCCTCACACACACTTCATCCTCACACACACTGCATCCTCACACACACTGCATCCTCACACACACTGCATCCTCACACACACTTCATCCTCACACACACTGACACACATTTCATCCTCACACTCACTTCATCCTCACACTCACTTCATCCTCACACACATTTCATCCTCACACACACTTCATCCTCACACTCACTTCATCCTCACACTCACTTCATCCTCACACACACTTCATCCTCACACACACTTCATCCTCACACACACTGCATCCTCACACACACTTCATCCTCACACACACTGACACACATTTCATCCTCACACTCACTTCATCCTCACACACACTTCATCCTCACACACACTTCATCCTCACACACACTGACACACATTTCATCCTCACACTCACTTCATCCTCACACACACTTCATCCTCACACACACTTCATCCTCACACACACTTCATCCTCACACACACTTCATCCTCACACACACTTCATCCTCACACACACTGACACACACTTCATCCTCACACACACTTCATCCTCACACACACTGACACACACTTCATCCTCACACACACTTCATCCTCACACACACTGACACACACTTCATCCTCACACACACTTCATCCTCACACACACTGACACACATTTCATCCTCACACACACTTCATCCTCACACACACGTCATCCTCACACACACTTCATCCTCACACACACTTCATCCTCACACACACTGCATCCTCACACACACTTCATCCTCACACACACTGCATCCTCACACACACTTCATCCTCACACACACTTCATCCTCACACACACTTCATCCTCACACACACTGCATCCTCACACACACTTCATCCTCACACACACTTCATCCTCACACACACGTCATCCTCACACACACTTCATCCTCACACACACTTCATCCTCACACACACTTCATCCTCACACACACGTCATCCTCACACACACTTCATCCTCACACACACTTCATCCTCACACACACTTCATCCTCACACACACTTCATCCTCTCACACACTTCATCCTCACACACACTTCATCCTCACACACACTTCATCCTCACACACACTTCATCCTCACACACACTTCATCCTCACACACACTGACACACACTCCATCCTCACACACACTTCATCCTCACACACACTCCATCCTCACACACACTTCATCCTCACACACACTTCATCCTCACACACACATCATCCTCACACACACTTCATCCTCATACACACTTCATCCTCACACACACTCACACACACTTCATCCTCACACACACTTCATCCTCACACACTTCATCCTCACACACACTTCATCCTCACACACACTTCATCCTCACACACTCCATCCTCACACACACTTCATCCTTACACACACTGCATCCTCCAAAATATAAATATAATCAGAGGTAAGTTTAGAATGGGAAATACAAAAATGCCTGAAATCATGTATATTATATTTATTTAATATTATCCCTATTGCATAGTTTTACATTAATTTCTTATGTTTACATTTTTTTTTAAACTGTATTTATTTGTTTTTAATTGCACATTTGAACTTTAACGTATTATATTTGTACGAATACTTTTATTTTGTATTTTTAAATGGAGTCACAAAACCCGTTCCCTCGGGATAAATAAAACAATCTGATTTGAACTTTCTCCACATGGCCTTTGAATGCTGAGACTAAAGCTCGTGTAATACGTTGAGTGTCCTCTTTGAGCTGGTTGTGGCGTCTCAGCGGCGCATTGGTGACAGACTGCTGGGGTTCGGAGCTTTAGGATTTCTCTATTTATATTTATATATATATAGTTTGATGTTCGGCTGCTGATTGAAAGCCGATGGATAATTTACGTTGTTGAGGTGAGTCGGTGATTTGCAGCGAGCGTCTCTCTGCTCGGCCGGCCACTATGAATGATTAATACGTAAACATTATTCATAACTCGCCCTCATGAATCTGGAGATTTATTGCAGAGGGTGCCGACTGAGAGCTCAGGGTAGAACAACAAATATGATATTGTTATTAATGAAAATAATACATATATAAACAAATGAATGTATCATTATTATAATAAAAATAAATTAATATTATGAATACATCAATAATAATAATAATAATAATAATACAAATAATAACAATTGTAATACAAATTATAATACTAATGATACAGCTTAATTTTTCTAGCACTTTAATATACAGGGTGTAATTGATCATTTAAAAAAAAGACATTCAATAGAAGTTAGCGGTTAAAAAATATAAGGACTCAAACATGATTACAAGAAAGTAATATGAGCAAGAGAATAAATACATTAAAACAATCTAAAAAACAAACAACAGGTAACCCATTCAGAAAAAGAAGAATTAGGAAAGAATTATTCAAACGTGAGGTGAAAATGTGATTAAATTGTCCGTGCTTCAGTTCTGCTTCGCTCACTTTGTGTCTTCCTGTTGTTGTTGTTGTTGTTGTTGTTGTTGTTGTTGTTGTTGTTGTTGTTGTGGTTGTTGTTGTTGTGGTTGTTGTTGTGCTGTAGAGTTAAACATGCTGTTAACATTTTCAGTCCATCGGTTTGAACTCATTATCCGTCCTCCTCTGAGACTTCTGAGAGTTTCCAGAAGGACAAGCATCACAGAGCAGCTGATTGGACGAGAGAGGAGACGACAGAAACACCAACACACACTGATTATCACACACACACACACACACACACACACACACACACACACACACACACACACACACACACACACACACACACACACACACACACACACACACACACACACACACACACACACACACAGAGACACACACACACACACACACACACACACACACACACACACACACACACACACACACACACACACACACACACACACACACACACACACACACACACACACACACATTGTAAATTGACAGTTTGAAGGGAAGCATGTTCCCCCTCCATGTTTTGATGGGGAAATGGCCTGTCTGCCTTAAATCTTCCACAGGTAAGGTTGGTTGTTTATCTCTTGACATGTTGTTGTGTATTTTTGCTGCAGTTGGTTTAATGTTGGTCTATTCCATGGGGGTCGTGCCTGTTTCATGTTCAAATGTCTCAAGGTGATTTTGTTTGGAGGTTTTTGATCAGAAATGGTTACTTTTTGTGTCTAATTTACTTCTTCATGCTTCCATCTTCTTACAACGTTCCCTTATCATCATTTTACAGCTCTTTGTGGTGAAATTTGTGGATTTGGAGAACATTTAATCAAAGTTTGTACTTTTACAGCGTTAGAGGTCACTACATACTGATATACACCTGAACATCAGCAGGAGAGGACTCTTTAAAGTAGAGACACTACATACTGATATACACCTGAACATCAGCAGGAGAGGACTCTTTAAAGTAGAGACACTACATACTGATATACACCTGAACATCAGCAGGAGAGGACTCTTTAAAGTAGAGGCACTACATACTGATATACACCTGAACATCAGCAGGAGAGGACTCTTTAAAGTAGAGACACTACATACTGATATACACCTGAACATCAGCAGGAGAGGACTCTTTAAAGTAGAGACACTACATACTGATATACACCTGAACATCAGCAGGAGAGGACTCTTTAAAGTAGAGACAGGCTTGTTATAGAGGAGGCATCGAGGCATGAAGGTTCTTAGTGAGGGAAATACAGATCGTTGTACCCTTCATTTGCATCGTATAAAATCACCTAAACACACACACACGGTAAAGCCTAATTTTATTGGCTGATCATGAATGCAGCAGCTTGGTTTTCTGCAGCAGATCGATAAGGTTGAGACCATAGACTGTGGTTGAGACACATAAGTCTGACGCTCTATAAATAACCCAGCGGCGGTTCAGATGGGATGATGGATGGCGAAGGGGACGAGGGTTCAATCAATACAGGAAGTGGAAATAAACAAGGTTTCACCAGAAGCTGTTTGATTCCCAGAGTTAGGACGGTTGATATTGCTTTCACCTATTTGATGGTGTGTGAGCTGTGATGCGTGGTTTTGGTGTTTTATTTGTTTATATATTTCCATTTGTTTGCTGTATTTGGTTTATTTGACAGATAGTCTTCAGATACAAATCTTTCCTTGTCAACATGTAAATATTTTACTCTTTAGTTCTGTTTTATTACGTATTTTGAATTATTTCCTTTTTGTGTTTGAACATCTTCTTCTTTTTTAAATTAGTATTATTGCTATTATTAATTTGTTCACATTAAGGTAAGATAAGAAGTGCTTTATTGATCCCAATTCGGGATTTGTTTGTGTTGCAGCAACATAAAAACATAAGGCATTGTTCATTAGAGGAATTAAAAGACTTGAAACAAACAACTCCAAAATGTAAACATAGAAATAGAAATAAAATAGCATTCAAAAGAAAATATAGATGTTGAAATACGCATTTACAGTAACAAAATAAAAAGCAGGATATTATATATACATTAAAGGTGGGTTTTGTAATTTTGGAGAAAGCAGCTCGAGGGCGCTAGAATTTGAAAATACACAAAAATCTGCCCCTTCCTTCCAGAGCCCCTCCTCCAACACACACGAACGCGCACATGACCAATGAGGGCACGAGATCAGTTTGTGCACAGATGGAAAGCTGACAGGCAGGTAGGCCATCCAGTTACTTTAGCCGGCTCAGATGATTGGTCGTGCTTTCTACAGCGCCACGGCTTCCACAGATGATGTTTTTTAATGTATTTATTGTCAAAGCATTTAATATATTCATTGCTATCTGGATGTTAAGAGCATTCCATGGAATATAACAACAAGTGTTTCTGAAGTGAATTACCTTCCCCACCTTTAAATGTGTATGGAAGTTATTATTATGGGAAATGCCTTGCTTTTAAATGTTGCAGTGATGGGAAAAAATCAAAAATGTTGATCATTTGTATCTTATTTGATTTATTCCAATGGTTTTGAGGGTTCATTTAAAACTGTGATTGGTTATTCCATGACATCGGATCCTCGTTAACCTCAGAAAAGTTTCTATTTTTTTTAATTCTTTATTTCTTTGGGGTCACATTATAGTACAAGTATAGTTTTTCAAATCATATATTTTTAGAGACCCGAAAGTGACAAATGAAATAGCAAACAAAATTAATCAAAGTCAAATAAAAACGAAAAAGTACACAGGGATTATTTGAAATAGCAAATGTCTATACATGTACATACATAGATACATACATATCTATACATATCTACATTCAATCGGTGTATAGAAACAGTCAAACAAGGGATGTATTTGTATCTTATTTGATTTATTCCAATGGTTCTGAGGGTGCATTTAAAACTGTGATTGGTTATTCCATGACATCGGATCCTCGTTAACCTCAGAAACGTTTCTCATCTCTGCAACTAAACACTTCAGGAAGCGTCCGTCCTGCCACTCGTCAAAGTTTGCCTCGATAATCGACATTGATTGAGTTTTAAGTGACTTTGCGGCGGGTTGTGCTGACCGCAGCTCATATGAAACTCTGCATTAACACTTTAAAGAACATCTGCCGGCTGCCGGGCCATTACTGCTCAGACGGGACGATTTCACCGTGAGATTTCTCTCAATCTGAGACGCTGGGATTTTAAAATGTAGGAACTGATGATGGAGCTGCGGGAATGGGGAAGAGATGCATGATAGGAGGGAGGAATGGTAATTTATTCATCGTTTTGCATCTTACATAATGCTCATACTCAAGCTTTCATTCACAGTCTGCTTTACTCTGGTTTTCTGAAAACACGGGAACATTGTGTTTATGCTCTCATGCATTTCCCAACGCCTTTTAAATAAATCACCATGAGATATTTTTCATTCAAAATCAGTTCGACGGACACATTTTCTTTGACTCATAGCCTACGTGTGTTTTTGTGCTAGCAGGTTACTGTGGTTCAAACTATCTGTGTGTCTAAAAGGAAGCAAGTCCCTTTTCTCTTGGATGTTCTGATTCTTTGGCATTTTAGTTTTTAAAGACAGTTTTAGGTATTTCAGTTCATCAATCAATCAATGTTTATTTATTTAGCCCAATATCACAAATGTTACATTTGTCTCAGTGGACAGTTTGTACAGAATATCAGTATGACAATACGGCACCCTCTGTCCTTATACCCTGTGTCCTTAGACACTCTGTCCTTAGACACTCTGTCCTTAGACCCTCTGTCCTTAGACCCTCTGTCCTTTGACCCTCTGTCCTTAGACCCTCTGTCCTTTGACCCTCTGTCCTTTGACCCTCTGTCCTTAGACCCTCTGTCCTTAGACACTCTGTCCTTAGACACTCTGTCCTTTGACCCTCTGTCCTTTGACCCTCTGTCCTTAGACACTCTGTCCTTAGACACTCTGTCCTTAGACCCTCTGTCCTTTGACCCTCTGTCCTTTGACCCTCTGTCCTTTGACCCTCTGTCCTTAGACCCTCTGTCCTTAGACACTCTGTCCTTAGACCCTCTGTCCTTTGACCCTCTGTCCTTTGACCCTCTGTCCTTAGACCCTCTGTCCTTAAACCCTGTGTCCTTAGACCCTGTGTCCTTAGACACTCTGTCCTTAGACACTCTGTCCTTAGACCCTCTGTCCTTAGACCCTCTGTCCTTTGACCCTCTGTCCTTAGACCCTCTTTCCTTAAAACCTCTGTCCTTATACCCTGTGTCCTTAGACCCTCTGTCCTTTGACCCTCTGTCCTTTGACCCTCTGTCCTCAGACCCTCTGTCCTTAGACCCTCTGTCCTTAAACCCTCTGTCCTTATACCCTGTGTCCTTAGACACTCTGTCCTTAGACACTCTGTCCTTAGACCCTCTGTCCTTAGACCCTCTGTCCTTTGACCCTCTGTCCTTTGACCCTCTGTCCTCAGACCCTCTGTCCTTAGACCCTCTGTCCTCAGACCCTATGTCCTTAGACCCTCACATCGTACAAGGAAACACTTCCAGAGAAACCCCACAGTTTAAAGGGGAACATGGGAGAAACCTCAGGGAGAGCAACAGAGGAGGGATCCCTCTCCCAGGACGGACAGAGGTGCAATAGATGCCGTGTGTAAATCAAAGAGATAATACATTTTACAGCGTAGGTAGACCAAATGTTTGGAAAGACCAAATGTTTGGAAATGCATGTGTCTGTAATAAGAAGATGAATCCACGAGGATGTCAACAATCCTGTGGGAGCCATCAGGGAAGTATGGTGAGAGTCAGGACCGCAGAGACAGGTTCAGCCGCGACTCGAAGTCCAGGACTCAGATCAGGAGTCAGGATAGAGGACTCAGGACCACAGCAACAGGATTAGCCTCGACTCAGGATCCCGGCGTAGACACTAAAAAGAAATGTGGGGAAGCTGGGTTATTCGGAACATGAGAGAGACACAGGTACAGACAGACAGAAGGAAGAAGTAAGGTGTCCCCCGACAGTCTAAGCCTATAGCAGCTAAACTAACGACAGTTTAAAGGCCTTGCAGTCTTTAGGTCAAACAGGAAGCCCTGATGTCATACATTTGATTTTTAACCTATTAAAGAACTGGATCTATTTATTTGTACTGTCTCCATTTCTCTCAACCTAAGACGCTGGAATGAGGCTGGAATTTTAAAATAGGAATTGATGATGGAGATTTCTAGCTGTTTAGGAATGGGGTTGAAAGAAATGCATGATGGGGAGAAATGCTAATATATTAGGGGTTTTGCATCTCACATGCTGCTCGCAACTTGTGTTTGTATTGACCCACATTTCGTGTTGGTTTGCCTCCGAGGACTTGGCTTTGTTCTCAGGTTTCCTTTCCCTCCGTCTGGACATCTCAAACAGAAGAGGCCTTTTTTCTAAACAAAGCCATATGCCTGCGTCACAGAAACACACACTCTGTGGAAGAGACACATTTCATTTCATAATAGTAATGTTAACTGTTATATCTGAGAGCTTTTTTCATTTTTTATTTCAACTTTGTGATGTGACAAAAACCATCAATAAGTCTCAGATTCATTCAGAGTTCATGAGTAGCCTGAAGGAGAACTCTGGTTTCTAACATTTCAGGTCAGACTTTTGTAGTTTTTTTGATTTTGATATACTTTATTGATCCCCGTGGGGAAATTGTTTCTCTGCATTTAACCCATCCTAGTGTTAGGAGCAGTGGGCTGCCATTTTGAACGCCGCCCGGGGAGCAGTGTAGGGAACGGTGCCTTGCTCAGGGACACCTCGGTAGCACTTGGTCTTGCCGGGACTTGAACTGGTGACCTTCCAGTTGCCAAGCCAAGTCCCTTTCGACTTCGCCACCACCGCATCATTTTAACTATATTTATGACAGTTTATGGTTCAAAGAGGCTTCCTGGGGTCCATGTAGTGTGTTATAGGTGTTTGTGTGCATGTCAATGGTCTTCAGAGGCTAAAATCCCTGCTTTTTAATGTTTTCTAAAGTTAGTGAAGATGTTTCTTCTTTTGCACGAGTTTCTGTTACATTGGTTGGGTTTTTGTCTGTTACATTTTGACTTTGCACGGATGCTGTTAGTTCCTCCTAATGGACATTTCTCGGCGGTTGTAAAGGGACATGATAGCGCCTCTTCTGCCTCTTCTGATGTATTTGAGTCAGAACCCGACGGTACTTGGCGTCCCTCCGGGAGGTGTCAGTGAAATCACCTTTGACGTGTATAGATGAGTTTTCGCAGGTAATCAAATCTGTTTGATTTTGTTTAGTGTCAGGGGTCTTTCTGGATTCATTATGTAAAGGTATATCCAGTAAAACCTCTGAAGACTCTCCCAGCTGCTCGGCTTCTCGGATGGTCATTGTTTTTGCTGGTTTCTGAAACTATTTGAGGAACTACTAAATAGATTTTGATGACATTTGGTAAAGACATGTCCAAGGTTACATCTTACCTACTTCATTCATTGGCTAACTTGACCTCAACAACCACTACTATGTGTTTTGTTTGAGTGAAATGGAAACTCTTGGATTGATTGTCATGATATTTGCCTATTAATCTACATTTCATTGGCTAATCCTAATAACAGTTCACTTTTAACCATCAAAAGGCAATTCTTTCTACTTGATCATCACATTTTTTTTTCAAATACTTTCAAACTAATTCCATTTGATCAGCCAATAGCTGTTCTTTTTGGTTTGACCCATGCATCAATCAACATTTTTACACTTGGAGACTCTTTCTTTACGTTCAATACTACAGTGATGACTAAACATAGGTAACTTAAACGTAATGCAGTACCTGAACGCATCACAAGCAGGGTGGTTATATTGGAAATGCCCATTCATCCAGAATCCTTTTACCCAGAAACAAAACTTAGATAATTCTGAGACACATTCCTGCAAAAAAAAAGGCCCACAAACTGTAAAACATGGCTAATTATGCAGAATAACACCATTTGTGTGTTACTTAAACGGCATTACTTGTCATGTCTCGGAAACTATTATGAAAGTGTATTCTTTATATTAGTTTTGTCATGTCCCTTTGTCCTCTGCTTTCTGTCTATTTTGAAAAGTAATTCTCCCTCTCGTGATTGTTTACCCCGCCCTGATTGTTTCCACCTGTGCCCCTCTCCTTGGGTATATATTATGGATGTAACGATACGCAAAACTCACGGTACGATAATATCGCGATAAAAAGTCCACCGTACGATATTTATCGCGATATTGAAAAATAAAGGGAAATTTTTTTTTTTTTAATTTTTTTTTACTTTATTTTCTTTTTTCTTTATTAAATAATAAATCTGATTTGTACAGTATTTTAGTAGGATAGTAGTATTGTAAAGTGTCAACAATATAATAATCAGACCCTGCAATAGCATAAATCAAGTTTCACTTTAGTTTTTCAAGTAACTCAACTCTAACTCACTCACTCAGCATCATCAAGGTTATCTTTTAGGAATATGAGCATTGCTGCCATGTTGGACAGGTCTCCCTTGAAAAAGAGATTGATGATCTCAATGGGACCATCTGGTTAAATAAAGGTTTAAAAAAAACAATCGCGGTAGATTTTTATCTTGAATATCTTCAGACTGTTGAAAGTGCACTTACTATAAAAGGACATCTGATCTGTTTGAAGAGGCTCATAATGTGTTGTGACAGTTTCTCTTTATTAGATCCCTAAGTAATGAAAAGGGCCTCACGGAGCATCGGATCTCTGATACAATGATCCATGTGTTTCATCTTCTTCCAACACGCTGAGCACTGAAGGCCTTTTAAAGGTTTTACAATTGATCTTTAATGATAACGACCCCTTCAAACCAATCTGTTTAATGCTTCTGAACAGAGCAGCGCCAATATGGATCATCCAGAAATTAATCAACATTTTATTAGCTTGACTTTTAACCACTGAGGCAAACATATGTGAGGAGATTCTGCCAAGAGACAAGACGATGTTCATAAGTAGAGCTGATGGCCGATAATGTGAATCTGTTGGAGAACATAAAATACACCAGTCTGATATTCTGCCCTTCAATAGAGAGGTGCAGGAATGAGTGCTTAAACTGGGAACGAGTCAGCATCATGTGACCGTGCTGTAGTTCCTTTACAGCCCAACACTAGCCACCTTTAGCTTAGCGGTGGCGACGTGAAGTCACGTGACCGTGCTGTAGTTCCTTTATAGCCCAACATTAGCCTCCTTTAGCTTAGCGGTGGTGACGTGAAGTCATGTGACCGTGCTGTAGTTCCTTTATAGCCCAAAATTAGCCGCCTTTAGCTTAGCGGTGGCGACGTGAAGTCATGTGACCGTGCTGTAGTTCCTTTATAGCCCAACATTAGCCTCCTTTAGCTTAGCGGTGGTGACGTGAAGTCATGTGACCGTGCTGTAGTTCCTTTATAGCCCAACATTAGCCACCTTTAGCTTAGCGGTGGTGACGTGAAGTCATGTGAACGTGCTGTAGTTCCTTTTATAGCCCAACATTAGCCACCTTTAGCTTAGCGGTGGTGACGTGAAGTCATGTGACCGTGCTGTAGTTCCTTTATAGCCCAACATTAGCCACCTTTAGCTTAGCGGTGGTGACGTGAAGTCATGTGACCGTGCTGTAGTTCCTTTATAGCCCAACATTAGCCACCTTTAGCTTAGCGGTGGTGACGTGAAGTCATGTGACCGTGCTGTAGTTCCTTTATAGCCCAACATTAGCCACCTTTAGCTTAGCGGTGGTGACGTGAAGTCATGTGACCGTGCTGTAGTTCCTTTATAGCCCAACATTAGCCACCTTTAGCTTAGCGGTGGTGACGTGAAGTCATGTGACCGTGCTGTAGTTCCTTTATAGCCCAACATTAGCCACCTTTAGCTTAGCGGTGATGACGTGAAGTCATGTGACCGTGCTGTAGTTCCTTTATAGCCCAACATTAGCCACCTTTAGCTTAGCGGTGGTGACGTGTAGTCATGTGACCGTGCTGTAGTTCCTTTATAGCCCAACATTAGCCGCCTTTAGCTTAGCGGTGGTGACGTGAAGTCATGTGACCGTGCTGCAGTTCCTTTATAGCCCAACATTAGCCGCCTTTAGCTTAGCGGTGGCGACGTTAAGTCATGTGACCGTGCTGTAGTTCCTTTATAGCCCAACATTAGCCTCCTTTAGCTTAGCGGTGGCGACGTGAAGTCACGTGATCGTGCTGTAGTTCCTTTTATAGACCAACATTAGCCTCCTTTAGCTTAGCAGTGGTGAGGTGAAGTCATGTGACCGTGCTGTAGTTCCTTTATAGCCCAACATTAGCCTCCTTTAGCTTAGCGGTGGCGACGCGAAGTCATGTGACCGTGCTGTAGTTCCTTTATAGCCCAACATTAGCCTCCTTTAACTTAGCGGTGGTGACGTGAAGTCACGTGACCGTGCTGTAGTTCCTTTATAGCCCAACAGTAGCCGCCTTTAGCTTAGCGGTGGCGACGTGAAGTCATGTGACCGTGCTGTAGTTCCTTTATAGCCCAACATTAGCCGCCTTTAGCTTAAAGGTGGTTAGCTTTTTACTTCAGAAATCATAAAGTGGTGTTAATATGTGGAGATTATCCTGCTGAGCTAAACGTACGTATCATAAACGTTTATTTTCTGCAGTAATCCTAAATCAAATGGAGAAATCCCATTAGCTTTTAGTCGATGGAACCCTTTTGATGCTAACTCCATGTTAGCCTTCAGAAATCTTTATCCCTCACCACGTCTCTCCGTCTGACTGCTAATGCATTCAGATACAATATCCCTGTTTGCCGCAGCGTACAGCATTAAGCAGAGTGTGCTTTGATTGAAATGAAGTTTGAAGGCTCAGAGTGTTTCTGCCCGAGTCGAACACATCTCGCCTGTTAGCGGCACGCTGAATATTTAATATGAAACACAGCCTAGCGATCTGTGAACACAAACTGTAATATATATGAGCTAACATGCTGCTCTGCGGAGCGAAAAGGCTGGAGATAAGACACCGAGGACCACTTGACACCCGCATACTCCATCTCTGTCGCCTTCACACAGATTGGGTTGGGGGTGGGTGGAAATGACGGGAGTGTGTGTGAGATGAAGTGTTCATATGGCAGTCTTTGACAGTAGAGCAATGAGAAACCATTCATGCTTCAGCCTGTGTCAGCCTAGCTGTGTTTTCAGTTGCTAGTTTTGAAGCTGCAGAAGCATTCATTGCTTTGTAGAGTCTGCAGTATGACAACTGGAGGTTTTATTTATATAAACTACTACTGTACTCTAGGATTTATTCAAAACTGCACAGCTTCTTAGGGGTGCACATGAAGAATGAATCACATTTTAATAATTGCGATTATTCTGGCTTATAGTGTAATATCCCCTTGTATACCGTATCTTTAATAATAAATCATGTTTTACAACCTGATCATTTGCATGCATAGAAAAATACCAAAATGCAAAATAATCATTAAATGTAAAACAAAAGGTCAATTGTTTTACTTATTTTAGGAAGGATTTATCATTGTGTGGTTTTTAATGTGGATTAATACCACACAAACATATCTGTTTGAGTCTGTAGAATACTGTTTATAGGCGGATACTTTTCTGCAGCTCCACAACATAACATCAATAGACCTTAAAAAATATTGAGCTTAGTGCGATTTGTAAATTGCCCTCATTGAAAAAACAAATCTATAAATTCTCCAGCTCTTCCACTTTTGAATGATCATATACCGGATATATTTTCTTTTTCAAAGTCATTTCTTAAATTCTTATTGTAGCCTACTTACTTTTGCTTGTAAACATAAATGTTAGAGTACGTGGTAAACACATTAAACCATAACCCTTGTTGGGACAAGCTCATGTGATTGGTTAAAGATGAAGGAGACATCTGATTGGTTACAGACAGCTTCATAAATGCATGTGTGAATCTAGCAGCGTCAGGGGAGACTCAGAAATCCAAACTCAAAGGCAGAGAGATTATACGGTGGCTAACAGGTGTCCACGCGCTACAGCGGCCCAAAACAGTTCAGAAATAATACAAATATAGAAACACAAATGTGCCAAAACATGCAGACATGCAGATGAAGAAACATCTTCAGCAACTTGACAACACATGCAGCATTTAGAAAAACATGCGCAGCGTTGACTAAAAGCTGCAAATACAAAACGCTGCAAGAAGCTCAAAGGGGACCC
>NC_136907.1:2557793-2596748 GCF_949606895.1 Notothenia rossii
CGATCGAGCCTGAAGCCACAGAGATCTTCTGTTACTGTCCTTTCTTCTTAGAGGAAGTACAGAAACACGTAACTCTGGATTTGTTTTAATGTTTGAGGTGCAATAAACGACACAGCAGCTTTTTGGCATGATAAAACTATTATGTTCCGCCTCACTCATGAGAGTAACAGCTGGAGAAATTACAGCCACGCCTACTCATTTTAATTTAACCATATATCAACACCGATTGTCCATTACCAATGATCGAATGTAATTGTTTGCCTGACTGGCCATCGTAATCGAGCTCTTTGAAGATCCAAAAATCCACGGTTTTCCCCAAAAATTGAGAATTTGTATTGACCGCCATTCAAATTACAGCGTTGTTTTCCCCCAAAAGTGGGCGGGGCCGTAATTTTTGCCCGGAAGTGACGTAGGTGTTACTCTCATCTATAGCAACAATGGCTGATTTGATTTTCAGATGTGTATTTCTTCCACACTTTGTAAATAAAGCACCTTTCAAAACATAGTTACAAAGTGTTTTCACATAAAAGTCCAAGGACAGCATGTGAATTACTGTAAACGTCAGCATCTAAACATAAGACCACAGCAAATAACACCTAACATACATACAGTTCATTTAAGACAATATTAAAGCTTTTATTTATATAGCACTTTTCACACAACACATGCAGCTCAAAGTGCTTTAAAGAATAACACATCACAACTTAAAGGTGGGGTAGGTAAGAATGGAGAAACCAGCTCGAGTGCGCTAGATTGAAAGTACGCAGCCGAAAAAAATCTGCCCCTTCCTTCAGTCTTCCTCACAGAGCCCCTCCTCCAACACACACGAACGCGCACATGACCAATGAGGGATCGAGATAAGTTTGTGCACAGATGGAAGGCTGACAGGCAGGTAGGCCATCCAGTTACTTTAGCCGGCTCAGATGATTGATCGTGCTTTTTACAGTACTACGGCTTCCACAGATGACATCTTTTTATGTATTTTTTGTCAAAGCATTTAATGTATTCCTTGCTATCGGGATGTTAAGAGCATACTTGTCAACCCTCCCGATTTTCGCGGGAGACTCCCGATTTCATTGCCCTCTCCCGGTTTCCTCCCGGGGTCATATTTCTCCCGCATTTCTCCCGATTTCTGACCAAATCAGATTTACTCAGGACTGTTTCCACTCGGACTTTAATACAGCTACACCATTGTTTGGTTTCCATGGTAACACGTCTCTTTAGTAACGCGCGCAACTGAAAGTTTGAGAGGGTGAAGCAGATAGTCACAGAAAACAGAACAAGAATCGACAACTACTCTACTCTCTGCTCACTCCTTTCCTGAAAAATACAGGTCCAGCCCACACATATGCTCCATCAAGGTCTCAAGGTTGGCAAGTATGGTTAAGAGCATTCCATGGAATATAACAAGTGTTTCTGAAGTGAATTACCTACCCTACGTTTAAAAATAAACAATAAATTCTCCTCAGATTATTTGTTAAGAACTTTAAAAGGTACATGCAGCAAAATATAACATCTGATCAGATTAATAGACACAAGGAGGTAAAATGTATGACAATACAAATATAATAAAATGAAATAAATAAAGGTTTCTCTCTGACAGATAATACACAAGACAACTGAGTCGATGCAACAGTATAAAATATAAAAACCCATAAAACAAAGTGAACATATAGGTACAACAGAAATACAAATAAAAAGATAATTGTAATAAAAATGCCAATACTCGAATAAAGGTTAAACGATTAAGAAATAAAAAAGACCAACGTAAAAATAAATATTGCTTTTGAAGTGACTTCTTAGTGACTGATCTAGATCCACCTTTTTGAGCTGTGCGGTGCTGATGATGACAGGAGCTCCTTCCTGACGCTCTGATGGGATGAACACTGATCTGCTGTCCATCACACTCTCACAGAAGAGAGGAGGAAGAGGTTAAACTGCAGCCAGACTTCCTGCTGAGCCGTCAGTCGTCTGTCACATCTCTGACATCAGCGCTGTGCAGCTGAATCTGTGCTGAACACCATGTTGTTGTTTCACTGCAGGCCGAGGTTATGAGGATTCACCCCCCATGCTTCCTGACCACTCCCCTCCTCTCTCACTGAGGCTTCCCGAGGAGGGGTCTGTACTGTAAATGGCTTCTCCACATTGTTTCACATCTTGGACATATTAGGGGTCTTTTGAGCTTTTAGACATGGAGCTTTGAGACCCAGATGTTAGTCTGTAAAACTAAATGTAACTAAATCTATACTTTAAAGAGTCCTCTCCTTCTGATGTTCAGGTGTATATCAGTATGTAGTGTCTCTACTTTAAAGAGTCCTCTCCTGCTGATGTTCAGGTGTATATCAGTATGTAGTGTCTCTACTTTAAAGAGTCCTCTCCTGCTGATGTTCAGGTGTATATCAGTATGTAGTGTCTCTACTTTAAAGAGTCCTCTCCTGCTGATGTTCAGGTGTATATCAGTATGCAGTGTCTCTACTTTAAAGAGTCCTCTCCTGCTGATGTTCAGGTGTATATCAGTATGTAGTGTCTTTACTTTAAAGAGTCCTCTCCTGCTGATGTTCAGATGTATATCAGTATGTAGTGTCTTTACTTTAAAGAGTCCTCTCCTGCTGATGTTCAGGTGTATATCAGTATGTAGTGTCTTTACTTTAAAGAGTCCTCTCCTGCTGATGTTCAGGTGTATATCAGTATGTAGTGTCTCTACTTTAAAGAGTCCTCTCCTGCTGATGTTAAGGTGTATATCAGTATGTAGTGTCTCTACTTTAAAGAGTCCTCTCCTGCTGATGTTCAGGTGTATATCAGTATGTAGTAGTGCAGTAACTCCCCCCCTGCCTCAAAAGCGATAAAAACCCAATCGTAGTTCAGCTGTCATTTTGAATGATTGCTTCACTTGGATCTACGTTGCTTTCTGAATTTGACGTTTACATATCTGTCACTGCTCAGTGCGCTAACCCGTATTTAAATACAACCATTTCACTGCAAAATAATATAAAGTATATCTGCCATCGCTGCACAAACAAAGCAGCAGGTATCATTATTCTTACAAAAAAAGCAATATGTTTCCTAAAAAGCGGAGATATTACAAGGCTGCGGTCAATAGATTACACTGTGAGACGGGCTGGAGAGCATGATGAATTGTTTCTCATTACGTTTATCTGAGTTTGTAGTCCCATCACACAAAGCGGGGCTGCATAACAGCAGTGCGTGCATACAGAGGAACATAATGTTGCTTTATTTAATAATCCAAATACAGCATTAACTCTTGCGTTTGCCAATAATACTGATGAATGGCACTTTTCAGGATATACGAAGCAGGAGAAATGAGCAGCTTGGTTTGCTTCCCAGGTTTCTTTAGGGGTATTTCCAGTCTCAGGTTATTAAAGTGCTTCCCCAGGGGGGTTGTTAAGGTCCAATTAAAGCCATTTGACACCAGAAAAGTGAACGTCTTCAATGTCTTTGGTTCAAGGTACTTCCTGCAGCAGTGTTCTACACCATTAGATGGGATATAAACCAATTTAAAGCTAATAAAAGGGGCTTGATTCTTCTTTTTGGGCGTATTCCCTCGCCTGTAGTGTGTTTTAAAGGTCTGTGTGCATGTCAATGGTCTGCAAAGGTTTATATCCCAAAGTTCTTGAACATAGTGACATCACTATGCAACACTCAACCTTCTATTGGAGCACTCCAACACATTGTGCGTGATAGACTAAGGGGCGGGACATCTCAAAGCTGGTGGAACAATAACAACAGAGCCGGCCAGCTAACCAATCAGAGCAGACTTTGCTCTGGTTTCAGACAGAGGGTGAAAAGATGTGCTGCAGCAAGAGAACAATAAAGAGCTTTTCTGTTGTTTGCCATCAAAGCTCCATCTCTCCTCGTGTCTCTCTGAGTCCTGAGTTCCAATTGCTTCAAAAGTTTCCCCCACACAAAAACATGTATACAAAAATAAATAAGAGACACAAGCCCTTCTGTTGCCATTTTAATGTTTGTTTGCAAGCATTCCAACTCATAAAATATCACTATGCTGCAGCACAGGCAGTATGAGAAAAATAAAGAGCTTTTTGAACATTAAAGCATGGAGACACTACATACTGATATACACCTGAACATCAGCAGGAGAGGACTCTTTAAAGTAGAGACACTACAAACTGATATACACCTGAACATCAGCAGGAGAGGACTCTTTAAAGTAGAGACACTACATACTGATATACACCTGAACATCAGCAGGAGAGGACTCTTTAAAGTAGAGACACTACAAACTGATATACACCTGAACATCAGCAGGAGAGGACTCTTTAAAGTAGAGACACTACATACTGATATACACCTGAACATCAGCAGGAGAGGACTCTTTAAAGTAGAGACACTACAAACTGATATACACCTGAACATCAGTAGGAGAGGACTCTTTAAAGTAGAGACACTACATACTGATATACACCTGAACATCAGCAGGAGAGGACTCTTTAAAGTAGAGACACTACAAACTGATATACACCTGAACATCAGCAGGAGAGGACTCTTTAAAGTAGAGACACTACATACTGATATACACCTGAACATCAGCAGGAGAGGACTCTTTAAAGTAGAGACACTACATACTGATATACACCTGAACATCAGCAGGAGAGGACTCTTTAAAGTAGAGACACTACAAACTGATATACACCTGAACATCAGTAGGAGAGGACTCTTTAAAGTAGAGACACTACATACTGATATACACCTGAACATCAGCAGGAGAGGACTCTTTAAAGTAGAGACACTACAAACTGATATACACCTGAACATCAGCAGGAGAGGACTCTTTAAAGTAGAGACACTACATACTGATATACACCTGAACATCAGCAGGAGAGGACTCTTTAAAGTAGAGACACTACATACTGATATACACCTGAACATCAGCAGGAGAGGACTCTTTAAAGTAGAGACACTACATACTGATATACACCTGAACATCAGCAGGAGAGGACTCTTTAAAGTAGAGACACTACATACTGATATACACCTGAACATCAGCAGGAGAGGACTCTTTAAATTAGAGACACTACATACTGATATACACCTGAACATCAGCAGGAGAGGACTCTTTAAAGTAGAGACACTACAAACTGATATACACCTGAACATCAGCAGGAGAGGACTCTTTAAAGTAGAGACACTACATACTGATATACACCTGAACATCAGCAGGAGAGGACTCTTTAAAGCAGAGGCACTACATACTGATATACACCTGAACATCAGCAGGAGAGGACTCTTTAAAGTAGAGACACTACATACTGATATACACCTGAACATCAGCAGGAGAGGACTCTTTAAAGTGGAGACACTACATACTGATATACACCTGAACATCAGCAGGAGAGGACTCTTTAAAGCAGAGGCACTACATACTGATATACACCTGAACATCAGCAGGAGAGGACTCTTTAAAGTAGAGACACTACATACTGATATACACCTGAACATCAGCAGGAGAGGACTCTTTAAAGTGGAGACACTACATACTGATATACACCTGAACATCAGCAGGAGAGGACTCTTTAAAGCAGAGGCACTACATACTGATATACACCTGAACATCAGCAGGAGAGGACTCTTTAAAGTAGAGACACTACACACTGATATACACCTGAACATCAGCAGGAGAGGACTCTTTAAAGTAGAGACACTACAAACTGATATACACCTGAACATCAGCAGGAGAGGACTCTTTAAAGTAGAGACACTACATACTGATATACACCTGAACATCAGCAGGAGAGGACTCTTTAAAGTAGAGACACTACAAACTGATATACACCTGAACATCAGCAGGAGAGGACTCTTTAAAGTAGAGACACTACATACTGATATACACCTGAACATCAGCAGGAGAGGACTCTTTAAAGTAGAGACACTACAAACTGATATACACCTGAACATCAGCAGGAGAGGACTCTTTAAAGTAGAGACACTACATACTGATATACACCTGAACATCAGCAGGAGAGGACTCTTTAAAGTAGAGACACTACATACTGATATACACCTGAACATCAGCAGGAGAGGACTCTTTAAAGTAGAGACACTACATACTGATATACACCTGAACATCAGCAGGAGAGGACTCTTTAAAGTAGAGACACTACATACTGATATACACCTGAACATCAGCAGGAGAGGACTCTTTAAATTAGAGACACTACATACTGATATACACCTGAACATCAGCAGGAGAGGACTCTTTAAAGTAGAGACACTACAAACTGATATACACCTGAACATCAGCAGGAGAGGACTCTTTAAAGTAGAGACACTACATACTGATATACACCTGAACATCAGCAGGAGAGGACTCTTTAAAGCAGAGGCACTACATACTGATATACACCTGAACATCAGCAGGAGAGGACTCTTTAAAGTAGAGACACACACTACATACTGATATACACCTGAACATCAGCAGGAGAGGACTCTTTAAAGTGGAGACACTACATACTGATATACACCTGAACATCAGCAGGAGAGGACTCTTTAAAGCAGAGGCACTACATACTGATATACACCTGAACATCAGCAGGAGAGGACTCTTTAAAGTAGAGACACTACACACTGATATACACCTGAACATCAGCAGGAGAGGACTCTTTAAAGTAGAGACACTACATACTGATATACACCTGAACATCAGCAGGAGAGGACTCTTTAAAGTAGAGACACTACATACTGATATACACCTGAACATCAGCAGGAGAGGACTCTTTAAAGTAGAGACACTACATACTGATATACACCTGAACATCAGCAGGAGAGGACTCTTTAAAGTAGAGACACTACATACTGATATACACCTGAACATCAGCAGGAGAGGACTCTTTAAAGTAGAGACACTACATACTGATATACACCTGAACATCAGCAGGAGAGGACTCTTTAAAGTAGAGACACTACATACTGATATACACCTGAACATCAGCAGGAGAGAACTCTTTAAAGTAGAGACACTACATAGTGATATACACCTGAACATCAGCAGGAGAGAACTCTTTAAAGCAGAGACACTACATACTAATATACACCTGAACATCAGCAGGAGAGGACTCTTTAAAGTAGAGACACTACATACTGATATACACCTGAACATCAGCAGGAGAGAACTTTTTAAAGTAGAGACACTACATACTGATATACACCTGAAAATCAGCAGGAGAGGACTCTTTACAGTAGAGACACTACATACTGATATACACCTGAACATCAGCAGGAGAGAACTCTTTAAAGTAGAGACACTACATACTGATATACTCCTGAACATCAGCAGGAGAGGACTTTTTAAAGTAGAGACACTACATACTGATATACACCTGAACATCAGCAGGAGAGGACTCTTTAAAGTAGAGACACTACATACTGATATACACCTGAACATCAGCAGGAGAGGACTCTTTAAAGTAGAGATACTACATACTGATATACACCTGAACATTAGCAGGAGAGGACTCTTTAAAGTAGAGACACTACACACTGATATACACCTGAACATTAGCAGGAGAGGACTCTTTAAAGTAGAGACACTACATACTGATATACACCTGAACATCAGCAGGAGAGGACTCTTTAAAGTAGAGACACTACATACTGATATACACCTGAACATCAGCAGGAGAGGACTCTTTAAAGTAGAGACACTAAATAAACTGCCGTCCTCTTTTTACACACACTGACAATCATGTGAAGCTTCAGGGAACACCACCCTGTCACCAGTTTCTTTCTTCTTCAGATCTTCCATGTTTCTCCGTCCAGCCTCACGTGAAGCAGCGTGAAAGACAAAGAGAAATTATAAAAGAGCCGAGAGAGAGACGCTCTGAAGGAAAACCCGGTGACAGCAGCTTTAATCACAAGAGCCAGGCATTTGGTCTGTCAGCAGAAAAGAAAAGCCTCACAGGGGAACCGTGTATTCAGAAAGGAGGCTGATATGAGCGAGAGAGAGAGAGAGAGAGAGAGAGAGAGAGTGTGTTACCAGGAGGAACACTGCTATGAAAGGAAATCTGGACCACACACACACACACACACACACACACACACACACGCACAGGTTGGAGTGCATGTATGTAGACACGTTAGTTTAGCTGCTATAGGCTTTGACTGTTGGGGGGGGGCACCTTACTCTGTCTTTCTGTCTGTTTGTACCTGTGTACTCTCATGTTCCGATTAACCCAGTTTCCCCCAAATCTCTTTTTTTGTGTCCATATATACGCCGGGATCCTGAGTCGAGGCTAATCCCGTTGCTGTGGTCGTGTGTCCTGGATCCTGAGCACTGGATCTGAGTCCTGGACTTCGAGTCGTGGCTGAACCTGTCTCTGCGGTCCTGCCTGACTCTCACCATACTACTTCCCTGATGGCTCCCACAGGATTGTTGACATCCTTGTGGATTCATCTTCTTATTATAGACACATGCATTTCCTAACATTTGGACTACCTACGCTGTAAAATGTATTATCTCTTTGATTTACACACGGCATCTATTGCACGTCTGTCCGTCCTGGGAGAGGGATCCCTCCTCTGTTGCTCTCCCTGAGGTTTCTCCATGTTCCCCTTTAAACTGTGGGGTTTCTCTGGAAGTGTTTCCTTGTACGATGTGAGGGTCTAAGGACAGAGGGTCTAAGGACAGAGGGTGTCGTGTTGTCATACTGATATTCTGTACAAACTGTGAAGTCCACTGAGACAAATATAAATAAACATTGATTGATTGATTGATTGATTGATTGATTGATTGATTGATTGATTGATTGATTGATTGAGTTGTTTCATTGTGACAAACTTTGTTTTTTTTATAACCTTTTCACACCATCTTCACAAAAATAGAAACTTGTAGGGAATAATTGGCCCTAGTGTCCTCTTCCACCCTCTGATGCTCCAGCCTTGAGCAGCCGTTATCTCCCTTAAGCAGGGGCTGCCCTAGCAAGTTGTTGATGTTACCAGTTTATGACCGGGCAACTCTCGGTCAGAGATAGTCATTGTTGCGGGACACCTGGAACACATCCTTCTCGGGTGTAGATGACCCGAGCCATAAGCGACAACTAAAGTTCATTCCGTGTCCTCAGCTGTTTAGTCTAACTAATGAAGAATGTTGATTACCTTCAGCGAAACTAGTTCAAACCTCATAGGAGAGGAAGGTTTCTTCATAATTGATTGTGGCATCTCAACCGTGCATGGTCAGACCGTGGCCCGTGACATGTCTTGTGAATTCTCCGGCCGAAGCTCCAAATAAACCGTCAGTGTTTGCCATCAGAGCTCCAGCTCTCCTCGTGTCTCTCTGAGTCCTGACTCCATCAGAGCTCCAGCTCTCCTCGTGTCTCTCTGAGTCCTGACTCCATCAGAGCTCCAGCTCTCCTCGTGTCTCTCTGAGTCCTGACTCCATCAGAGCTTCAGCTCTCCTCGTGTCTCTCTGAGTCCTGACTCCATCAGAGCTCCAGCTCTCCTCGTGTCTCTCTGAGTCCTGACTCCATCAGAGCTCTAGCTCTCCTCGTGTCTCTCTGAGTCCTGACTCCATCAGAGCTCCAGCTCTCCTCGTGTCTCTCTGAGTCCTGACTCCATCAGAGCTCCAGCTCTCCTCGTGTCTCTCTGAGTCCTGACTCCATCAGAGCTCCAGCTCTCCTTGTGTCTCTCTGAGTCCTGACTCCATCAGAGCTCCAGCTCTCCTCGTGTCTCTCTGAGTCCTGACTCCATCAGAGCTCCAGCTCTCCTCGTGACTCTCTGAGTCCTGACTCCATCAGAGCTCCAGCTCTCCTCGTGTCTCTGAGTCCTGACTCCATCAGAGCTCCAGGTCTCCTCGTGTCTCTCTGAGTCCTGACTCCATCAGAGCTCCAGCTCTCCTCGTGTCTCTCTGAGTCCTGACTCCATCAGAGCTCTAGCTCTCCTCGTGTCTCTCTGAGTCCTGACTCCATCAAAGCTCCAGCTCTCCTCGTGTCTCTCTGAGTCCTGACTCCAATTGCTTCAGAAGTTTCCCCCACAGAAACACACACAGATACAAAAAAGAAATAAGAGACGAAAGCCCTTCTATTGCCATTTTAATGTTTGTTTGCAAGCATTCCAACTCATAAAATATCACTATTCACATGGTTTTTTATCCTTACATTTCATCTAAGTTTGTCCTTTCCCGACCATGTGTCTATATAAAAAGACGATATTATATAAAGGATGAAACCTGTTAAGAAACTCTTTTTTTGGCCTCTATGGTTTCTCCTTTATCGTTGATTACAGATAACAGCTCTGAGATAAATACATGACGAAAGATAGATATCCGTGAATTAATACTGAGGGTCTCCATCGTGGGATAAGGATTTATTTTGCTCCAGTGAACCCGTGAAAAAACCCCTTTTCTGACGGTTTAATGGATTAAGAGAAGTATCATTGATAGATTGGAGCAGTGGGATTTTCCCGTGTGATTTTGGATTACTCCGCTCACCAGTTCATGGATTATTCCCATTAGCGGCTAAGACCTTCTGCAGCCCAGCAACCGCATTGCAGGGTGTCCATATTTTATATTCATGAGATGTGCTAGAAGGAATAAGGAAAAACAAAACGGTAAGAGGAATGAGCAGGAACCAATTAACCCCCCCTCCCCCAATTCATGCTTCAAAGCACCACCAGTCACTATAGAAAGTAAAGCATATGGATGGATGTGCACATCAGTGAGAGCTGTCCAATTGTTTGTGTAGGAAGGAGCAGTAGGGTGAGTGTCCTACAGGCAGGGGCTTTTGGGCCCCATGAAAAGATATCACATTGGTTACTTACATTTTTTTTTCTTAATGTTCTAAAATAGTTTCACCCCCTTACGGCGCCCCTGCCTACAGAGGGCGATGCATTGGCTGCACAAATAGGTGAAAAAAATGACCTTGCGTCTGACTTGATTTATAACCTTTGGTAACATTGGATACTAATCCCACCTTTATGCTTTTCTTAATCATTTTTATTACAGAACTAGAGAGCAGTAGGCTAAATGTCGTGAAAATATGTAGGATTGCACAGAAGTCTATGAGAAGATTACCCTATCATTCTCACTTGATTCATAACCTCCTCAATATACCACGTAGGAGTTATATTTAAAGGGGACCTATCATGCAAAATGTCTTTTATACATAAAGATGTGTCTCCGGTGCGTCGGGGAACTCACGCAGCGTCAGAAAATAAAACCCTATCTCTTTTCCTCCGTACCCAAATCTTTTAAAAACAGGGGTACAGCGAGCGGATACAGATCTGACGTCAAATCGGCAGCGGACCCACAGAAAGTTGCTATCAGAAACAATGCCTGACGTGTTTTGGACGTAATCTCGTCTTTGTTTACATTAGCAAGCCTTGCTAACACTCAGAGCTAACCTGTACTGGAGAGCACATGTGTTTAAAAAGCAGGAAATAAAAAAAGAACTCACCTTGAGATAAACCCGCAAGAGAAAAAGCATTTGAGCTCCATACTGTTTCAGAAATAATCCTTGATGTGGTTTAGAACAGGATGGCGTTTTATCACAACAGAATTTAACTTTATCTCCGGTAGAATTCTGATCAGGCATTAGCTCCACCTCCTCTTCTTTCTTTTTTTCAAGCTAAGGACCCAAAATCCGCGTTTCTCTAACAGGGCTTCAAAAGAGGGGTTTGGGCAGTATGAGGCATGGCTACAACGGGTGATCTGTTTGGGATTTTGAAAAAAAAGCTTCACAGACATGTTTTGTATAGGTACGGCCCTACAATATATGTTTCAAAAAGCATTGTAGGTCCACTTTAAGGGGGATGTAAGCTATTTGAATTTCATACTTATCCTACATTTATGCTAGATTTACTCAACAGAAACAGCTCTCCTTGCTGTCACTGAGGAACTGCACACTGCTAAAGCAGCCTCCCTCTCCTCTGTCATCATCCTTCTGGACCTGTCTGCTGCATTCGACACGGTGAACCATCAGATCCTCCTTCGCACTCTCCAAGAACTTGGAGTTTCAGGCTCTGCACTTTCCCTCCTCACCTCATACCTCAAAGACCGCACCTACAGGGTAACTTGGAGAGGTCAGAGTCCGACCCTTGTCAATTAACTACAGGGGTCCCTCAGGGCTCTGTTCTTGGTCCCCTCCTCTTCTCCTTGTACACAAACTCGCTCGGGTCTGTCATTAGCCTGCATGGTTTTTCATACCACTGCTACGCTGACGACACCCAATTCATTCTGTCCTTTCCCCGCTCAGAGACCCAGGTCGTCGCACGCATCTCTGCTTGTCTAGCAGACATCTCTCAGTGGATGTCTGCTCATCACCTCAAGCTCAACCTTGACAAGACTGAACTGCTTTTCCTTCCGGGAAAAGATTGTCCCACTCTTGACCTAACAATCAACTTCGGCCCCTCTGTTGTTTCCCCGACTCAGACTGCAAGGAATCTGGGTGTGGTCCTAGATAACAAACTGTCCTTCACTGCAAACATCGCTGCTACAACCCGCTGCTGCAGATACACTCTTTACAACATCAGGAGGACACGTCCCCAGCTGACCCAGAAAGAGACGCAGGTTCTGGTCCAGGCTCTCGTCATCTCACGCCTAGACTACTGCAACTCCCTCCTGGCTGGTCTACCTGCATGTGCCATCCGACCTCTGCAGCTCATCCAGAATGCAGCGGCTCGTCTGGTCTTCAACCTTCCTAAATGTTCGCACACCACGCCGCTCCTCCGCTCCCTTCACTGGCTTCCAGTAACTGCTAGAATCCACTTCAAGACACTGGTACTTGCGTACCATGCTGCGAATGGATCTGGCCCTTCCTACATCCAGGACATGGTTAAACCGTACACCCCAGCACGTGCACTCCGCTCTGCATCAGCCAAACAGCTCGCTGCACCCGCACTGCGAGGGGGACCCAAGTTCCCATCAGCAGAAACACGTGGGTTTGCTATCCTGGCTCCAAAATGGTGGAATGAGCTCCCCATTGAAATCAGGACAGCAGAAAGCTTACACATCTTCTTCGGACTGAAAACTCATCTCTTTAGACTCCACTTCCAGAGATAGAACTACTAACAAAGCACTTATATACTAATAAAGGACTGGCTTATCTAAAGCCAGTTGAGTAGCACTTGAAATGTTTTAGCTCTATGAAACCTGATGTACTTATATGAAAAGAGGAATAGGCCAAATGAAAACGTAACATTGCATAGAAGTCTATGAGAAAAAGCCCGTATACTTCTCACTTGGTTTAAATATACTATAAAGACAGGGTCACATTTAGGGAGAGGGCTACATTGGTAGTGGCGTTTTTGTCTTAAAACTTTGACTCGTTTCCATTTGTTAGCAAGCTGAAATATATTTGGCCACTTAAGAATGTAATTCCAGCATTTAAGCTTCTTTTGGTTCCAAAGAATGGCCTAAAAACCAAGATGGCGATGGTCAAAATCCTGAACCCTAGTTCAAAATGGCAACCACATCCACTTAAAGGTAGGGTAGGTGGAGAAACCAGCTCGAGTACGCTAGAACTTGAAAGTACGCAGCCGAAAAAAAATCTGACCCTTCCTTCAGACTTCCTCACAGAGCCCCTCCTCCAACACACACGAACGTGCACATGACCAATGAGGGCACGAGATGGAAGGCTGACAGGTAGGTAGGCCATCCAGTTATTTTAGCCGGGCCGGCTCAGATGATTGGTCGTGCTTTTTACAGCTCTACGGCTTCCACAGATGACATTTTTGTATGTCTTTATTGTCAAAGCATTTAATATATTCATTGCTATCAGGATGTTAAGAGCATTCCATGGAATATAACAACAAGTGTTTCTGAAGTGAATTACATACCCCACCTTTAATACAACATAATAGGTCTTTTGTATTTAACTAAAGCTACTTGTGCTAGCTTAGCTTCCACCTTGGTTTTAGTGTAGGTTACCGCTTTCTTTAAGGCCAATCAAACACAAGTTTTAAAGTGACCCTTCAGACAGGGAGTGGTATATCTGTCAGTGGAGCTGGATGCTAGGCTAGGGTAGTGTAAATCCAACATTTTGGATTAGTTTAACATTTTTAAAACTTCTGGCTACCTTCGACCAAACCAACTGCTATAACCACATAACCTCGTTAAACCTTACAACTGATTTCAGATTAAACAAACAAGTCTAAATGCAACCAGGCATCCTTACAGCATTAATATTAACTTAGTATCTTCTCTAAATGCCTTGAAAAATGCGAATATTTCTCTCTTTTCTCTTTGTGACAATGCCTTTCAGCTTCTTATAGCAGAGTGTGTGTGGTTTCATGAGATCACAGGCTGCAGTGTTGTGGAAAACAAATGAATATTGGACGGTAACATGGTAGAGAGTTAACCATTGTGTGTGTGTGTGTGTGTGTGTGTGTGTGTGTGTGTGTGTGTGTGTGTGTGTGTGTGTGTGTGTGTGTGTGTGTGTGTGTGTGTGTGTGTGTGTGTGTGTGTGTGTGTGTGTGTGTGTGTGTGTGTATGAGTGTATGTAATAGGGGTGGTTGGCAGCTAAATGTATCATAAAACACCACGACTGTTTCCTACTTACAACACAGAGAAATTCAGCCGGGAGCAGTTCACCAAGATTACAAATAACACCAGGCAGCACACAGGCATCCATATACTGCCTCACACACACACACACACACACACACACACACACACACACACACACACACACACACACACACACACACACACACACACACACACACACACACACACACACACACACACACACACACACACACACACACACACACACACACACACACACACACACACACACACAATACACACTTACACACACACACACACACACACACACACACACACTCGCAGATGCAGAAATACACAAACACTTACACACACACACACCCAGGATTTCTGATGGCCAAAGGAGGCTAACATTAAAGAAATAAAGAAATATACAAATACTACCGCACTGCTGCAGCGAAACTCGAGGATATATATTCTCCTCTAATTGATTCTGGTTCTCTCCGTGTTGCCTGCAGGGTAAAAAGGTTTTATTCTTAACAGAGAGCCTGAGGGTACCGTGGTTCAATAAGACAATTATTTCCTGCAAGCCTTTTCATAAGGATTACTGTATTACCTCTGAAGTCAATGCATCGTTTGAAGAAAGTCTATAGATGAGGGATGCATGTTGAACAGTTCCCGCAGAGTGAAAAACAACCTTCTCCATTACAATCGTTTAATCTACACCTCCGCGGCGTTAATGCACCTCCGCGGCGTTAATGCACCTCCGCGGCGTTAATGCACCTCCGCGGCGTAAACAGGGCCAGTTGTTTAGCAGATTTAAGACCTGGGTGCTTATCCATCTTTTTTCTGAGAGCATAATGATAATTGGGCTTTTTTTTACGCTGCCTACTTGAAGGAAGATAGTCCCTTTGCACCTGAACTGCAGCTGTGTTTAAAGTTCGACTCCGCAGTTTTAAAGTATTCCCAAATCAAATAAATACGATTAGCTCTTGCAATTTTGAAATGAAGCTAATGGGGGAAAGTGTGTTTTTGCATCGTTACTTCCTCAGGAACACCACCTCAGTTTGTCACAGCCTCACATGGGGATGTTATATTTTTAGTTTTGCTGCACTTTGTACTTTTTTCTGCTGATCTTAGACCTCATTTTTCGACCCGTTTTGGGTTAAAGCACAATCAGTGTAAAAAGCTAATGGCGTCATCACAGCACGTCGCTCTTCACTCCATCCTGAGGCTTTTCTTTTTCTACAGAAAGTATTCCCGGTGTTTTCTGATGTTTGTGGTTGCTGACGATAAATTGACCGCAACTCTTTCTTTGGATTGATATCACTCCCCTCTCTCCTCTCTCCTTAGCAGAGATGGGGTCGTTACTCAAAACAAGTATATATTACATATGACTTATTTACTTTAAAAAAAAGTAATATATTACTTTACTTTACTCGCAGGGCCGCCCCTCCCTACAGGCAGATCACGCAGACTGTGGTGCTTCATTTTGCGGAGGGAGCCTCATCTGGGGCCTCATTTATAACGCCGTGCGTAGGATTCACGTGGGAAGGTTGCTTACGTAGTAGAAATCCAAAAAATAGATACAGACATTTTCCGATTCACCAAACATTGCGTAGAAACTGGCGTACGCCGTTTTTTGAGCGTATATCCCTTTATAAATGAGGCCCCTGAAGCGTAAATGCGGCGCACCTACCTCGTTACTTTACTCGACATCCTCACTCTGGATTCGGAGGTCTTCCTTAGCTGTTAGCTTCACGTTAGCATGTTGTCTTTGCAGGTGCTTGTTGAGGTTAGACGTTGTGTTTGCAGCAGTGGATAAAAGCTTCTGGCCTGGACACACTTTGCACCTCACCGTCACATTCCTGTCCTTTCTTCGGACGAACTCAAAATAATGGGCATACCTCCACCCCTCGAAAGTTATCGCTGTTGACTCAGCCATGTTTATGCACTGCAAGTCAAAGGGAGGATCCACGGCTCTGGGAGAATCTAGTAATTATTAATGTTAGTAGGCTGACTGTAGTGTGATTACTGATTTGATAAAAGTAACGAAGTAACGCGTGTCGGGCAATGTTAGGAACTGTAGTGTGACTGAATTATAAAAGCGTTACACTACTCCGTTACCGACAAAGTAATATTATTACAATAACGCGTTATACCGAACTCTGCTCCTTAGCAACGTTCTGTTAGCGGAAAACAACATAGGCTACCTTTCTATTTTGAGATGTTTATATTTTAGAATTGTTTATTTCTACTCTTTTAATTTATTATTTTGTGCAATGCCTTGTTTTGTTTTATGCTGCTGCAACAAACAAAAAAAATGAAGAATGAAGTCATAAAGTACATCTTATCTTATCTTATACCTCTGGAATGTCCGAATTGACCAATCAGAATTGAGTATTCAACTAAGCCTTGTAATAGAAAAATAATATCCCTTCGAGGTCCAGAGCTTTCAACACCTCAAAACTGATCCCATTTAAATCTGATGATGAACACGGAAGGATGCGATTTACATACTCAAGAAAGAGCGAGTCCAAAGGCATTTGATGATAACAAAAATGTGGCCTGAATCTCAACTCGCACACAGGAAACGCACACAGCACATACAGAGGCTGGGGCTCTACCCTGATATCTTCAAATTACGAAATTATCTCCTAATCAAATCAGCGAACTGCCATGAAATGAACTGAGCACATCGATATCCCCGAGGGAACGAACACTTTTGATCTTGACGGTCTTATGATCATTAATCTGGTGCTTCACTCAATCATGAGAGACAAAACTGTATATGTTTTAATCAATTCTGTCCCACACTCAGTGGCGGCTGGTGGAAAATATTTTTGGTGGGGCTATGGAAATGGTGACAAAAACATGTGTGCGTGTGTGTGCGTGTGTGTGTGTGTGTGTGTGTGTGTGTGTGTGTGTGTGTGCGTGTGTGTGTGTGTGTGTATGTGTGTGTGTGTGTGTGTGTGTGTGTGTGTGTGTGTGTGTGTGTGTGTGTGTGTGTGTGTGTGTGTGTGTGTGTGTGTGTCAGTCATACTTGCCAACCCTCCCGATTTTCCGATTTCTGACAAAATCAGATTTACTCACGTCTGCGCGTCTCTTTAGCAGCGCGCGCAACTCAAAGTCTGAGAGGGCGAGGAAGATGAAAACTGAACAAGAATCGACAACTCGACCCTCTGATCACTCCTTTCCTGTAAAATACAGGTCCAGCCCACACATATGCTCCATGGTGCCACAGGCATTGCCCTTACAACTACAATAAGCATGCAAATGTTAATCTACAGCTCCGGCGAGCACCAGAGTCTACCTGACGCAGCCATCCCCTACTGTAGCGTCACCTTGGATACGAGTCTAAACAACTCATAGACACACAGGCCAGAGCGCTGACAGGGCGCCCTTTGAGCATCAGATCTGACGACGCTGATTGGCTAAAATTATGTTTCGGCGGCATAGTTTCCAGATAGCAACAGTCAGCTTGTTGGCTGCAGCTGTTCTGGCTGAGGGCTCCTTTCTACCGCCCGGACGAGAGAGGGTAATGATACCCGCTGCGGCCAGGCAGGAAACATGTGACTTATCAGTAACTTTAGACATCGTAAAACAATTTTAAACGAGATTTTATTGTAGATTATACATTTTACTGATACCAACTATATAATATTTACCTTGTTCTTTAAAAATAAAAATAAAATAAAAAATATATATATTTTTTGGAAATATATATATATATATATATTTTTTTTTTTAATGACAATCAAACATGTGGGAAGAGGGGGGGCGGCGCCCCTAGCGCCCCTATGGGCCGGCCGCCACTGCCCACACTTTATCACAATGAGTGCTGCAGTGTGACACTCTGAAGACACTCTGAAGACATGTTGTCATCCAGAGATATTGCAACATTTCAAAATAAAAAGATGCGAACATTACAGGATGATAAACGGCAATAAAGAAAACAATGTGACATTATCTCCCTGTTATGAATGTGTCTCTCTGTGGAAAAGGATGCAGGTTCATTTTGTTTTTATTGTGATGTTGCTGTAAAGGTTCCCTTCAGGGCATCGTCATTCATTCGTCTTTATAGCAGAGATATTCAACTTGCATTGTGGGAATTTCTTAATGGAATAAACAAAGCACCAATATACACAAAGACACTTTTTGTACCTGTCTTATTGAACTCAGATGTGTTGTCTTGGTTCAGCTATAGGGCAGCAAGTCAGAAGACAAAGACACCTTAAAGGACACCTATTATTTAAAATGCACTTTGTCATGTCTCTTCTATATCAGCATGTGTCCCCTCTTCTCCATGTCTCTTCTACATCAACATGTGTCCCCTCTTCTCCATGTCTCTTCTATATCAACATGTGTCCCCTCTTCTCCATGTCTCTTCTATATCAGCATGTGTCCCCTCTTCTCCATGTCTGTTCTACATCAACATGTGTCCCCTCTTCTCCATGTCTCTTCTATATCAACATGTGTCCCCTCTTCTCCATGTCTCTTCTACATCAACATGTGTCCCCTCTTCTTCATGTCTCTTCTACATCAACATGTGTCCCCTCTTCTTCATGTCTCTTCTACATCAACATGTGTCCCCTCTTCTTCATGTCTCTTCTACATCAACATGTGTCCCCTCTTCTTCATGTGTCTTCTACATCAACATGTGTCCCCTCTTCTTCATGTCTCTTCTACATCAACATGTGTCCCCTCTTCTCCATGTCTCTTCTACATCAACATGTGTCCCCTCTTCTCCATGTCTCTTCTACATCAACATGTGTCCCCTCTTCTCCATGTCTCTTCTACATCAACATGTGTCCCCTCTTCTCCATGTCTCTTATACATCAACATGTGTCCCCTCTTCTTCATGTCTCTTCTACATCAACATGTGTCCCCTCTTCTTCATGTCTCTTCTACATCAACATGTGTCCCCTCTTCTTCATGTCTCTTCTACATCAAAATGTGTCCCCTCTTCTCCATGTCTCTTCTACATCAACATGTGTCCCCTCTTCGTCATGTCTCTTCTGCATCAACATGTGTCCCCTCTTCTTCATGTCTCTTCTACATCAACATGTTTCCCCTCTTCTCCATGTCTCTTCTACATCAACATGTGTCCCCTCTTCTCCATGTCTCTTCTACATCAACATGTGTCCCCTCTTCTCCATGTCTCTTATACATCAACATGTGTCCCCTCTTCTCCATGTCTCTTCTACATCAACATGTGTCCCCTCTTCTTCGTGTGTCTTCTACATCAACATGTGTCCCCTCTTCTTCATGTCTCTTCTACATCAACATGTGTCCCCTCTTCTTCATGTGTCTTCTACATCAACATGTGTCCCCTCTTCTTCATGTCTCTTCTACATCAACATGTGTCCCCTCTTCTTCATGTCTCTTCTACATCAACATGTGTCCCTTCTTCTCCATGTCTCTTCTACATCAACATGTGTCCCCTCTTCTCCATGTCTCTTCTACATCAACATGTGTCCCCTCTTCTTCATGTGTCTTCTACATCAACATGTGTCCCCTCTTCTTCATGTCTCTTCTACATCAACATGTGTCCCCTCTTCTTCATGTCTCTTCTACATCAACATGTGTCCCCTCTGTGGAAAGAGACTCTGAAAGTTTCAGGAACAAAGATTCTCTCTCTTTTTGATCCATTTCTATAAAAACCTGTCTGAAAATGAGCTGATCAGATTTTGGTCACTTTATGATGTCATAAATGTGCAACTCGATTTTGACAGGATAACAACTGGTGACTTCTAGAATTGTGTGAGTAACATTCTGTTTTCAGACTTCTCTGTTTCAGTGTGTACTCTGTAGAAATGCTCTGTAGTTGATCAGATAGAAATTGTGATTTTAAATCTCAAAACCGCTACAGTATCTGTCAGGCAGAAACTTGGGACAAGTAATTTGACTGAAACCTTAAAACTGAACTAACTGACTGCTAGGGTTAACTTTGATTTAAACATTTGTAGAATACTAAGAGCTTTATGGAGTAGGTGTAACTTTATTAAGGGTTAAACTCATAACTTTATAACTTAGGGTTGTAATTGGAAAACCATCGTGCCACTGAAAAGACAATAACAACTCAGGAGGGAGCCAGTCTCGATTTCCTTTTGAGGGCCACCAGCTGCAGAGAGTTAACTCATTAAAGGGGCGTGGCCCCACAGCTGTGAGAACTCAGCAATCAGGTGTCCATTTTAGGCAGCTCTTTCCTGGAGCGTGAGCTTCAGCGTCAGACGAAGACTGACAAAGACATTACAGTCCGGTTGGAGTCACGAGGGAGGCAAAGAGGAGGCAAATCCTACTTTGATGGAGCTAAGCATCTCTAGTATTTTATTTTATTTGGTCTTTTGGCCCCTCATGCTATAAACATGTGTATTTTCTCCATTCCTGTTCCTGTGTCTTCCGGCAATTATCACTGGCCCCGTGTATCTCCTAATCGATATAACCGGTCTGCTCTCGTCTATCCCACATGCTCCACTGAGATCCAACATCTCGTTTCAGGGGGCCAGTGGAACTGCCAGTCAGCTGTTCCTAAGGCGGCTGACTTCATCTCTGGCTACGCTTCCCTACAGTCTCTGGATTTCCTTGCTCTCACTGAGACCTGGATTACTCCATCCAACACATCCACCCCAGCAGCTCTCTCCACAGCATATTCCTTCTCCCATACACCCAGACCCTCTGGCAGAGCAGGTGGCACTGGTCTCCTGCTCTCTCCCAACTGGAGCTTTTCCCTCTTCAAGCTACCTAACTTCACTCCTTCCACCTTTGAATTCCATGCCGTCACAGTAACCCATCCTATACAATGAACCATTGTTGTTCTCTACCGTCCACCAGGGCCTCCAAACTCTGCTGCAGAAACTCTCCTCTCTACTCTCTCATCCTCTCTGGACTCTCTCTCTCCTCTCTACTCTCTCATCCTCTCTGGACTCTCTCTCTCCTCCCTCCTCTCTCATCCTCTCTGGACTCTCTCTGTCCTCTCACATCTCGGCAGGCTCGTCAGTCCCCTCCTGCTCCCTGGCTAAATAACGCACTGCGTGCTAATAGATACCATCCTTGGGGCAGCAGAGCGGAAACGGTGGAAATCCAATCACCATGACGATCTCCTAACCTATCAGGCTCTCCTCTCCTCTTTCTCTGCTTCCATCTCTCAGGCAAAAAGCACTTTCTTTCAAGATAAGATCCAATCTTCCTTTCCCAACCCCCAAAAACTACTTTCCATCTTCTCCACCCTCTTGGACCCTCCCAAAGCCCCTTCCCCATCCTCCCTCTTGGACCCCCCAAAGCCCCTCCCCCCTCCTCCCTTCTGTCAAGCGACTTTGTTAACCAAAAAAAAGCTTGAGGATATTCGGTCTTCTTTTTCTGACTCACCTTTACTCACCTCTGGGTCACCAGACCCTCCCTTCACCCACACACTGACCTCCTTCTCCCCTCTCTCTCCAAGTGAGGGTCTTACCCTCATTACCTCTGCCCGTCCTATCACCTGTCCTCTGGACCCTATCCCCTCAAACCTCCTTCAGACTATCGCTCCTGATATTCTACCGTTTCTCACCCATTTCATCAACACTTCTCTAACTTCTGGTCACTTTCCAAACAGTCTCAAGGAGGCAAGAGTAAACCCTCTCCTAAAGAAACCCACTCTCAACCCGTCTGATGTTAGAAACTACAGGCCTGTCTCTCTCCTCCCGTTCCTGTCTAAAACACTTGAACGCGCTGTCTTTAAACAACTCTCCTGTTATCTCCATCAGAACAACCTTCTGGATCCGCACCAGTCTGGTTTCAAGGCAGGTCACTCAACAGAAACAGCTCTCCTTGCTGTCACTGAGGAACTGCACACTGCTAAAGCAGCCTCCCTCTCCTCTGTCATCATCCTTCTGGACCTGTCTGCTGCATTCGACACGGAGAACCATCAGATCCTCCTTCACACTCTCCAAGAACTTGGAGTTTCAGGCTCTGCACTTTCCCTCCTCATCTCATACCTCAAAGACCGCACCTAAAGGATTACTTGGAGAGGGTCCGAATCCGACCCTTGTCAATTAACTACAGGGGTCCCTCAGGGCTCTGTTCTTGGTCCCCTCCTCTTCTCCCTGTACACAAACTCGTTCGGATCTGTCATTAGCCCGCATGGTTTTTCATACCACTGCTGCGCTGACGACACCCAACTAATTATGTCCTTTCCCCGCTCAGAGACCCAGGTTGTCGCACGCATCTCTGCTTGTTTAGCAGACATCTCTCAGTGGATGTCTGCTCACCACCTCAAGCTCAACCTTGACAAGACTGAACTGCTTTTCCTTCCGGGAAAAGATTGTCCCACTCTTGACCTAACAATCAACATCGGCACCTCTGTTGTTTCCCCGACTCAGACTGCAAGGAATCTGGGTGTGACCCTAGATAACAAACTGTCCTTCACTGCAAACATCGCTGCTACAACCCGCTGCTGCAGATACACGCTTTACAACATCAGGAGGATACGTCCCCAGCTGACCCAGAAAGAGACGCAGGTTCTGGTCCAGGCTCTCGTCATCTCACGCCTAGACTACTGCAACTCCCTCCTGGCTGGTCTACCTGCATGTGCCATCCGACCTCTGCAGCTCATCCAGAATGAAGCAGCTCGTCTGGTCTTCAACCTTCCTAAATTCTCCCACACCACGCCCCTCCTCCGCTCCCTTCACTACATCCAGGACATGGTTAAACCGTACACCCCAGCACGTGCACTCCGCTCTGCATCAGCCAAACAGCTCGCTGCACCCGCACTGCGAGGGGGACCCAAGTTCCCATCAGCAAAAACACGTGGGTTTGCTATCCTGGCTCCAAAATGGTGGAATGAGCTCCCCATTGAAATCAGGACAGCAGAAAGCTTACACATCTTCTTCAGACTGAAAACTCATCTCTTTGGACTCCACTTCCAGAGATAGAATTACTAACAAAGCACTTATATACTAATAAAGGACTGGCTTATCTAAAGCCAGTTGAGTAGTACTTGTAGTACTTATATGATTCTGTTTTCTTCGAGTTTGTATTTTGTTGGTCGAACGCACTTATTGTAAGTCGCTTTGGATAAAAGCGTCAGCTAAATGCAATCTAATGTAATAACGATGTTTTGTCTTGTGTAACCATTAGCCAATCAGCAACCAAGGTAACCCCCTCCCCCCCCCCCCCCCCCCTTATCACCTGAATCTCCTCCTAGAGCACCATTGAGTTCTTTGTAACCAAATGTCTCTCAGAGGGGCGTGGGGAGGGGCTCCTTATTTTCATCTAAAGTAACAGAAAGAGAATCAGCACTTTGGAAACAGGGCTGAAACAGAGGGGATTATGGGTAATGCTGCAACGATCTGTTTGGTTTACAAAAATACACATCATTTATCAGCTCTGAGGATTTAGCAGCCAGTTATATATTGCACAGTTATTAACGGCATATATACAGTATATATTGCACATATTGCACATATTATACAAAGTTACATATATTGCGCATACACTACTCATCTCATTGTACCTGTATAACGACAATAAACAATTATATTCTATAGTTGGTATCTAACAACAAGGGCTTGTCTTTGTGAAGTCACAACGCTGCATTCCCTTTATGGAAAACAACTGAGTGAGTTAGAGGCGAAACCTTGAAATGTAATCTACATTTAAGATATTTTGAATCCATCCTGATGACGGATGCTCTGTCAGGGCGTCCTCTGTGTCCTCGGTGTCCTCGGTGTCACTGGGTCTCCATGTTTATTACGAGCGTCTGTCCGACAGGTTTATGGAGGATGAAGGACATTCAGAATTGATCGTCTGTCACTCTTTTAATCCCACAGTGGAAACAAAAGTACAGCAGTCCCTGTTGATGCTTTTTTTTACCGTTTTAATACAGGACTAGACAGAATATTGATATTTTGCTTCTTTACTTACACGATGTACATTTCCTCTCTGTGGGATTTATAAAGGTATTCTGATTCTGAAGTAAGAAAAAAAATATATATGTAGGATTGCATAGAAGTCTATGAGAAAATTACCCTACTTATCAGTTTCTGTTAGTTAATTGCAACATTTTGACCACTTAAAAATGTCTCACCTTATAGAGTGGTGCAGGAATGAGTCCTAAAACCCCGGTCAGCATTTTAGCACTTCCTGTTCCTCGTCTGGAAGTCAAATGTTTCTTGAATGTCTTTTTGGTTGTTATCCTGAAATAAGTAATGTGGTTAACACAAGCTGAAGAGATTTTAACGTTTTTTACTACGAGATGAAATAAGTCAGTAAATACCCAATTGGTGAATTTAAAAATGGAGGTTGCTAACAAGTGTCTAGAGGAGACGACTAAACATCATCACGCCCAACATTAGCTTCCTTTAGCTTAGCGGTGGTGACGTGAAGACATGTGACCGTGCTGTAGTTCCTTTATAGCCCAACATTAGCCACCTTTAGCTTAGCGTGGTGACGTGAAGTCATGTGACCGTGCTGTAGTTCCTTTATAGCCCAACATTAGCCTCCTTTAGCTTAGCGTGGTGACGTGAAGTCATGTGACCGTGCTGTAGTTCCTTTATAGCCCAACATTTGCTTCCTTTAGCTTAGCGTGGTGACGTGAAGTCATGTGACCGTGCTGTAGTTCCTTGATAGCCCAACATTAGCCGCCTTTAGCTTAGCGGTGGTGACGTGAAGTCAAGTGACCGTGCTGTAGTTCCTTGATAGCCCAACATTAGCCGCCTTTAGCTTAGCGTGGTGACGTGAAGTCAAGTGACCGTGCTGTAGTTCCTTGATAGCCCAACATTAGCCGCCTTTAGTGAACCAGGGAGATAAAACTACAAAAACACACCATCTATGCCCCACTCTATTTCCCCCTCATTTACCATGTATCTGTGCAAATCAATAACACACACACTTCAACCATTAAACGTGACATTTGCTCCAGTTGTACGTTATGCAGGTGGAGGAAACACAAATTAATCCCACCTTTTCTCCCCCTCTGTTCTGCTCTCTGTTCCCCTTTAACTCTGGAGGTAAAGTGCTTATATAAGCCTTTATACTCTGTGTTGTTATGCCCACAGGACCCCATTTGCAGTGATTGGTGACGCCAGCGAGTCGTTTCTTCGGGTCAGATCCCAGTTTCACTCTGCATGACTAATATCCTGCATGACTACCCACATGTTCTCTACACAAGTACGGATATTGGCAACTTAGATGAGGCCTCACGCAGTTACGGCGTCTCCGTTAGTTAACATTAAGTCTCCTGCATTTTTTTATCTGCACGACTCCACTGAGGTTACGACGGTGTCAGATCGAGCGTGCTTCTGATATTTATTGTTGCATATAAGAGGTGAGTTTTATTAGAGGAAACACAAAAAGGCCCTTGCGTTTGTTTCTGTGTTCCCTGTTTCTGTGTTCCCTTCATGATATAACAATGGCAAAATGAACCGATACAAGCGAGAAGTCAGGGGTACGAATGATGTTTCTTCACCAAAACATTTTTTATTAGACATTGCATAAAAAGGATTAATGGACAAACATGTAAATCATATTTGTTCTCATACTCTGTCAATAGCTATAACTACAAAACGTAATCAAAACCAGGATCCTTTATTTGTCCCTGGGGAAATTGGGTTAAGTGCTTCCTTTAAAATGCAATAAATCCAAAAATAGAATAGAAATGTTTATACAAACATAAGAAGTTGGAGTAAGAAAATGCAATAAAGAAATGTATAAAATAAAATGAAGGTGTCTGTAAACATCCAATAGATTATAGAAATAAAATATCTATCCAAACATTCACAATTAAGTAAGATCGTGCAGTTAAAAAAGATAAAATAATAGAATAATATACAAACAGGAAAATAAAAGTAAAATATGCAATAAAATAAAGATATTTATTTAGACATAATCGCTTAGGTGAAATTACCAATAAAATATTAAATAAAAAATAGAATAAAAATATTCACACAAAAATAAATTGAAGTAAAATGTTCAATATATGAAGCCACTAACCTGTTAAGCCCCAAGGTCCCCGCAGGCGGGTACTTTTTTTTTCTTTTTTCACTACACTGTGTCTCAGGGGATCTTAATATTTAAGAACCTATTAATGTTTTATACCAGATTAACGGGAATAATCTCAGCTAACTGACGATACAAACCATTTTTACCAAAACAAAACACAAGTCTCATAAGAAGCATCTAAATGACCCCTGAGCGAAAAATGCTAACCTATTACTGCGCCGATAATCACTCCTAGCTCCCTTATTAATTATCCTAGGTGCACATCCATCACATCGTTTATGATTGCAAGGAGACACAGAATCTAACGGTGCACACCTCAACACTGAAAGATACAAACTTGCGACGTTATCAACAAAAACGTACATCAAAACAAGTGGCGCTAGGTAGCCCACAACATGGCTTACCTTCGTCTTTGTCTGGTCTAAACTGGTCTTCAATGGCATTAAAACGATAAAAAACAATGCTGTAGTTAATCCATAGGTTAATATCCAATGTGTCTGCGTCCCCTTTGAAATGTTCTGATAATCCATAAGCAATAAAACAGCTTTTCAGTTGCTTTATATCAGAGCAGGGATATTTCTCCCCTCTGCTGAAAGCTAGCATACGCAGAGACACCACCTTTTTTGTTTAAACATGAGTGTGTGTGGGACGATTTCCCTTTGATTCTATTGGCTCTAACGGTCAGAACGAGATGTCACATGTCAAAATCGAACAAGGGAGGCCAGAGATATGGAAAATCCACCCAAATGGCCCCAGAAGAGGGTTTTTTTGCTAAATCTGTCTAAAAAGGTCAAATATCACTTGTTTTGCATCAATCTTGATACAGGGTACTTATTATATGTTGTACTTTGGATTCCTAAAGCTTTTAGTCTACTAACCCATCATCCAAGGTTAGTTGTCACTATAAGTACAAAATATTTACAGTTTTTTACCATTTTTTTACCATATAAAAAACATCTATATTGAATCTGATTTTTCTACATCCAACTCACAGGTTTATCATTACTTTGAGAAAAAATATGATAAATGTAACCCTTTTAGAAGGGAAGATATGGTCATTTGTTCTGGGAATGTCATTTTCGAGCCTGAAACCTGAAAAAAAGGCTTGGGGCCTAACAGTTAAGCCGTCTAGATAAAGATTCCCCTCTTCATGATGCAATCGTTCACACAGTTTAACACTGTATTATAGCTAGGTTACGTGTGATGGTGTGTTTGTAGTTCCTACCTCCGGCATTTCATGCAGAAAAAGTAATATTTTCCCCGAGCTAACGTTTTTCTTTTTCTATCTCTGGCTTCTTTTCCCACTCCTTTGCAGAACTGAGGAATTGTGCCAAACATTTTTTAAACCAGCTCAGAAAAACTAGGGTGTCAAGAGCTGGAAATTGAATTCTCAAGATCACTCAAAGGAAGGAGATGAAGCCTGTCGAGCTGCAAACTTCATTTACCTTTTACACACACACTCACACACTCACACACTCACCTGTGTGTGTGTGTGTGTGTGTGTGTGTGTGTGTGTGTGTGTGTGTGTGTGTGTGTGTGTGTGTGTGTGTGTGTGTGTGTGTGTGTGTGTGTGTGTGTGTGTGTGTGTGTGTGTGTGTGTGTGTGTGTGTGTGTGTGTGTGTGTGTGTGTGTGTGTGTGTGTGTGTGTGTGTGTGGGGATTTCCAAACAGCGGTTGAACAACACTCTCCGTCACCCCTGGTGTGAGCAGGAAAACCCACTGCAGGCTTCCCATCTGCTCAAAACCAGAGTAATGGCAGAGCTCCAACACACACTCACACACACACACACACACACACACACACACACGTAAGGTCTGGTCTAGTATCTACACATATCTTGCTATTTAGAGTCTTTTTGATGTATTGAGCAGCCCTAATTGATATCAACACACATTAAAGAGAAGAACAACTCGTATTCAAACCATAGACTAAACTAAACAGTGTAATGATCATTTTAGAAGGTTATTTTTATTTGTATGGAATATGTGATGGATAAATACACTGGCTGTGTGATGAAGTATTGACAGACTGATACCGTTTCCACTGGAATCAGATGAGTTTCTGGAAGTTTCAGCAGCGTTTTGTCAGCAGTGTTTTGTCAGCAGTGTTTTGTCGCAGGTTGTTACTAAAATGAATCTTTATTGGTGTCTGTGGGGAAATCAGACGATGATACACTGAGAGAGAATATTTGTGAGTTTGTTTTTGCCTCTACTGTGACATGTCTCCATGCTTTGATGTTCAAAAAGCTGTTTATTTGTCTCATACTGCCTCTTTTCACCCTCCGTCTGAAACCAGACCCCAGTCTGCTCTGATTGGTTAGCTGGCCGGCTCTGTTGTGATTGGTCGACCAGCTTAGAGATGTCCCGCCCAGAGGTTGCACTAGACTTTTTCGCTGCCCATCATTTTAACTGACAGGATCGTAACATTTCCGTCAAAATCTAGTATTACCCGTCGGCCTTTACACAACTCTGACGAGGGGGGGGGGGGGGGGGATTTGTACAGCAAAGTTAGGTTTGGAAACTGTATCATTTCCTTTTTGGAGGGCATGCATAACACGGCATAACACCGGAGCCTCGCTGCGGGGAAACTGTTGCACTGAGTCTGACGGCTTTCAGATTTTTCATTGTTAAATAAAATCTGCCACATACGGAAAATATTCGGTTAACGCGACCTCTGGTCCCGCCCCTTAGCCTATCACGTACAATGTGTTGGAGCGCTAGCCAATAGAAGCGCGAGTGTTCTGTAGTCACTTTGCTCCTGAAGTAAACAATGGAGTCCAATGGAGGTGGAAGCTGGCATTGGAGAGTCACAGACTGAAGCTTTTCTGTTTTTTTTAACTTTCTTTTAAAGGATGAACATGTGCTGATCCTCTCACATTAAAATCTACTTCCTGCTCTGCATCCCACACATAATTACGTGTTTTCAAACCTGAGGCGACGACAAAACTAAAAATCAGCAGAAGTTCAGCTGATGCAGCTTCTCTCTCTGTTACAGCTCCTGCTTTAAATGTTCCTTTATTTGTATTGAGTTATTGAGTAATTACAGGACAGGGGAAGACATGGACAGCGTCACATTTACAGATAAAATACCTTATAAAAGGAAAACAGAGAAACATGACATTCCACCAGATAAACCAACTGAGTACAAGATTCAAGGTTTAATGGCAACACTTAAGTCACAGGCTCCTCCAACAGAGCAACATGAATATATATAGGACATAAAACAAATTAAACCAATACAAATAGTGAAAAAATAACAGATTAGAAATAAAAGAGTACGAGAGAATGTTTTAAGATGTGCAAGTAAATACCAATAAAAGAGAAATGGTGCAAGAAGAGTCTATATACAAGTAAATAGAATATGATATATAGATAAATAAATTGCAAGATACAGACCGATGGGTGTTTATGTTAACACCGGTGTGTTGTATGTTTTCTGGATTTTGACGTATTTGAAATGGTGACGTTTACCATATTTGTGTGTTTTTAAAAAAAGTACAAAATAAACATATTTTTGTGACTTTTGGACACTTATAATTCAGTTATACAGTATCCATAGTGGCTTAAGAGTTTCTAAAGCCACTTGCGACATGGGGGTATGATTTCAATGCACAAATAATCCAGAACGATAATCCATTGATTTTTCATTTCACCATACATCCCTCCTTCTGAGTGTGTTGGTTGAACTGGCTAAAAACCAACAAACCTAATTTCATGGATGTATAAGAACTGGATACAGCAGTATAGAAGCTGGGACTCCCAGCAGCTTCTACTGAAGCCTTCCGAGTAAATCACCAGAACGCCGACACCTCCTCATCTCCACCGCTCCCATGTTTTCATTTGTGTTGCCATAAGTTAGTCTCTCTCCGTTGGTGCGCGGGGCTAATGCTAATAATGCTAATGCCAGCAAATACAATGGCGGCTTCAAAACTTTTTAGAGTTTTACGGGCCGTGGTTTGCAATTCGTCCAGCCAATCAGAAATTGGTACTTTTTTCTCCCCAGGATAGTCCCACCTCTCTAGCAGGTGCTAAAAATGGAGGTAAAAGTTCTCTGAACAAAGTTCTCTTTTTGGTGTGAATGCAAAATTCCAGGCACTAACGGGAATAAACGGGAAAAGTTGGAAAAGTACTCCGGTGTGAAAGCGCCTATTGTTAGTCAATGGGGGAAAGTCTTTCTGGGCCCAGTGACGTCACGGACTGATACGGAAATTGTAGTAGCGCCGTTTGGACACAACGAATATTTTCATTAGAGTCCCCCGCACTTCCTGGGGGCTTGCCTAATATAGCAAACAGGAGACTAAGTGGTGTCAACAAACATATTCAGGGGCTAAACAACTAAGGTGAGTCGATAAATATTCAACACGTAATATCTGTAGGCCGTGTATACTAATAAAACAAGACATTTTAAATCAGAAACAGGTTTATTAGCAGGTAGGTTAAAAAATAGCAGTGTTTACATTGAATATGGTTGTAATCCTAGAAATAGAATTGAATAAAAATATGTACAGTAATACAAAACAAGATAGTGTGTGCTTTAATGTCTTATTACTGCACATTTTTTATTATTAAAAGAAGTAAAAGAAAACGAAACATATAATAATAGACTCAGGTAATGGCTCCCACAGCATCACATATTAAACTGGAACATTATAAACTTTATAAATGAAGTATTTATGTATTAGTTGCTCTAGTTTAGAGGATAAGGTGACAAAGGACTGAGTTGAAAGCACTGACTCAGCCTCTAGTGGCCGCCAGAGGAACTGCAGCTGAGACACATTTATGACTTTTTTTAACTGAACCCTTAAAAGTCAAGGGCTAACAGAGCTGTGTGCTTTAAAGAGCTTCTGTGCAGCTCCCTATTACAGCATGTATTACACTGAGAGCTATAAATCAGCAGTGTTCATGTTGTTTCCTTTATTATACTGTAGTGCACGTAATGAGACAAGGCACAGGGAAAAATGATATGAAACTACATAATCCAGCGTGAAGCAAATTTAATCCTGCAAAAAAATCCTTATAATTCAGTTAATTATGGCGATTATTGCATTTAAAATGACATTTTAAAGAAAGGCTTTGTGTAAAATGATTAACGCATAAAGACGAGGCTAAGAGAGAGACTCATGTTGGATTAAAAACAACAAAGAAACAATATATTTTCATCAATAAAGAAATAGTGTGATCCAGTTTAATCTTGAAAAACACATAGACAACCATCCTTACAGATTAAATGTTGTTCATGCATTCATTTAGTTAATTAATGCTTTAAAAGGCAGCTTTAGGACATTGAGAATATACGGCTAATGTTAGATTTAACAAAAAAAACATTTCCCTTGCAAAAACCCTGTAAATAAAATATAAAATAATCCACTTTGAATTTAATGTCATCCTGCAAAACACACAGACATCCATCCTTATAGTTTATAACTCGATCATGCAATAACGTTGGGTATAAATTTATCCCTTTCAAATTCAATATAACAATTTTATTTGGGTATTAGACCAAATGTAACATTGGTGCTCGTATTGAAGTTCAAGCATTTCTCCTATCATGCAAAAAGGACACACTGCTATACATCAGAGAATCCAGTTTGAAGAACTACAAACATCATAGACAGTCCTTACAGGTCATGCATGTACATGTGTGTAAGACATCCAGTGAGAAAGCCAATTAAATCAACAATCCTCAAATCCTAATGAATGCATGTTAATGGAACTTTAAAAGGCCGCCCAGTGAGTCTCATATTGGAGTTGAGAACATTTCTCCTCGTGCAAACAGAGCTGTCTGTCATAATGTCCCAAAGTATGAAAACATGTCCGTCAGCCATCCCTCCTCTCCTCATATTTGTGTCTCTCCTCTCTCCTCTCTCCTCTCTAATGTCACACTGTAAAACATATCCACCAAATAATCCAGTTTGAAGCCAATGTAATCCTGCACATCATATACTTATTATCCTTATAGGCTATAGGTCATGCATGCAATTTGAATGGCACCAATCCAGTGTGAACTGAAGCCAATTTAATATCATAGAAAACAATCCTTACATCCTAATGAATGCATGTTAATAGCACTTTAAACGGACAGCAGTGAGTCTCATATTGGAGTTGAGCACATATATCTTCCTCACGTCATAATGTCACACAGTGTACAGCATGTGCTGTCAGCCGCCCATCCCTCCTCTCGCTCCCGGTCTATTTTCCATGTTTGTTTCTCCTCTGGAAGTTGTGTCTTTCTTTCCTCTCTCCTCTCTCCCTCCTGTCCGGGTCGCGTAAAAAGGCGCGTGTGTGTTCTGTGATTTGAGTGGAGCCGCATCCAGACGCACTGGCCGCCGCTGGCTGATCCTCCTCCTCTTCCTCCTCACCCTCCTCTTCCTCACCCTCCTCGCCCCCCACCCTGCCTTCACTCCTCTCGGTGGTGTTGGTGGTGGATGTTGTGCGCAAAACCTCCAGACAGTTTGACGGAGAGCGATCCATCCACAGAGCGCACACATGGATAATTAACGGACATTACGCTTCGCTTTTTCTTTTTTACACACTATAGAAATCTCTCGCTGTGGTTTATCTCGTTTTGTTCTTTCTTCAACCCTGTGATGTTGCTTTTGCCCAGGAGGTGTTATAATTAAAACCTGCTCGATGTCTCTCATCAGTTTATAACCGAGACAAAATGAGGATTTCTTCCGGCGACTGGTTCCTGTTGATGTTCTCGGGCTTTTGGGGACTGACAATGGGAGCTTTCCCGAGCAGCGTTCAGATCGGTGAGTGTGTGTGTGTGTGTGTGTGTGTGTGTGTGTGTGTGTGTGTGTGTGTGTGTGTGTGTGTGTGTGTGTGTGTGTGTGTGTGTGTGTGTGTGTGTGTGTGTGTGTGTGTGTGTGTGTGTGTGAGAGAATGAATCATGTGAATGAATGTGTGGACGTCCTGTCTGCTGCCATTTAAAAGCTCAGCACTTAAAGTGGGAATCTCTCGTATCCCTCCGCAGCCTTTTTACTCTTTGAATGCACACATGGATGCTTTCTCTGTGTGCATGCAAGCTTATAACACACACACACACACACACACACGCACACACACACACACACACACACACACACACACACACACACACACACACACACACACACACACACACACACACACACACACACACACACACACACACACACCCCCACACACACACACACACACAGACACACACAGACACACACACACACACCTAATGCATCTGCAGGCGAGAGTATCCCAGCCACTGCAGCAGATCAGAGCAGCAAAGTGTGTGTGTGTGTGTGTGTGTGTGTGTGTGTGTGTGTGTGTGTGTGTGTGTGTGTGTGTGTGTGTGTGTGTGTGTGTGTGTGTGTGTGTGTGTGTGTGTGTGTGTGTGTGTGTGTGTGTGTGTGTGTGTGTGTGTGTGTGTGTATTTATGTGTCTGTTCCCTATGCAGGCTGCCTGTCCATTCACTGCTTTTAACGCTCTGCAATAACCTCGCTCCCAAAGGCTTTCACAATGTCCTTATTTCTTTAAACAGCTGCCTGCTTTTAACCACTGAGGAAATGAAGCTGATGCATTCATGTTTTTTTAGTTTTTGATGTCACTGACAGCAGGCAGATTGACCGGCTTGATTTTAAAGGCAGGGGATGAAAAGAAGGGCAAACTGTGACCTCCAGTTGTTGATTATCACAAAAAATCAATGATCAGGAAGCTGGAAACACTCTCCTTGTTTATTTCCTGTCCCTCTGATGATAATAATACAAACAATGATTATAAAGCTTTATTTATATAGCACTTTTTATACAACACATGCAGATCATGCTTTACCAAATGACACATCACAAGTTAAAACTAAACAACAAGAAACTCCCTGCGGCAAAATATAACATGTTATCAGGTTAAGAGACACAAGGAGGTAAAATGTATGATAATAAAAATGAAATAAATAATGGTTTCTCTCTGACAGCTAAGACACAAGACGACTGAGTCGATGCAACAATATAACATTAAAAAAAACGTAAAACAAAGTGAACACATATGGAGGCGTGTGGCGCAGTGGGTTAGTGCGTTGGAGATCGGATCAGGGGGATCAGAGGATCACAGGTTCAAACCCCACTGCAGTCAGCATGTCGTTGTGTCCCTGAGACACTTCAGCCCAAATTGCTCCTGTAATGTAATGCGTGAGACTGACGTTACTTCAGGCTCATCAGTACCATTCGCTCTGATGAGAGATGACCAGCTGTTCACATCCTTCTCCCTGTCCTCACATATCATCGAGATACCCGAGTCCCAAAGCATCAGAGGTCAGAGGTCGAGGGTCGTTTACAGAATATGATGCTGCTGCTCCCCCGAAACTGAGGTCACAAAGAGCCAGTCGGGGGATTGCATCTGCGCCTTAACGCTGAACATCCAACAACTAACACCCGCTGCTGATTTAAGCAAAACAAACTGCTGCTGTGTGTGCATTTCAGAGAGTGTTATGCAATTTCAGACGTGTTTTTCAAAATACACAATGAAAATCTGTTAGGGCGAGATTTTAAGTGCGATACATTTATTAGAAAGAACATGCTAATGAAATAAACTGTAAAAATCTGTTGAATTATTCAATTTATTCAGTTTTTCTGAGCTTCAATTTGATAAATATGTTGTGTAATTTGATTTATAATCAATAATTATGTAGAATACAGTTATTTTCTGTATATTCAAAGAATATCTGTCTGAAATCAACGTGCATTACAGAGGACATGTTCAGGTGTTTATCAGTATGTAGTGTCTCTACTTTAAAAAGTCCTCTCCTGCTGATGTTCAGGTGTATATCAGTATGTAGTGTCTCTACTTTAAAGAGTCCTGTCCTGCTGATGTTCAGGTGTATATCAGTATGTAGTGTCTCTACTTTAAAGAGTCCTCTCCTGCTGATGTTCAGGTGTATATCAGCATGTAGTGTCTCTACTTTAAAGAGTCCTCTCCTGCTGATGTTCAGGTGTATATCAGTATGTAGTGTCTCTACTTTAAAGAGTCCTCTCCTGCTGATGTTCAGGTGTATATCAGTATGTAGTGTCTCTACTTTAAAGAGTCCTCTCCTGCTGATGTTCAGGTGTATATCAGTATGTAGTGTCTTTACTTTAAAGAGTCCTCTCCTGCTGATGTTCAGGTGTATATCAGTATGTAGTGTCTCTACTTTAAAGAGTCCTCTCCTGCTGATGTTCAGGTGTATATCAGTATGTAGTGTCTCTACTTTAAAGAGTCCTCTCCTGCTGATGTTCAGGTGTATATCAGTATGTAGTGTCTCTACTTTAAAGAGTCCTCTCCTGCTGATGTTCAGGTGTATATCAGTATGTAGTGTCTCTACTTTAAAGAGTCCTCTCCTGCTGATGTTCAGGTGTATATCAGTATGTAGTGTCTCTACTTTAAAGAGTCCTCTCCTGCTGATGTTCAGGTGTATATCAGTATGTAGTGTCTCTACTTTAAAGAGTCCTCTCCTGCTGATGTTCAGGTGTATATCAGTATGTAGTGTCTCTACTTTAAAGAGTCCTCTCCTGCTGATGTTCAGGTGTATATCAGCATGTAGTGTCTCTACTTTAAAGAGTCCTCTCCTGCTGATGTTCAGGTGTATATCAGTATGTAGTGTCTCTACTTTAAAGAGTCCTCTCCTGCTGATGTTCAGGTGTATATGTCCCCTGTAAATCCAACATTTGTAATGCCGAAAAAACGATTAAAATAAGCCGGGCTCTTAAGAAAACAAAGACAGAAAACATGAACATGTCGTCATATTTCCTCTCTAAGCCTCTCTAATTGATCTCTGGGAGTGTAGAAATCCCTTATGATGTTTCCTCGCCCAGAAGGCTTTATTTAACACTTGATTTATATTTTTGAGCTAAATCAGCTCTCAGACAGGGCAAACATCTCTCCAATCATCAAACCGGCAGCTACAAATAATTGTCACAGGAAAGTAAACAGTTATTAGCGATGGTAAATGTGCTGAGTACACACGCCTGAAACACTGAAACACTGAAACACAAACACAGCAGAGCGTCCCGAACGCAGCGAGGCATGTGATCAACGATCCTGGGAATTATAGATCCTGCTCGTCACTCATTTGCTGAAGTGGGTTTCATTTATTTATTTATTTTTGGAAAGTGTCATGGTGCCCGTCCCAGCATGCATTTCACAGAGGGCAGGGTGGACACCCTCGACAGGAAGTCAATCCATTGCAACAACAAATAAAATACTATATGGTGTGAACGTAATGACACTGAATGAAATCACAGTCACAGTGAAGCAGATTTTATAAAATGGATTTCAAAGGAATTCTCAAAAGGTCTTTCAGAGTTTGAGAGGCTTTTTTTTTTTTACACTGAAGCTCTCGTCACATCTGAAGAAGATCCTAACAGCTTCTGAATAGCCTGGCTGTGTGTGTGTGTGTGTGTGTGTGTGTGTGTGTGTGTGTGTGTGTGTGTGTGTGTGTGTGTGTGTGTGTGTGTGTGTGTGTGTGTGTGTGTGTGTGTGTGTGTGTGTGTGTGTGTGTGTGTGTGTGTGTGTGTGCATGCGTTAACTCTCCTAAGACTGTGACGCTTTAGAGAAGAGGTGATACTGATGTTGTCATATTCTCACACCCACTGAGATCAGTCACACACAGAGACTCCATTCACACGTGGTATTAAATGATGATTTGTATCTTGATATCTTATATGTAAACATGGGGAAAATGCTAATTGATCGCAGCAGGATGTATCACATACCAAGCAACACTACTACGATGTGCATGAAAAAGGTTGCTCAACCAAAAAGGGGTTGTCAAGTATTGTGCTAGCTCCTCCATAATCTCTCAGAGAGTGGTGCAAGAATGAGTCAGCATTTTACCACTTTCACAGTTTAGCGGTGCTGACGTGAAGTCATGTGACCGTGCTGTAGTTCCTTTATAGCCCAACATTAGCCTCCTTTAGCTTAGCGGTGGTGACTTGAAGTCATGTGACCGTGCTGTAGTTCCTTTATAGCCCAACATTAGCTGTTAACTTCAGAAATCATAAAGTAGTGTTAATATATGGAGATTATCCTGCCTAACTAAATGTGTAAGTATCTGTTTGTTTAGATCAGAAAATATTTTCTGCAATAATTCAAAATCCCATGGAGGAATCCCATTGGCTTTTAGTCAAGTGTGCCAGGGAGATGCTGGCCAACAAGCTCATAATATCTGTTTGTATAAAAATAAATAGGTCTGCCATGATGTAACCCTTATTCAAAGTCAGACCATGTACACAAGGTGGAAATGAGGTCAAAAACAAACAGTATCTTTGGATCCAGTCCTGTTGTTGGAATATAAAAATATGGCCTTTATGAAATGCAAAGTCAGGGGCACCCTACAGTGAGTACTGAATCTCATTTGGAGAAGCAGAAGAGAAAGTCAAAGCTGAATAAGGAAGATTTAGGTCAAAGCTTGATACATTTTTTCTCCTCTAATCAGAAGTTTTAAAATTTGAATTTGAAAAGGCTGATCGATTGGAAAGATGTGCGTCAATGGGACGTGAAACCATCAAATGATATGTTATTCAAAGCTGCTCCAGTACTTTTTTGTAGTTATGCAAAGATATGGGTAGGATTAACACAAGTGGGCATCATAAAGGAGGGACATATCTAAAGTGAAGAGGTCAGCCATACAAAGAACACTGGCATTTTGCTTTAAATGACATTTATATATCGTCTCATCCCCTTAAGTTAGGTTTTCAAATGTGAAGCAAAGCACTTCAAAACCTAAAACACCGCTGACATTTGCACAACCATGACCAGCGTATTTAAGATCTTATATATGGAGATGTAAAAGATGATGCCGAACTGATTCCTGACACTCGAGCAATGAAAAGCAGTGTTGATCCAGGAATGATATTTGGTGAACAGTATATATTTTTCTGCTTGCATTGGTGTGAAACAAATGGATTTACATGCCAATCAGACGGTATCCAACATTGTCCCAAAGCCCAGTGGTGCTTAAAAGATTCATGATTGGCTTTCCTGTAGGATTAACACGGCATTGTCTTCTACAGTGATTTACCAGACCAATATCTACCTTTTTATGACTTTTAATACAGTCCACTCAGCTGTGTCCTCCTAACATGATAGAGGTTCCTCTCTAACCACAGACCCTCAAACCGTCAGTGAAACTCTGAAAAATGTAGCTTGAAAAAACTGAGGTTGTTCTGGCAAGAGAAACAGACATTTGTTCACATGTCCAATACGATCATTTTCTTGGTTCCTTTTAACCAATCAAGTTTTCTGTAACTATTAATGTCTTTAAACGCTGCCATAGCCCAATACAGTGTTCCCGTTAGTGTTTACTTCCTGTCTGTCTTCTTCTGCTGTTCCCTTTCGTGTTTACTTCCTGTCTGTCTTTTTCTGCAGTTCCTGTTATTGTTTACTTCCTGATCCTTAGCAACGTTCTGTTCTCCTTAGCAACGGTCTGCTAGCATCCAGAGTTTCGTACTCTCCAAAAATATAAACATGGACAAAAACTCATGTTTGTTGTCCACCGCCGAT
>NC_136907.1:2596948-2599448 GCF_949606895.1 Notothenia rossii
ATCGCATTTGTATCGCAGTAGATCCCCCCCTCTGGTTGGTGGACAGAGCGAGGGAAACGATGAGCTGTTTAGGAACTTTTCACCTCATTGTGTGGCGGCTTAATAACCGAAACAAAATCACTCAAATGACGGCGCTGATGATCAGGATCCAGATCAGGATGCTCAAACTGAGGAAGGAAACAGATAGCTACCTCAGATCAGAGAAATAACATCAGGAGGAAAATAGAAATATCACAAAGGGGCTGGATTAAAGGTGGGGTATGTCATTTTGGAGAAACCAGCTCGAGTGCGCTAGAATTTGAAAATACACAACCGGCCTAAAAATCTGCCACTTCCTTCGAGAGCCCCTCCTCCAACACACGCGAACGCGCACATGACCAATGAGGGCACGAGATAAGTTTGTGCACAGATGGAAGGCTGACAGGCAGGTAGGCCATCCAGTTACTTTAGCTGGGCCGGCTCAGATGATTGGTCGTGCTTTTTACAGCGCCACGGCTTCCACAGATGACACATTTGTATGGATTTATTGTCAGAGCATTTCAGATATTCATTGCTATCAGGATGTTAAGAGCATTCCATGGAATATAACAACAAGTGTATCTGAAATAAATGACATACCCCACCATTAAGCCCCTGTCACACTGTCCCGAAATGGACACCCGATGGACACACGAATATGGAATTGTGAATTTCGCACGAAGATGGCCCCGAACCACACACGAAGGCAACATTTACATTACATTGAAGACATGCAACTGCAACGAAAGTAACACAAACAGTTATGTTGAAGTATTATGATACTGAACTGATATTTTCAGACTTCGTTCTTTACTTTCTCCGTCTTTATATGTAGAAGATATTAAGTTTTCTCCGCCATGTTGTTTCCATAGCAACAACAACTTCCTCGCCTTCAAAATAATATATTATATCCTTTTTAGTTTCACAGAACACAAATTGGGTTATTTACATAATATGTTTACATGATTTTGTTGTGCAATAAAACAACCAGATGGACACACGATAAAGGAAATGTTCAAATTCGGCTCTGATCGTAGCAACATCGGGACATTCGTGCAACATCGGGACATTCGGGCCAAATCTTTGTGATGCCAAAGATTTTGCCACCACTCACGAAGTTGCTGCCGGAGCCTGAGAAACTCCACCGGCGGTCATACGATGGCTTAAGATGCCCTCACGAATGGCCCGATGTTGTTACGATCAGAGCCGAATTTGAACATTTCCTTGATCGTGTGTCCATCGGGTGTCAATTTCGGGACAGTGTGACAGGGGCTTTGAATGAACACACAATGAAACTGATTAATTTCCTGAAAGCCAGACAGTAAACTGTGATTAACAACCTCCTCACTTCATCAGAAACTAACCATTTAAACTTTAATACTCTTACAAATTGATTTTTTAATGCATTTTATAGGAATTGTAACATAATCAGATTCAGGTTCATTGCCAAGAAGGTTTACACATGTGTGCAATTTGCTTTGGTGTAAATGTTGCATCCATAAACGCAGTAAGATCAATTCAGGTTTTAAAACGGAGAAATAATTGTCATTTCTAAAAACTATAACAAATAAAGAGAGATATTTACACAAAACATGAATACAGCACGGTGAAGTTAGAGAAATACTATACTTTAAAGAGGGAAAGATACAGTTTAGTGCACACAGTTAGGCTCACACACACTATGTTATGAACATATAGGTTTAATTAAAAACAGAACAAATGAACCAAAGAAACCATAAAGCAGATTTGACCCGGTGTGAAAACATTGTTTTTATGAGTTTCTCTCTGTGTTACGAGACCTGGATATTGTTGTTGTGTGTGTATGTGCTTCGTAATATATCATTCTTTATTTCCAAATGTATCCTAAGCTTCAAATCGTGCTATATGTCCATTTGTTTAGAAATGAAACAGTAATCTGGTGGTTTTTGTGTCACTGCAAGGGAAGACAGCTCCCTTTGTAACATCCTGATGATCCCGTCATCTGTTCCTCCCCAAGGGAACTACTTTCTTCCCCAAAAAGAGATCAATACACCCCCCTTGTACACATATAGTTCGGGTTTATTGAAAGGTGAAAACAGAGTGAAATCTGGTTATAAATAAAGAATGTACAGAAGAGTAAAGTCAAGTTGCTTTTGGTTTAAGATCAGTTCAAACCTTGTGACACTCATTATATTTTAGGCAGTGGCGTGCTTTGCTCTCTTCTTCCTCCTCACACACACACACACACACACACACACACACACACACACACACACACACACACACACACACACACACACACACACACACACACACACACACACACACACACACACACACAGCGCTGACGTCAGGCTTTATTCTCTGAGGCAGCTTGCGGTGGATTTGCAGAGCGAGAGAAGGAAGGGGCTTGTTTATTCGATGCCCTTGACATTTCCCCAGCTCCATACTTTAGCTCCGTCAGGGAATGAAAACGCATGTCATTGAGCCGTGGTCCTACAGC
>NC_136907.1:2601948-2611948 GCF_949606895.1 Notothenia rossii
GATATACACCTGAACATCAGCAGGAGAGGACTCTTTAAAGTAGAGACACTACATACTGATATACACCTGAACATCAGCAGGAGAGGACTCTTTAAAGTAGAGACACTACATACTGATATACACCTGAACATCAGCAGGAGAGGACTCTTTAAAGTAGAGACACTACATACTGATACACCTGAACATCAGCAGGAGAGGACTCTTTAAAGTAGAGACACTACATACTGATATACACCTGAACATCAGCAGGAGAGGACTCTTTAAAGTAGAGACACTACATACTGATACACCTGAACATCAGCAGGAGAGGACTCTTTAAAATAGAGACACTACATACTGATATACACCTGAACATCAGCAGGAGAGGACTCTTTAAAGTAGAGACACTACATACTGATATACACCTGAACATCAGCAGGAGAGGACTCTTTAAAGTAGAGACGCTACATACTGATATACACCTGAACATCAGCAGGAGAGGACTCTTTAAAGTAGAGACACTACATACTGATATACACCTGAACATCAGCAGGAGAGGACTCTTTAAAGTAGAGACACTACATACTGATATACACCTGAACATCAGCAGGAGAGGACTCTTTAAAGTAGAGACACTACATACTGATATACACCTGAACATCAGCAGGAGAGGACTCTTTAAAGTAGAGACACTACATACTGATATACACCTGAACATCAGCAGGAGAGGACTCTTTAAAGTAGACAATACATACTGATATACACCTGAACATCAGCAGGAGAGGACTCTTTAAAGTAGAGACACTACATACTGATACACCTGAACATCAGCAGGAGAGGACTCTTTAAAGTAGAGACACTACATACTGATATACACCTGAACATCAGCAGGAGAGGACTCTTTAAAGTAGAGACACTACATACTGATATACACCTGAACATCATCAGGAGAGGACTCTTTAAAGTAGAGACACTACATTCTTATATACACCTGAACATCAGCAGGAGAGGACTCTTTAAAGTAGAGACACTACATACTGATATACACCTGAACATCAGCAGGAGAGGACTCTTTAAAGTAGAGATGCTACATACTGATATACACCTGAACATCAGCTGGAGAGGACTCTTTAAAGTAGAGACACTACATACTGATATACACCTGAACATCAGCAGGAGAGGACTCTTTAAAGTAGAGACACTACATACTGATATACACCTGAACATCAGCAGGAGAGGACTCTTTAAAGTAGAGACACTACATACTGATATACACCTGAACATCAGCAGGAGAGGACTCTTTAAAGTAGAGACACTACATACTGATATACACCTGAACATCAGCAGGAGAGGACTCTTTAAAGTAGAGACAATACATACTGATATACACCTGAACATCAGCAGGAGAGGACTCTTTAAAGTAGAGACACTACATACTGATAAACCTGAACATCAGCAGGAGAGGACTCTTTAAAGTAGAGACACTACATACTGATATACACCTGAACATCAGCAGGAGAGGACTCTTTAAAGTAGAGACACTACATTCTGATATACACCTGAACATCATCAGGAGAGGACTCTTTAAAGTAGAGACACTACATTCTGATATACACCTGAACATCATCAGGAGAGGACTCTTTAAAGTAGAGACACTACATACTGATATACACCTGAGCATCAGCAGGAGAGGACTCTTTAAAGTAGAGACACTACATACTGATATACACCTGAACATCAGCAGGAGAGGACTCTTTAAAGTAGAGACACTACATACTGATACACCTGAACATCAGCAGGAGAGGACTATTTAAAGTAGAGACACTACATACTGATATACACCTGAACATGAGCAGGAGAGGACTCTTTAAAGTAGAGACACTACATACTGATGTACACCTGAACATCAGCAGGAGAGGACTCTTTAAAGTAGTGACACTACATACTGATATACACCTGAACATCAGCAGGAGAGGACTCTTTAAAGTAGAGACACTACATACTGATATACACCTGAACATCAGCAGGAGAGGACTCTTTAAAGTAGAGGGACTACATACTGATATACACCTGAACATCAGCAGGAGAGGACTCTTTAAAGTAGAGGGACTACATACTGGCCTTATGATGCACACGATGCACTTTTGGTCGACAACATATTTGAAGTGTAAAGCTTCTTTGGATAATTCAAATCGTTAAGATATGTTTACAATAGACAAATGAAACGTGTGGATGTTTACCCGTAGAATTGTGTCGTGGCAGTTTGTGATTCAACACCTTTATTTTGAAAATCAACTTTTGTGAGATTTATCTTTCTCATCTCTTCACATCCTCGCTTTCTATTCATCCCTGAGCTCATATGCCCCATTTTTCAATATTTCACACACACACACACACACACACACACACACACACACACACACACACACACACACACACACACACACACACACACACACACACACACACACACACACACACACACACACACACACACACACACACACACACACACACACACACACTGACATGCACACCCATCATCCGTAGCCCTCCACCCGTGTTATCCCCCGTCTCCATGGGGATGTTTAATGAGGCAGACGGGACAGATGATGCTCCTCCCGGTGAGGAACATCCAAAGTTTCTCAAACCGGCTTTTTTTTTGTGATTTGTCAACCGCTTAGAGATGTCCCGCCCCCTTAGCCTATCACGTACAATGTGTTGGAGCGCTAACCAATAGAAAAGGGAGTGTTGCACGTTAATACAATTTTAAAAAAATCAAATAAGTAAATACTAATAACAAACACGACGCTAAAAAACTTTAAGAAGCAGTATTTAAAAAAATAAACATACAAACTAATTTACTATTGAATTAGCCGGCAACGTCACATTGTAAATACATTACATGTCACTTGTTAGACGCTTTTATCCAAAGCGACTTACATACTCAACACTGTGGACAATCCCCACAGGAGCACTTTGGGGTGAAGTGTCTCAGGGACACAACGACATGCTGACTGCAGTGGGGTTTGAACCTGCTGTGACCCCCTGACCCCAACACCAACGCACTAGTCCACTGCGTCACAGATAGAATAGATTGCACAGGAGTGTATACTTTTTGTTTTTACATGCAACGTTAATGCACATTACTCATATGGTAGATACTGCAGCAGAAAGTTGGTGTCTGTCTCGGCTCAGAATCAGAGAGTAAGAGTGTAAAGAAGGTTAGTTTGCTCGAGGGACGGAGGAGATAGGAGGAGACATTTTTTGATGTGGTTAGACACAGCCTAATGCAAAATGTACACACACACACACACACACACACACACACACACACACACATAATTGAGTTGGATAGGTGGCGATAGGGGAGTTGTTGATATATTGCAGAAAACTAGAGAGCAGGATGTTGGAGTGAATCCAGACGAGTTTGTGTTTATCCGAGACCTTAAGCAGAGGAACGAGGAGACTCTAATGATCCCTGCAGGGAGACGGGGGGCTGCTGCAGGAAAAGAACAACAAGAAACCGTGTGAATGAATAACTGGGATCAATCTGAGAGAAGACAATCTCTTTTTTTCATTTGCTAAATTGGCGTCCTCCTGCGTGCATATGCTCAGGTCTGATCGAGGCATTTTGAGTTGATGCGCTTCAGTAAAACTCTGTTTGCTCACCTCTGATCCACCGACTGCTCAACAACACCGAGAATAAAAAAACAGCAGCCAGCGCTTTTTAATTAAGGATCTCTTGCTCACCTGCTGACTCTCACAACGATCCGCTTTGTCGCGTGTTCAGATGGGTGTGCAGGTGCATCTCAGCTCTGCAGGCTGCTGGTAGCGACACAGAAGCCGCTCTGATCTGCAGGAGAGCTGATGAAGGAACTCTTTAAAACCTTCTGGCAATAACAGGTCTAACAAGCAAAGGACGCAGTACAATATAAGCTAGTTTATTGCTACTTTGCACTTAATAATATAATGATATATGAACGTTTGTCAGTCAGCATGTTCTGTGGAGCTGCAGACAATGGACTTTATTTAGCACTCAACAATTATTGATTGTTTGTAGAGAAAGATCTAGTCATATAGTATCCTCTCTTATGGGTTTAATGTTATCCCTGAACACAAACTCTGATGTGAATGTACTCAGGGAGGTTGTTCTATGAACTACCAGCTTTAATCTGGATTTTAAGATCCTTTTGTACATTTCAAATAGAGCCAATAAGGTATAGAAAGAGAACATCAAGTCAAGTCGATCCTAAATGTGTTGAAGGAGGTTGAGACAGAAGAAGAGAAACTCCATCTGGAGGTATTTTAGCCTCTGCAGACCATTCACATGCACTAATGGCGCATAAGGGCCTCGCTCAGTATGGCTAGGCCTCGTTAGGCCTGGCTCACTTTCTGCTGCGTTTCCATTACAGTTTAGTAGCTGGAGCAGTAACTATAGCAACGCAGTGTAGGTGGAGCCGTGACGTCATCTTCAATGAGAACCACAAAACCAACATCAGCCGTTAGCTGTTAGCCCTCAGAGCTCACAGCTCCTCATATCTGTTCAGAAACTAGACAAAAGTTAAACAAGTACAAACCAGAGACTGTCTGTGTCATGGAGAATACAGTCGCTGGTTTATTTATGTCTGTAGGCCGTTGTTGTGAGTGTGGACGGTCGGAGCATTTACAACGTTAGCTTAGCCAAGCTCCATTCAGAAAACACACATTTTAAAAGGTGTTTCTCCTGCCGTCTGTCTGCAGACTTGTCAAAGCCTTAATTCATGTTTTTTACTATCCGGTATCAGTATGTTGTTACTTCGGCATCATTTTGAAACGTGTATTACAATTAAATCACGGTCAAATATGTTCATCTTGTTGTAGTTGTAGCCCCCTTGCCAGCGATTCTCTCTCTAGTTTAGCAAACTCAGCCCGACTCAGCCTGGTTGTTGGCCCGGAAAGAACCTCGATTTTATGGGGCCAGAAAACTGTGAAATAATAACCGCTAGCCGGAACTACGCCAAAAGGAAACGCAACCACAAACGGGCACGGCACGTTTAAAGCGAGCTCCGCGCTGTAGTGGAAATGCGCCTAAAAACCCACTAAAGGAAAGGGAAACACCCCCCCCTCCCTCGAAAACACATTAAAGCTCCTTTCCAGCAGACATAGTGAGAGATCGGTGAACCTCTTCATTAATATTAATTTATGTGTTACCCACCAGCGCTTTGGCCCCCGGCTTGGTGTGTTTGAACCCGTGTGTGGATCTCCAGGAGGGAAATCACAGCTCTTTAAATCATAGTGACACAGAAACACAGTGGAGCAGCGCAGAGGTTAACAGCAGAGATATCGAAGCCACCGACATTAAACATGGTTGATGGCGTTTTGTTGTGACACGCTCGCCTTTATTTCCCTCGACAAATTAAGCCATATATTACTCACAGAATGGGCGAGGAATGAACGTCTCCCTTATTATCTTTTTAATGATTAAACCGGGAAATAAATTGAGATGAAATCTATTTCTCACTGGTGACTTAGGGAAGAAGGCAGGAGTGTAACACGTCAATTTCATACTTAGAATAACATACAGAATATTAGAAATGGGACAAAGACATGCGTCAAAAATATTGTTCATGCATCAACAGAATACATGCACAGATACTAAAACATCAGTCTATGGATAAAAACTCCTAAAGATTGATATACTTGATATTTTGTACAAATTAAACCATTTGTAGGTGGGTAAACTGGCCACAATGGGCTTGTTCGTGCTGTAAAAACGGCACCAGTACTGAATCATGAGGTTAGCAAGAGTTAGCACCCCAAAGGTGTTCCTTTTAAATGTCTCTGTACGACACATTTGAGGTATATAAAACTAGAATAACAAACCTAAAGTTTGAGAGAAGACATTACACACGTGGACAGAAGAGTCTAAAGCCAGTAGAGAAACAGATCATGCTAACAGGCTTACCGTGTTCATCATCTTCCTTTAGCTTCTCATGCTAACATTTCCTCGTTTCGGTAAATATAACTTCTGGATATCTTAAGACAGAAATCGGAGACAGGAGCCAGAATATGTCTTAGCAGATATTATATACAGTAATTAACATAATGTCCTGTTATTGACTCCTTAGAAAGTTTGTCTTCACATTTTTCCGAAAGCAAACTGTTCTTGAACTTTCCGGGAAATAAGGCAATGTTTCATCCTCTGGAAACATTGTTTGTCTGAAACTTCATGAAAACACATCCAATACTTGTTGAGATATTTGAGTGAGGACCAAAGTGACTTATTGATTGAAGGACAACATGCCATCCATAAAGCCATGTTGCTAGCACTGCTAAAAAAAAATCAAATAAAGGTATGTTTGATGTCACAGTTCTCCAGTTCTCCAACGCTTCCCACAGACTTGACGTTCCTTTGTTAAAATGTAATTAATATCAGGCATACATATGAGCTTCTTGCCCAAAAACTCTGAATGCCGTGAGAGCCTTTTCTACAGCAGCTGTAGGGAGTATCGTGGGCGATGAGGAGATAAATCCTGAGCCCAATCGGTGTTGATATCGCTTGTTAGGGTCCGTAATGAGGTCAGAGTCTCGCTGTCCGCCACAGATGGAGATTTACACAGAAGTGGAGAGGTCTCAGGCAGCACGTAACAATAAAGATAGATCTATAGAGCAGCTGGGAGCACGAAGGGTGACCGAGATGATGGAGGATGTTCTGATGCAAACAAATACACGTCCTTTACTCAAGTAGAAGTACAAATACTCGTGTTTAAAAATACTCTGGTGAAAGTACTGACTAAACTTCTTTACTCAAGTCAAAGTAAAGAGGCTTTGAAATGTACTTCAGTAAAAAGTACCCATAACTAGCAGCTGTTTTAAAGAGTACCTGACCTCCCTTTATATTAATAGAACAATAATGTCATTGTTAGCTAATGAATGTTTCCATGCTGAACAACGGCAACATGACAACGTTTCCATTGGTCCCTCTTCTTTAGAGAAGACCAGGAAATGATGGATACACGGATCGTGTTCAAATCAATAGGCACGCAATGACTCTAAATAATAATGATCCCGCCACCAAACACACATTCAGACTAAAGGAACCAGCCTGTTTGGAAAATGAGAGAAGTAGAAAGTACAGGTATTTGTGTTCAACATGTGAGAAGTAGAAAGTACAGGTATTTGAGTTCAACATGTAAGAAGTAGAAAGTACAGGTATTTGTGTTCAACATGTAAGAAGTAGAAAGTACAGGTATTTGAGTTCAACAAGTAAGAAGTAGAAAGTACAGGTATTTGTGTTCAACATGTAAGAAGTAGAAAGTACAGGTATTTGTGTTCAACATGTAAGAAGTAGAAAGTACAGGTATTTGAGTTCAACATGTAAGAAGTAGAAAGTACAGGTATTTGAGTTCAACATGTAAGAAGTAGAAAGTACAGGTATTTGTGTTCAACATGTAAGAAGTAGAAAGTACAGGTATTTGAGTTCAACATGTGAGAAGTAGAAAGTACAGGTATTTGAGTTCAACATGTAAGAAGTAGAAAGTACAGGTATTTGTGTTCAACATGTGAGAAGTAGAAAGTACAGGTATTTGTGTTCAACATGTGAGAAGTAGAAAGTACAGGTATTTGTGTTCAACATGTGAGAAGTCAAAGTAAAAAGTCGTCAGAAAAAGTCGTAGTGGAGTAAAGTACTGACACCAGAAAAATGTACTTAAGTACAGCATCAAAGTATTTGTACTCCACTACTTCCCACATCTGCATCTAGATTGTGGAGAGAGTGGCTTTCAGACGGTTAAATTAGTTCAAATGAAGTGTGCTCACAGTCACTTCCTGTTGTTTCTGATTATTGGCCTTCGAGGACCAAACTGTGCTTCCACACCGAGAACAGTTTAGATAATGTGTCGCTCTGTTCTGAGCCTCAGTGGGTTGTGGGAGACGCACGATTGCTTCCATGTTGGAGGTAGTTTGTTTACATATCTTTAAACGGGCAAATCCTACACTTTAATCGCTTTCTTTTATATCAGCGTTGTGATGTGTTGACCAGCGGCGTTTAGAGAGGAAGACTCAACCTGGAGTGACTTCATATCTCGTCTCAAGCCTTCAAATTATAACTGATGTGTAAGAGAACATGTGTAGTAGTGTCACGTCTTAATATACTCAACGCAGCCAATAGCATTGAGCTAGCAGCAAAGAACTGGGCATTGCAGACAGAAAACAGACGATGCTTGTCATTTTAGACGTAGAGACTCTTCCAGGATTGACGAAAATGAAAGGAGACACTTTACAAGTAACTCAAAATGTGTCACAGGAATGATTTTATCTTATAGATTTAATTAAGTTTCCTTAAGAGGGCATAACGAGTCGTAGGAAAAACGGAGAGTGTACAGCTTTAAATTGGCCTGGCTTCATTTGCCTCAGGATTCAAGACTTAATGATGACTTTGAAAACTCTGTATTTGACGTTCTATTTAGCTCATGAATGTAAATAAATTGAAATAAAGGTAGAACCACAAGTCCAATCAAACCTCATCACATGCGGCGTGTTCAAAAGAGCTTCCACATATTCTTATATTGTGTTCCAGTTATAGTGTCACCAGCTTTATTAACCTTTACTTCCGATAAACAGTTTTGGGGCTTTTTGAATGTTATGAAGTCACCTTTTAGACAAGAAACGAACCAATTAGATTACCAATATGTGATTAGTTGATCCATATAAAGCATATCTGGGAAATCGATAGCGATGTTTTGGAGGTATTGTCATATCAGAGCCATTTACGCCAAGAGACACATTCTAAATTGGACAGATGAGTCTTTGCCGTAATTTGCACCTACTTGATCTATTGACTTTGTTTTCAAGGTCGTCTATAGTGGCGCCATTTAAAGTGGACCTATCATGCTATATTTTAATAATGTATTGTAGGGCCATACCTATATAAAACATGTCTGTGAAGTTTGTTTTTCAAAATACCAAACAGATCATGCATTTTAGCCATGCCTCGTTTCGCTCTATTTGCTCTATTCCAGCCCTGTCTTCACAAGGACTGATTCTGTGGCAAATGAGCTGCAGCTGACCACGCCCCCCTGTTACCATGCCGTTACCATGCTGTTACCATGCCACGCAACCTCTCATTCCCCTGATTGGTGGAGAGTTGCCCATATAGGTGGAGCTCCTCGTTTCTGACGTCAGAGATATTTCAAATCTGGATCAGTCTGGATCAGCTCCGTTGCAGCCCCGTTTTTAGAGATTTGGGTATAGAGGAAAAGAGAGAGGGTTGTGTTTTCTGACACTTGGTGAGTTCCCTGAAACACCGGGGACACATATTCATGTAGAAAAGACGTACAAAAGTGCATTTTGCATGATAGGTCACCTTTAAGATATACAGTATAAGCTTTTACACTTTAGTAACTGGGAATCCGTCCAAAGTCAACCAGCTATAGATGGGAGTTGATTATTATCCATGAAGTACAGAAACTAGTCCCAAATTAAATACTACAGCGGTATAAATAATAATATGCACCACCTTGAACTAACTATAGTTTTTACCATATAGCTGATGAATGGGGCGAAGCCTGCGAGCTAGTTCAGGCAGTCAACTTGAGCACCAATGATACATTACCACGTGACGCACCTCGTCCCTCTTACAACCAACCAAACACATTCTCCTAAACATGCCGCTCTATTTAAGCTGCCAGGTCTTCCTGCCTCTGCCTCGCCATGCTGCTGCTGCTGTGTTCACTTGCTACTGCTACGTTCATGTTCCTGCTACTGTGTGTCATGTTGCTGCTGCTCGTCTTCCCCACCACCTCCCCAGGTTCCACCCCAGCTTCCACCCCAGCTTCCACCCAAGCTTCCGCCCCAGCTTCCACCCCAGCTCCACCCAAGCTTCCACCCCAGCTTCCACCCCAGCCTCCACCCCAGCTCCACCCCAGCTTCCACCCCAGCTCCACCCAAGCTTCCACCCCAGCTCCACCCAAGCTTCCACCCCAGCTCCACCCCAGCTCCACCCCAGCTTCCGCCCCAGCTTCCAACCCAGCTTCCGCCC